>NC_058133.1:306875571-306998378 GCF_016433145.1 Gracilinanus agilis
TTGAATATAAAGAGGGAAACTATAAACATGTTAAGTGAACACAGAATAATATACTTGTCAGATCTCTGGGAAAGGAAAGACTTTAAAACCAAGCAAGAGTTAGAGAAAATTACAAAATGTAAATTAAATGGTTTTGATTATATTAAACTAAAAAGCTTTTGTACAAACAAAAACAATGTAGTCAAAATCAGGAGGGAAACAACAAATTGGGAAAAAATCTTTATAACGAAAAACTCTGACAGGGGTCTAATTACTCAAATATACAAGGAGTTAAAGCAATTGTATAAAAAATCAAGCCATTCCCCAATTGATAAATGGGCAAGAGACATGAATAGGAAATTTTCAGGTAAAGAAATCAAAAGTATCAATAAGTACATGAGAAAGTGTTCCAGATCTCTAATAATTAGAGAAATGCAAATCAAAACAACTCTGAGGTATTACCTCACACCTAGCAGATTGGCTAAAATGAAAGAAGGGGAGAGTAATGAATGTTGGAGGGCATGTGGCAAAATTGGGACATTAATGCATTGCTGGTGGAGTTGTGAACTGATCCAGCCATTCTGGCTGGCAATTTGGAATCATGCTCAAAGGGCTATAAAAGAATGCCTACCCTTTGATCCAGCCATACCATTGCTGGGATTGTACCCCAAAGAGATCATAGATAAACAGACTTGTACGAAAATATTTATAGCTGTGCTTTTTGTGGTGGCAACAAACTGGAAAAGGAGGGTATGTCCTTCAATTGAGGAATGGCTGAACAAACTGTGGTATATGCGGGTGATGGAATACTATTGTGCTAAAAGGAATAACAAACTGGAGAAGTTCCAGGCGAACTGGAGAGACCTCCAGGAACTGATGCAGAGCGAAAGGAGCAGAGCCAGAAGAACATTGTACACAGAGACTGATATACTGTGGTAAAATCGAATGTAATGGACCTCTGTACCAGCAACAATGCAATGACCCAGGACAATTCTGAGGGATTTATGGTAAAGATGCTACCCACATTCAGAGGAAGGACTGCAGGAGAAGAAACATATAAGAAAAGCAACTGCTTGAATGCACGGGTCGGGGTGGACATGATTGGGGATGTGGAATCGAAATTACCACACCAATGCAACCACCAACAATTTGGAAATAGGTCTTGATCAAGGACACATGACAAAACCAGTGGAAATGTGTGTCGGCCATGGGAGGGGGGAGTGCGGGGGGTGAAGGGGAAAGTAGGAGCATGAATCATGTAACCATGTTAAAAATGATTATTAATAAATGTTAAAAAATATGTTTTTATTTTGTCCTAGTAAGGACTAGCTTAGAGCCAAAAATTGATTTGTTTTCTCAGGAGTTTTTGGTTAGGGTAATATTGAAGCATTGGAAGTCTATTTCTCCAACTGAAGAGACAGGCAACTCCAGAGCAGTAGATCTAGGGCAGTAATGGCAAAGCTTTTAGAGAGTGAATGCTATGCTCCACCCCTCAGACTAAGTGCCTCATTCCCACCCCCTACCCAACTCCCTGACCACCTTATCTCAGAGAGGGGAGGGACAAAGTGCTCCCATTGGGCTGCTGGTCTAAGGGATTTGTGAAGTGAGGAATGTCTTCAAGTAGTGGAGAGCCTAGAGTACTGCTCCCCTCCCCTCCAGCTCTGCTGCAGGTGAGCTGACCACCTTACCCTAAACAGGGGAGGGAGGAAGTGCCCTCATTGGGCTGCTGGGCAGAGGGGCAGCAAAAGTGAAAAAATGTCCTCAGGCACAGTAGACAGGGGGAAGGGACAGTTCAGCCTGAGTCCTTCTGCCTTTTAATAATGAACTCTAGTAGGCAAGCACATATTCCCACAGAGAGGGCTATGTATGCTCTCTGTAGCACATGTGTCATAAGTTTGCCACCATGGATTTAGGGCATATTTCAAGTGCAGATAAATGACAGGGAAATGTGCAATGTCACTAATCCATCAGGCTAGCATTATTAGTCTAGCCTCAACCTTAGGGATAGACTAGTATACTTACCCATATTATATAATAAAGTACAAATTTGTTTCATATGGATTGTTGTAAAGATTTAAATATCATAATATATAAAGTATTTTTCATTCATTTTTTTCATTCAACCAATCATTTTTCATTCATACTTCTCTTTGGAGATCTCATATCAGGACTGGCCATTCTTGGTTAAGGGAGATTAAACTCAACTAGTCTATTTTTATCTATCCATTTTCAGTCTAATTTTTATGGATTTCTTTATTTGAATGAATTTTATACCTCTTTTACTATGAGGTCAATTTTGTTTTTTAACATATTAATTTCTTTAGTATGTTTTGTGCCTTTTTCAGCATGTTAATTTAATTTTTTATTTACTTGCATCATTCTCATAAATAATAAATCCCATTTTTTTCCTCTATCAGTCTTATCTCTTTCTTTAACTTTCTAGGAATACTTGTTGGACTTGAGCTCAATTGCATTTTTCTTTGAGGCCTTGATTCTATCTGTTTTCACATTGCTGTCTTCTTTTAGTTTATATGTTGGTCTCCCCTGCCACCTTATTTTCTTTTATTACCAATTTCCTTTTTATTGTTTCTTTCTCATTTTTCTGGTATATTTCTTGACTTTGAATCTTATGTTAAAGCTCTGGGGTGGAGAAACACTATCTCAAGATTCAGGCTTTTTTATTTTACTGTTTTCAGAGCTAGTTCTTGGAGTTTTCAAGTTTTCAGTGATTCTAAGGTAGGATAATCTAGGAAGACACTTTGTCACTGACTCCTGTACTGCACTCTGATCTTTGCCTTGTTCTCTTGAAACACCAAGGTTTAATATTCTTCTTGGCCTAGAACTGTGAACTGGTACCCTAGTTTGCTGCACAGCAAGTGCTAGTGCTTCTCTCTGCCTTAAAACTGACATCAAGGTCATCAAAGACACCCTCTATGCCCTGAAATTATGACCAAGAATTTTCTGTGGTCAATAGAGTTGTGGATTGGTGCCAGTTACACCCAGTGCCAGTAAAGGGCCCACTGTGATCTCTTTTTTTTTTTTAAACCCTTGTACTTCGGTGTATTGTCTCATAGGTGGAAGATTGGTAAGGGTGGGCAATGGGGGTCAAGTGACTTACCCAGGGTCACACAGCTGGGAAGTGGCTGAGGCCGGGTTTGAACCTAGGACCTCCTGTCTCTAGGCCTGACTCTCACTCCACTGAGCTACCCAGCTGCCCCGATCTCTTTTGGACTATTTGTTCAACCTCACTTCCTCTGGGTTGAGAGTTCCCAAAGTTGCTGCTATTGTCTCACCATTGCAGACACCTCTAAGGCCCATAATTAGTGCTGCTGCCATCCTTAAGGTCAACTCCTACCTATATCTTTTAAATTTATCCAGTCTTATCAATCTTTTAAATTGTTTTAGGCAGGAAAAATTATCACTCTAAGATTTTGTTGGTTCTGCAGCTTCAGAATTTGGATTAAGACATTATTTTAAAGTTGTTTGTAGAGGAATTTTGGAAGAGTTCAGCTGGCAGCTGCATCTAATGTAATATCTTGGCTCCACGCTCATGATTTTGATTTTATAAATGTAAACTCTCTTCTTGGTCACAAAATCCCAGATATGTGTTATCTCCCATTTTTAAAATATAAATTTAGTGAGAGGAGAGACTATCTCATTACTTGGCATGAAATATGTATACACATATCTATCTATCTATTTCTATATATAGATATGTTGATACATACACAAACACACACACACATATGTATGCTCTAATTTACTCATTTTCATGTTAGGGTTCTAAATGTTTATCATAGTTCCCAGAACATAGTAAGTATACAGTAAATATATTTTTAATCATTTATTTGTTAAGTATAAAGGACAAAATGGATTATAGAAATAGGTAGTGACACAGTTCTTGCTTATATGAGATTTCAGTGTACTTCTTGTAGTTACTTCTTTGTTCTATTTATATCACATAATAAGCTTAGTGTAATCATAGTACTTCTATAATAATATATTATTTGTTCATTAATGAAATACTGATTTTAATTTATTTTTTCAATTATAATATCATCAATTATTTAGTTCTTCCCCATTGATACAAGCAGATCTGAAGAATATGGCCCTGGAGGTCTGTAGTTTTGGATTTTGAGTACTTATTTAAATAAATTTAGTTGGGACTAGGGTGAAGAAGCAATTACACTGAGTAGATAATCATGGGGCAGGCAGGAAGAAAAAAAATAAGTTTAAAAAATTTTCTCCTGAGGTCTCAAGTTTTCAGATTTAAAATTCCACTTCCCATTCCTTATAATTTTAAGATGCCTCAAAAGTACTTCACATGTTCATCTCCAGAAGATTTACCTCAGTTTGGGGGAATGTTATTGGTCAATATCCCTTTAAACCCTCACTTATATGTGCTTTTGTGAACCAACCAAGAATAACCTTATTTCAAAACAACAAACAAAAGTCAAATGAAGAGAAAATCTTTTAAACTTATTTTATACATGAGAATATAAGAAAGAGAGAGAGGGAGAAAAGGAGAGAGACAGAGCTAGGGAGCGTTGTCAGGAAACACACATGGCTGGGGTTAACTGGTAAGTCTGGAAAATCATACTCCTTAAGGAATATATCCCACTGAAACTCTTTTTAGCCACTATCACAGTTTCTTGTTCCTCACATGGCTTTAAATGTTTACTTTTAATCTTATCAAGCTGCAAATTAGCAGCAATCTCTGAGTTGTTTTCTATTGGTGTTTCTAATCTGATCTCTGCCATTATTCTCCAGCATGTGATTTCTATGCATCTTTTTTTTTTTCCTTTAAGGAGAGGAATATCAGCTCTTTTAGCTCATGGCCCCATGGCTATTAAGCATTTTTGTTATTTAGGACTCCATTTTCACTATTCCAATTAGGTAGAAAAACTATTTCACATGTATATGTCCTTTGAAATTAATTCTCCTACTGCCATGTAGGCTTTTTGAATCTTACTATATCCCTGATTACACATATAAATCCATGAATCTCATTCCAGTACTTCTACTTAAATTTGCAAAGCAGCAGGATAGAACTGTAATCAGGAAATTCCTTTTAACCATCATTATGCTTGTAGTCCAAACAAATCACAGACAAAAATAGAAATGGACTAAGTTAACCTGGAAAAACTGGTAGAGTTGTTAGAGATGGTAAAGAGAATGATTTTTTTTTATATTTCTCCTAGGAAAAACATTTCTACTCCCTGTGCTTGAATGGGAATAGTATAAGAGAGGTAAGGTATCTAGTTCTGACAAGATGTATGAATCAAACTTTAAAATTATGCATAATTTATAAATATATCTTTTATATTTATCTAATTCTCACTTACCAAAACACTCCTACATAAGTGACTCTTACCTCCTACGATCAACACATCTAAAAGCATTAATATAAAACTACTGACATTTCCATCTAAATAATACAACAGTATCAATAAGAAGTCAACAAGTATTCTTTGAGTGCTTAATAAATGCAAGGAACTATACTAAGCATTTGGAAATAAAAAGAAAAGCAAAACCATGGACCCTGTCTTAAAGGAGAAAATTCTTCAATGGGGGAAATTTTTAAATGATATATGCAAGATATAAATACACTTATATTTAGGCATGTCGGAAGAAGGAAAGAAGGAAGGAAAGAAAGAAACAAAAACAAAGAAAGAAATAAAGAAAGAGGAAGGAAGGAAGGAAGGAAGGAAGGAAGGAAGGAATGAAGGAAGGAAGGAAGGATGGATAAGAGTCATCTCAGACAGAAGACCCTACAATGGGGATACATGGGAAAAGCCTCCTTCAGAAAGAAGGATTTGAGGTCAATATTGAAGAAGACTAGAGAAACCAAGCAGAGAGAGAAAATATCTGACAATGGAGCCAGCCTATGAAAAATGAAGGAGTCAGGAGATGGAATGTCATGTGCATGGAACACCAGTATTGCAAATGTTGCTAGATTTTATAGTAAAAGCAGAGGAAATTAAAATATACGATGGCTGCAGAGGCTAGAAAGAGCTAAGAAGTAAAAGGTTTTTAAAGTCAAACTATTTCTAGAGGGAAAAGAAAATAGCTACAGTTCATCTGTAGAGGATGATATTGTCAGATGTGATCTGTAGGAAAATCGCTTTGGTATTTAACTGAAAAATCATTAGAATATAGGGACCTAGGACAAAAAGACTAATTAAAATGCTGTTGTAATTGTCCCAAAGAGAGATGATAAAGATCTGAATTAGCTTGATGGTTATGTGAATGGAAATGATTGGGCTTATACAAGAGATGAAGTGAAGATTGAAATGACAACCATTGGAGGGTAGCTGGGTGGCTCAGTGAGTCAGGCCCATAGATGGGAGGTCCTGTGATCAAATCTGGCCTCAGACACTTCCTAGCTGTGTGACCCTGGACAAGTAACTTAACCCCCATTGCCTAACCCTTACCACTCTTCTCCCTTAGAACCAACACCCAGTATTGATTATTAAAAAAAGGTAAGAGTTTAAAAAGAAAAAGAAAAAGAAATGACAACACTTAACAACTGATTCAAAAAGTTATATTAATATGAGAATGACAACAAGGTGATTGAGACCTTAATAGTCAAAGGAAAGTTGGTAAGAAAGGAAGGTTTGGGGAAAAGATAATTTCTATTTTGAACATGTTAATTTTGAGATACCTTAAGCTTAAGATGTTGATATTGTGAACCTAAAGACTTTAGGACTGGATACATAGATCTGAGAACCATAGGAACAGAGATAATTATAGAACACAATCTCAAGTACCTCCTAAACTAGATTAAAATGTAATTGCAAAATATTTAATTTAATAAATAAAATACAATAAAATTTAAGCACTATTAATCTGTAGTTTTCTGAGTTAATATGTGGCCAACAGAGAACCTTCAGTGTTAAGGTTTTTTAGTAGTGATGAATCTTCCTGACTCCAGGCCTGGTACTTTATTCCTATTCCAGCTAACTGCCCTTGGGAAGAGTTTAGTGGCTTTCATTTTTATCTCACTTTGATATCATTAGCCACTATGTATTCTGAAGGCCCCTCCAACTTTAAAATATTTGTTATTCTAAATAAAGTGCAGTGGCAGATATAAAATTAATTATTCAAACAGTGCTAGAATTCTTTAAAGGAGAGATGCTAGAAAGATGGTAGAGGAGAGCATGAGACTACCTTACTCTCCAAACCCCCCCCAAACAATAAACAAATAAACAATAATCCCACAGATTCAATGCTAAAAGCATCAAAATTTAAGAGTGAAGTAGGGTAGCCAAAGATAACTTGGAAGGAAGATTTCTAAACTCCCTGGCCTCAGTATCACCTGATAGTGAAAACACCCTGAAGAAAACATTGAGAAATCAACAAGCTAGAACCCTTGGGAACAAGGCAGGCAATCTCACATAGTCTCTTTGAACCTAAGGATTTACATCTGAGAGGAAAATATTCGTGGAGTTAATAGGTATCAAGCCCTAGGAACGACTGTATGGGCTGAAGCCTCAGGAGATCTGCAGAGATCCCCCCCCCCACTCACTCAAAGCAGGTAGTTGACTAATAAACAGAGAAGGATTTCAGAGGCCCAGGCGACTGTCTCAGGCTGAAGCTTCATGAGAGGAGGAGTGAAAAGGGAGCATAGACCAGTGAATATAGCTGCTAAGGGGATGAGGCATTGCCAGATTGTGTTCAACCATAGGAGAGTGGAGTTTATGCCTGTGCCACAACAAGGAGCAAGTCGTCTATTTACAGTAGTAGAACTACCAGTGGGGCTCTAGTTTGAACACCTGAGGTCAACCACAGCCTGGAATTTAACCCAGAGAAAGAGGGAATACACTAGGATAGTGATGGGCAAGCTATGGCCTCCAGGTCAGATGAGGCCTCCTGAAATTTTCTATCCAACCACACTTATTCTTCACCTGACATTTACAATTAGTAGGATACAATACAATGAAACTGAAACTTCAAAATATTTGTCTTAGAAACAGAATGACAGATGAGCATTTCCTTTCTTTTGGCCCCCTCTTTAAAAAAGTTTGTCATCACTGCAGTAGGAGATGGATTAAAAAAATTGAAAGAACTAATCAGAGTTTAGGAAATAACAAACAAACAAACAAAAAAATCCTGAAACATGAAGCATCATCTCCTCACACCCTGTGAAAGGTAAAAAGCTAACAAGTCAATTGGTTCAGCCATTTTTTAAAACTAGTAAGCAAAAGAGAAAGAATGCTAATATACACAGTTATTATGGGGAGGAGAGTAAGTTAAGATATCCACTTTTAAAAACAGCAATCCCAGAAAGAGCTTTTGGGAGAGTTTAAGAATGATTTCAAAACCCAAATGAGAAAGATTGAGGAAAAACTAGAAAAAAAAAGAAAAATGAAACAAAATAAATAAAACTACTAAAGAAAAATGACCCAGTTGAGAAAAAAAGATAACCAGGAATTCACAGAAGAAAATAACTCACTAAAAATTTGAAATGGACAAGAGAAAGTAAATGACTCCCTGAGGCAACGAGAAGTAACAAAGTAAAATCAAGAGAATCAAATAATAGAAATGAATATGAAACATTTGGATATGAAACATTTGGTTACAAAAACTATTTTCTTAGAAAAAAGATCAAGTAAAGACAATATGAGAATTATCACACTCTGAGAAAATTATGATTCATAAAAATATTTTAGACACTATACTCCAAGAAATCATTAAAGGAAATTGTTCAGAAGTTTTAGAACCAAAGAGTAAAATAGAAATTAAAGATGTCACTGTTCATTACCACAAAGAGATCAAAAGATAAAAATTCATAGGAATATAGAATTGCTAAATTCTATAACTCTCAGGTTAAGGAGAAAATACAATAAGGAACTAGAAAAAATTAAATACTGTGGAGCTACATTCAGAATAACACAAGACTTAAGATCTTCAAAATTAAAAGAATGAAAATCATGGAGCAAAATATTTTGACCAAAGGCACTTGGTTTACAACCAAGAATACCATAACAGGAAAAGCTGAGCATAATTACATAAGGAGAAAGATGAATGTTTGGCAAATTAGAAGAGTTTCAACTACTTTGGGAGGAAAACAAGAATTTAGTAGAAATTTTGAACTATAAGAATTATAAGAAGTTAAACATGAAAGATCAATTATAAGGGATTTGACAATCAAATGTTTACTTCTTCTAAGGGAAAATGTTATCTATAACCCTTAGGAGTGACAATATTATTTCAGTAGTTTGAAAGAATATATATCAATAGACTAGGTCAAGTCGAAAATGTTGGAATGAGCTAAAAATAAAATAGAGTAGGAAGACAAAAAATGGAACAATAATCTCAGATAGAAGAGGCATGAAAGGAAGCAATGGGGAGAAAGGGATGTAGGGCTATATTAATAGAACCCTATTTTCATCAGATCTGGGTTAAAGAGGGAATATATACAACAAGAAGGAGGAAAGTCTTCATAATATACACAGAAACAGGAACATAAGGGGATAGGAGAAGAGAGGGACTAAGATTCTCTTTAAGGACCTATGGGACTAAGAGAAAGAAGTACAGACTAAGAGAAAAGAAGAAAAGGGATTAGAAAAGGGAGAAATTAGTTGAAGGGAGGAAATATTAAAAAAATAGTAGGGTAAGATAAGGGAGTTAGAAAGGATCTCTCAGAGTAAGAGAAGGAAGGGATTTTTAATATGTGAATTCGTATCAAAATATAAAAGAGCAGGGTGGGCGGATTAGGAAGGGACTTTTGGAAGGGTGGATAAAATAAGAAATAGGAGATAAGAGGGAAAGGACAAGGGAGAGACCCTTAGAAAGTTGAGTTGATTTAGAAATAGGAGGACAAGTGGATAGGATAAGGGAGGGATTCCAAGTAGGAGCACAAATTGGAGAAGCAGTAGACAGAAAACATTAGAGATTTAAAAAAAGAGGAAGAGAAGGAAAAGTAGTGAGGGGGAAATGGAATGAGGGAAATACATAACTAGTAATTACAACTTTGAATATTCATGGGATGAATTCGGATAGCAGAATGGATCAAAAAACAGAACTCATCAATTTCCTTTTTACAAAAAATATTCTTAAAAATGAGAGACACATATAAAATAAATAAAGGGCTAGAGCAGAATATATCATGCCTCAGCTAACGCAAAAATAGCAATGGTAGCAATCATGATTTCTGACAAAATTAAAGCTAAAATACGATCAAAAGAAATAAGTAGGGAAAATATATGTTAAAACGTAACATAGGTGGAGGAATAACAAGAATAACAATGCTGTTTCACAATGAAAATCCTCTCCCACCAAGAGTAAAATGTTGCCACAAAACAAATACAGGTGTGAAAGAACAAACAAGGAGACAGAGCAAAAAAAAAAAAAAAAACCTTCAAAAAAAAAAAAAGAAAAACCCAAAAGATAGGCAGAGACTATCTGGGGAATTGAGGTGAGAGGGGAGCAGAGCTAGCAGGAGGTATAGCATCAAGTGAAGAGCAAGCCAAGAGCAAACCACAACCCATGCCTACCCCACATCTTCTCTCACAGGTTCCAAACTTAAGCTCTAGCTAACAGTCAGACCCTGGGATCCTGCCAGGGAAAACAGTGGTTTAAGCTATCTCATACCCTTTAAAATTTAAAATGTATGGAGAAGTCCAGAGTCCCAGCCCAGGACAAACTGGGCTGAAGGGGACTGATCTACTGATCTGTGTGAGCCCAGTGCAAAGCCAGGAATCCCAGTCTGGGCTTGGGAAGAGGACATAATCCATGGTTTGCAATGAGGACACAGTTCTCATGGGGAGCCTCTTTGGTATATTTTTGCCCAAAACTAAGGGTTGAGATCCAGGACAGAACAATCAAGGGTGTGCTGATTGAATCAAGAACACCTTGAGACCAAAAACTTGAGCCTAACCCTGGGGCTAGAATTTGATCAGCCCCTGAGCTTATCAAGTTCAGACAGAGACCAATAGCTTACACCCAGTCCTGAAAAGTCTTTAAGCTATCAGCATATTAAGGGGCAATTGAATCAGCACAGGGAGGGATCTATCAGAGCTTTCAGGGACAGGAGAGATAGAATGGGATAAATTATTAACATAAAGAGGCAAGAAAAACCATTATAGAGAGGGGATAATAGGATGGTGATGGGCATTGCTTAAACTTTACTCTCATTGAAACGGGCTCAGAGAGGGGAAAATGAGTATACTTAGTGGGGTATACAATTCTATCACCCTACAGATACCTAGAAGGGGAACATGGGAAGTAATTGAAAGGAGGGGGAACTAGAAGGGTGACAAAAAGCAAAGTACTGGTGAGGAGGACAGAGTGAAAGGAAATAAAGCATGATAAAAAGTAGATAATACTATGAAGGGCAATACACAGTAATCATAACTCTAAATCTCTAATAATTAGAGAAATGCAAATCAAAACAACTCTGAGGTATCACCTCACAGCTAGAAGATTAGCTAAAATGAGAGAAGGGGAGAGCAATGAATGTTGGAGGGGTTGTGGCAAAACTGGGACCTTAATGCATTGCTGGTGGAGTTGTGAACTGATCCAACCATTCTGGATGGCAATTTGAAACTGTGCTCAAAGGGCTGTAAAAGAATGCCTGGGCAAGGGACATGAATAGGCAATTTTCAGATAAAGAAATCAAAAGTATCAATAAGCACATGAGAAAGTGCTCTAAATCTCTAATAATCAGAGAAATGCAAATTAAAACAATGCTGAGGTATCACCTCACACCTAGCAGATAAGCTAAATGATAGTAGGGGAGAGTCATGAATGTTGGAGGGGATGTGGCCAATTTGGGATATTAATGCATTCCGGGTGGAATTGTGAACTGATCCAACCATTCTGGCTGGCAATTTGGAACTATGCTCAAAGCACTATAAAAGATTGCTTGCGGGGCAGCTGGGTAGCTCAGTGGAGTGAGAGTCAGGCCTAGAGACAGGAGGTCCTAGGTTCAAACCTGGCCTCAGCCACTTCCCAGCTGTGTGACCCTGGGCAGGTCACTTGACCCCCATTGCCCACCCTTGCCACTCTTCCACCTATGAGACAATNTCATCTCTAAAACTGGGATAATACTCCCCCCCCCAGAATTATTAAGAAGATCAAGTGAGATGACATAGGTAGAGAACTTTGCAAATCTTAAAGAACTATAAAAATGCTAGATATTAATACTGTATTGCTATTACAAAGTTTTCCTGGCAAGGTATTCTAGTCATTTTCCCTAACTGGATCAGGAAGTTCTTCTTGGTACATATTCCTTCCCCTCAATCTTTGCTTCTCTAATTTTAGCCCATCTTCCCCATCCCTTTCCTTTTGCAGTATATAACATATTTTAGGGAAGAATTACCATGTATAATATAGATTGGTTTATTCGATTGAAACAATGAAAATTTGACTTGGATGTAGAAGGATTGGTAGAATGGAGGCATGGGATTGTGCTAAGAAACAGGACAGATCTAGTCCTGGATGGGATGCCAAAGTGGAGTACATATATATATATATATATATATATATATATACATATATATATATATATATATAAACAGACTATGCCTATGGAGATAGTCTCTCAAATAATTTCATTCAAGATGAGTTGCTTCTCCAGGTAGATCAAACAGTTGTTATATAAATCAGGCACTGCTGGCAGGGCTCTCTCATACAGGACAGGAGACAAAATTACTAGATAGGACACTTCCCACCAGGATCAGAGGATCATCCCACAGTTCCGAAGCTCAATAGTCAAGCACTGCTCCTCAGGTTCTCCCCCTCCAGTCTGCCACAGAGTTCTGAGTCAAACTGCCAGCTTCTCATCTCTCAACATTCCATTCCATGCATATTCTTATATTTATCTTTCTTTGCATTTTCCCATTCCTCAAAGATAAACCTACATAAATCATCAGCATTTCTATATATTTCCAACAAAACTCAGCAGCAGGAGTTAGAAAGAGAAACTCCATTTAAAATCACTTTAGACAATGTAAAATATTTAGGAATATATCCACCAAGACAAAAAGGATTTTTATGAACAGAACATCAAAACACTTTCCACACAAATAAAACTAGAACTGAATAATTGGAAAAACATTAATTGCTCATGGGTAAGACAAGCTAACAAAAAAAATTACAATCTTACCCAAATTAAACTACTTATTCAGTCCCATACCTATCAATCTACCAAAAATTTTTAGAATTAGAAAAAATTATAATGAAGTTCATCTGGAATAACAAAAGGTCAAGAATATTAAGGGAAATAATGAAAAAAATGTGAATGATGGGGACATAGCAGTACAAAATCTTTAACTGTAATAAAGCAGTGGTTATCAAAATAATATGGAACTGGCTAAGAGACAGAAGTGTGGATCGATGGATAGACTAGGGGTAAATGACCTCAGCGAGCAGGTGTTCAATATACCCAAAGACCCTGGCTTTTGGGACAAGAATTCACTATTTGACAAAAATTGCTGGGAAAATTGGAAAACAGTAGGAGAAAAATTAGCTTTTGATCAACATTTTACACCCTATATATACCCAGATAAATTCAAAATAGTTAAATGACTTCAATATGAAGATTTAAATCATAAATAAATCAGGTGAACATAAAATAGTATACCTGTATGGTCTGTGGGAAAAGAAGAAATTTAAGGCTAAGTAAGAGATAGAGAACATTGCAAAATGTAAAATGAATGACTTTGATTTTATCAAATTAAAAAGGTTCTGTACAAACAAAACCAATGCAACCAAAATTAGAAGGAAAGCAATAAACTGGGAGAACATTTTTATAACAAAACTCTCTAACAAAGGTTTAATTTCCAAAATATATAAGGAACTAAGTCAAATTTTTAAAAATCAAACCATTACCCAATTGACAAATTGTCAAGGGACATGAATATGCAGTTTTCACATGATGAAATCAAAATTATCATAAGCACACAAAAAGGTATTCTAAATCCCTCCTGATTAGAGAAATTCAAATTAAAACAATGCTGAGGTACTACCTTACACCTAGCAGACTGGCCAATATGTCAGCATAGGAAAGTGATAAACATTGGAGGGGATGTGGCAAAATTGGGACACTAATTCACTGCTGGTCAAGTTGTAAATTTTGGAGGGCAATATTAAATTATTCCCAAAGGGCTTTAAAAGCATGCCTACTATTTGACCAAGCCATATCACATTGTTGGGTTTGTATCCCAAAGAGGTAGTAAGGAAAAAGACTTGTATAAAAGAATTTATACCCATGCTCTTTGTGGTGGCAAAAAATATAAAATGAGGTGGTGTCCACTGATTGAGGAATGGCTGAATAAAATTTGGTATATGATGGTAATGAAATATTATTGTGCTGAAAGGAATAATGAACTGGAGGAATTCCATGTGAACTGGCAAGACCTCCAGGAATTGACACAGGAGCAGAACCAGGAGAACATTGTACACAGAGACTGATATATTGTGGCCCAATCTAATATAATAGACTTTTCTACTAGAAGCAATGCAAAGACCCAGGACAATACAGAAGAACTTATGAGAAAGAATGCTATCCTCATCCAGAGAAATAACTGTGGAAACAGAAATGTGAGGAAAAAACACATGATTGATTATGTAGTTTGATAGGGATATGATTAGGGTTTTGTATGAACAATATGGAATTTTTTTGTTTTTATATTATGGAAATTTATATTTATTTAAATTTATATTATGAAAATTTATATTTATGTTATGGAAGAGGAATGATACATGTTTAACTCAGTGGAATTACTTGCTAACTTTGGGAGGGGGAAAGAAAGAGCAGGGAGTGGGGAATCATGAATCATGTAACCATGGAAAAATATTCTAAATTTAAAAAGTGGGGAAAAGAAAGTTGGCATGGCACAAAAAAATAAAAAAAGAAAAGAACTTATCCTTGGCTACACCTTTCAAAAACAAAGAACTTAACATAGATGATAAAGTTAAATATGTTAGTGTCTGGAGAGAACTGAATTGTAGTGGAAAGGAATATACCTTCTACCCAAAAGTATATGGTGTCTTTACAAAAACTGATCATATATTAGGATACAAAAAATTATAGTTAAATGTATTCAAGTAGACATATTAAATGCATTAAATGATTTTCAGATCATAATGCAATATAAATTAAATATAAGAAACAATGGAAACACAAGGAAATTATTTGGAGACTAAGTAACAATCTTAAGGAGTAGGTTAAATGGTAAAGAATAGTTAGAGGAACAATAAATAAAGAAAATGATAAAAAATTAGACATGACAAAACCTATGGAATACACAAAAACAGTAGAGGAGAATTTATATCTCTAAAAGGTTATATTAATAAAATAGAGAAAGAACAGATGAATGATTTGGGAATGCAACTTAAAAACTACAAAAAGAAATTGAAAATCTCTAACAGGATATTATACAATAAATCCTAAAAAGTAAAGGTGATATCAATAAAATTCAATTTAAGAAAACCGTTGAATTAATTTTAAAAACCAAGAGTTAGTATTATCAAAAATTCAACAAAAATTATAAACCATTTGTTAATATGATTTTTAAAAAGAGAGAAGAAAACCAAATCACTAGCATTAAAGATGAAAGATGTGTGGGGCAGCTGGGTAGCTCAAAGGATTAAGAGTCAGGCCTAGAGACGGGTTCAAATCTAGCCTCAGACACTTCCCAGTTGTGTGACCCTGGGCAAGTCACTTGATCCCCCATTGCCCACCTTACCACTCTTCCACCTAGGAGCCAATACATAGAAGTTAAGGGTTTAAAAATTAAAAAAAGATGAAAGATGTGGCTATAAGACCAATGAATATGAAATCAAACGAATTATTAGGAGTTATTTTGCTCGATTCTGTGCCAACAATGTAAATGAAATGGAAAAATACCTACAAAAATATAAACTGACTAGATTGTTAGAGTAGGAAATTGAATATTTAGATAAATCTATTTTAGGAAAGGAATTTGAGTCCATAAATGAACTTCTTTAAAAAAGTATCAGGACAAAATGTATTCACAAGAGAATTCTACCAAACATTTGGATCAGCTAATTCTAATATTAAATAAATTAATTGAAATGATAGATAAAGAATGAGTTTTGCCAAGCACCTTTTATCAAAGAATTATGATGTTAGTAACTAAACCAGGGAGAACAAAGAGAAAAATATATATACACCAATTTCATTAATGACTATTGATGCAAAAATCCTAAGTAAAGCACTAGCTAAGCGACTACAACAATGTATCACAAAGGTTATATGTTGTGATCAGACAGTATTTGTACCACAGATGTAGGAATGGTTTAATATTTGAAAAACTATTACACATAATTGATTATTTTAAAAAGTAATAAATTTCATATTATTATATTTACAGATGGAGAAATTTTCAATTATTTTAGTAAAGTAGCAGGAAATAAAAAAAGCTTACATAAATCATCAGCATTTTTATATATTACTAACAAAGTCTTGAAGAAAAAATATAAAAATATACTCCACTTAAAACAGCCACCAATACAATAAAATACCTGTGAGTATACCTGCCAAAACAAACCCAGATAGTACATGAACAAAATTAGAAAACACTTTTTACACAAAGTTGGGTTTAAATAATCAGAGAAATATTCATTGTTCATGAATGGGAAGATCCAATATAATTAAAATGGCCATCCTTTCTATACCATTCTATTTATTCAAAACAATTCCAATCAAATTTAAAAAATTACCTTTTTCAGCTAGAAAAAATAATAATAAATTTTTATTTTAGAGAGCAAAAGACCTAAAATTTTAAATTAATCTATGAAAAAAATTAAAGGAAGGAAATCTAACAGTATTGGATTATAAACTATTATAAAAGTTAATTATTAAAACTGTCTAGTACTGGCTAAGAAATAGAAAGTTAGATCAATGAAATAGAACATAAATAAAACAAAGAGAAGTAAAAGATTATAATAATCTTTTATTTTATAAAAGTAAAGTCTAGGCTACTGGGATTAAAACAACAACACTATTTGGTAAAAATTTCTGGGAAAACTAGAAATAAGTTTGGTAGAAACTAGGAACAAACCAATATTTTATACCATTCATTAAGAAAAGATAAAAATGGATACATGATCTAGACTTAAAGGGTGATGCCATAACTAAATTAGACAAATGGAACATATTACATATCAAGATTTATGCATAAAAGAGGAACTTATGAGTAAACAAGAGATTGTGAGAGCCTTGTGAGACGTAAAATGGATAATTTTAGAATATTAAATTGAAAAGTTTTGTATGAACATATATTTTGCCAAAATTAGAAGGAAAGCACAAAATTAGAGGAAATTTTTCATAGTCTCTCAGATAGACATATCATATATAAAATATATAAAGTTGTTTAATTTCTAAGAATAAAAATCATCCACAATTGATGAATAGGCAAATAACATAATAATTTTTGAATGAAGAAATCAAAACCATATATAGATATATTAAAAAATGCTTTAAATCACTACCAATTAGGGAAATGCATACCAAAACAATTCTAAGGTATCATTTCACATGCAGTAGACTGGCTAAAATGACATAAGGGAAAAATGACAAATGCTAGAGGACATGTAGAAAAATAGAGACAAAAATACACTGTTGGTGGAACTGTGAACTATTCCAACCATTTTAGAAACTAATTTGTAATTATGCCCAGAGAATTCTAAAATTTTATTTACTCTTAGAATCAGCAATAACTTTACTGGGTATGTTTCTGTGTAATTAGAATCTGTTACCCTAAAAACTATGATCCCCAGCAAAACTATGATTCCCAGCAAAACTATGATTCCCAGAACCCCACTCACTTCCTGTTGTTACATGCTAACGTAGACAGCATATAAATTGAGTGGAGGTCCGTCTCTCTCCCTCTTTCCTTCCTGTTGTGGTTTTGGTGGAGCAGGTTTTTTGAGCAGATACAAAAACTTAGTCACGTGGTTCTGTTTTGTCAGATAATAAACTTCATAAAAATAATACTTGAAGTATTGAATGTTAGTTTAAATCCTAAATTTCCAGGAAAATGAAAAACCTATGTATCTTCCAAATGTTTATAGCAGCTTTCTTTGTGTGGGAAAGAATGGGAATTTGAGATGTCCAGAAATTGGGGAATGGCTAAACAAATGGTGGTATATAATTTTGATGGAATTCTGCTTATTTCAGTTTGCATCACTTTATTTTAATCTTTCTATATTTTTGCAATCATTTTTGTCACTTTTTTTATGGCACAGTAGCATTTCATTATAAGTATATACCACAACTTATTCAGCCATTCACTAATTGATGGATATCCCTTTAGTTTCTAGTTCTTTGCCACCACAAGGAGATCTGTTATAAATATTTTTGTACACAAGGTACATTTTTTCACTATCTTTAATTTTTTTGGAATACAGACCTAATAGTGGTATTGCTGGGTCATAGGGCATGCACAGTTTAATGGACCATTGGGCATGGTTCCAGATTGCTCTCTAGAATGGTCATATCAATTTGAACTTCTACCAAAAGTGTATTAGTGTCCCAATTTTTCCACATCCTCTTCAGCATTTTCCATTTATGTCATGTTAGTCACTCTGATGGGTTTAAGGGATACCTCATAATTGTTTTAATTAGAATTTCTCTAATCAATAGTGATTTGCATTTTTTAATATGACTAAAGATAGTTTTAACCTCTACATCTGACAATTCCCTATTCATCTCCTTTGGCCATTTTTCAATTGAGAAATGTTTTGTATTCTTAAAGATTTGATTGAGTTCATTCTGTATGTACTTCAGAAATGATGCCTTTGTCAGAGACACTTTCCATAATAATTTTTCCCAGTTTGTTGTCTTCCTTTTAGACTTGGTTATATTGCTTTCAAAAACGCAATTTTAAAAAAATTTAATGTCAAAGTTATCAATTTTATATCTCATAATGTTGTCTAGGTCTTATTTTAATCTAAATTCTTCCCTTATCCATATGTCTGAATGGTAAATGATTTCATGCTCCCCTAATTCGTTTATGGTGTCACTATTTATTTCTAAATCATGTATGTATTTTGACTTTACCTTGCTACATAGCATGAGGTGTTGGTCTAAGTCTTATTTCTGCCATACTGTTTTACACTTTCCCCAGAAATTTTTGTCCAATAGTGAGTTCTTCCAGAAGAATGAATCTTTGGGTTGTTCAAATGCTAGGTTATTATGATCATTTGCCATTACATGTTGAGTGCCTAGTCTTTTCCAATGATCATCAACTCTTTTTCTTAACCAGTGTCAGCTTCTTTTAATGGTTTCCACTTTCTAATATATTTTCAGATCTGTTATAGTTTAGCTATCTTTCTTTTTTTTCCATTAATTCCTTTGATATTCTTAGTCTTTGTTCTTCCAGATGAGTTTTGTTATTTTTTCTTTCTGTGAGATTTTTTTTTGGTTAGTTTGATTGGTATGGCAAAGAATAAATTAATTAATTTAGGAAGAATTGTCATTTTATTATATTGGCTAGGCCTACCCATGAGCAATTAATGTTTTACCAATTTTTAGGTCTGACTTTATTCATGTATAAAATGTTTTGTAGTTGTGATCATATAGTTTCTGGGTTTGTCTTGACAGTTAAATAACCAGCTATTTTATATTGTATGCTGTTATTTTAAATGGTATTTCTCTTGCTATCTATTGCTATTGATAGTATAGAGATAAACTGATTATTTTTGTGGTTTTATTTAATTTGTTTTATTTTAAAATTCTGGAAATAAGCTAAAGTTATTAATTGTTTGATTAGTTTTTTGTTGGATTCTGAAAAGTTTTCTTAAGTATATCATCATGTCATCTGAAAAGATTTTTCTTTGTTGCCCATTTTAATTACTTCAATTTCTTCTTTTATTGCTATACCTAGCATTTCTAGTACAATATTTAATAGTACTGGTGATACTGGACTTCGTAGCTTCACACATAATCTTTTTGTGAAAGTTTCTTGTTTATCCCCATTAAATATAATGTTTTTTGATTGTGTCCCCTTTTTTGTTTATTTTTTCATTTTCAGTTCTTTATTTCTCCCTGCATATTAGATATATCCAGATGGATATACCACTAACTCTTTAAATTTAGTAAGTCCAAAACTGAACTCATTGTTCTCTCCAAGAAACTTTTCTCCTTCCTAAATTTTCTATTCATTTTATTGGTCTCCACTCATTTTGTTAACCTACCCTCATAATCTTAGATTTATTATTCATCATTCTCATTCTACTACCTGTGAATTCCACTAGGTTAATAAGCTCTTTCAATTTTGTCTCAATCATCTTAATTCAGATATTTATTATTAAGAATATTTTAATAATCTCCTAAACAGTTTATCCATTTTAATCTATCCTATTTTCTGTCTGTCTTAACACTCTTAAAAGGATTGTCTTCCTAATACACTATTCTTATTATAATAAGATTATTATTATATTATTATTATTATAACAGTTATAACTGTTCAACTCAAAAACGTTCAGTGAACTAAGAGAAAAGACTTGACGTTGGTAGTTAATGTAGTTAAATGGATTAATTATATATAACTAATACAGTTACTCGGTTTGTTTTGGTATATAGATTCCTTGGTATTTTATATTATCTATAGTTATTTTAAATGGCATTTTTCTTACTATCTCTTGCTGTTGGGTTTTATTTGTAGCATAGAGAAATATTAATGATTTTAGGGGATTTATTTTTTTCCTGCAACTTTGCTAAAGTTATTTCAATTAGTTTTTCCATTGATCCATGTGGATTGTCCACATATACCATCATGTTTTATACAAAAAGATAGTGTTATTATGTCTTTTCCTATTCTGATCCCATCTTTTTCTTTGTGCTATTTCTAGTATTTCTAATACTATTTTAAATAATATTGGTGACATTGGACAGCCCATGTTAAATAATTTTGGTGATAATGGGCATACTTGTTTCACTCCTGATCTATTGGGAAGGTTTCTAGTTTGTCCCTATTACAGATAATGTTTGCTGATGGTTTTAGATAGATGCTATTTATGATTTTGAGAAACGTTCTATTTATTATAATATTCTTTAGTGTTTTTAATAGGAATGGGTGTAATATTTTGGCAAAAGCTTTTTTCTGTGTCTATTAAAATAATCATGTTTTCTCTTAATTTGTTATTGATACACTCAATTATGTTGATAGCTTTCTTAATATTGAACCACCCCTGCATTCTTGGTATAAAATCTACCTTGTCACAGTGTATGATTTTCGTGATATGTTGCTCTTCTCTTCTTGCTAGCATTTTGTTAAAAAATTTTGCATAAATATTCATTAGAGATACTGGTCCATAGGTTTTTTCCCCTCTGTTGTTTTTTCTGGCTTGAGGACCAGCACCATATTGTGTCATAAAAGAAATTTGGTAGGGTTCCTTCAACAACTATTTTTTTCTGAATAATTTAAGTATTATTAAAATTAATTTTTCTTTAAATGTTGGGTAGAGGGGGCAGCTGGATGTCTCAGTGGATTGAGAGTCAGACCAAGAGATGGGAGGTGCTGGGTTCAAATCTGCTCACTTCCTAGCTGTGTGACCCTGGGCAAGTCACTTAACCCCCATTGCCTAGCCCTTACCACTCTTCTGCCTTAGAATCAACCCCCAGTATTGATTCTAAGATGGAAGGTAAGGGCTTTAAAATTTTTTTTCAAATAAATAAATAAATAAATGTTGGGTAGAATTCACTTCCACTTTTTTTCTTAGTGAGTTGATGGCTTATTCAATTTCTTGTTTCTGAGATGGGGTAGTTTAAGTATTCTATTTCTTCTTCCATTAATCTGAGCAATATGTACTTCTTTAAATACTCATTCATTTAGTTTATATTACAATATTTATTGACATTTAAATGGGAAATATTAATTTACAGATTTAATATTGGAAGAGTAACTTGTGAATGTTCACCTCCAGAGAACAAACTGAAAAATGGAAATACAAAAGACATAATCTATTTATACATATCTGTTTGCTTGAATGATTACTTCTGTGGTGAGAGGGGGAAGAAAGGTCTGAGATACCTGAAAATGAATTCTCTTACTAAGAAAATAAAATAAATAAATTTAAAAAAGAGTCATTCTTCTTGAGAATTATATATCCTCAGGATTCCACTTGTCCTTATGGTAAAGGTTCTTTTAACCTTCAGACCCAGCAATCATTAGCAATAAAAATTCAAAAGGATTATAAAAGGTGAATGTCCCACTTTTCAAAAGAAGGGAAGAGGACAAAATCAGCAAATTATAGATCATAACATTTAGTTTCTGTTTCTGTAAAAAGTTGTAGCACATGTTATTTACGGGATGATTTAGAACAGAAAACAGTACTCACTAGGACTGCCCTGTACTCACCAAAACAGCTCATGCCAGATTGACCTTATTTCCTTTCCTGACAGGGTTACTACACTGGAAAATCAGAAATATTCTATAGATATAATTTAGCAAAATATTTAACAATGCCTCCCACATTGTCCTTATAGGCAAGATAGATAATTGTGGGATAGTTAAAAAATACAAGTTGATAAATTCATGAATTTTTTAATGACAAGATACCAAAGAATAATCATTAATGATCCAATGTCAACTTGGAAATATTTAATACAGTATCTTGGGTACTCACCTGAGTACACTGCATCTATATATTTTATATAAATGTCCATGTATGTGTATATATATATATATAATATGATATATAATGTAAAAGGTAAATACGTATATATATGAAATATGTATATATAGTCAATAGCATTTGTTAAACATATATAATGTGACAAGTCTTGTGCTAAGCACTGAAGAATACAAAAAGAGGCAAAATATAATTCTTGATCTCAAAGAGCTCACAGTCTAATGGGTATACTAATAAGCAAATACATATGTAAAAAAGTACTAGAGTATAAATGTGAAATAATTAAGGAAGGGGTGTTTTGAATATCTGATAAATAGATAAATGGATAATCACCTTACATATCTTAAAATGTGATATAAATACCAATTATTATTACTATTATAGTTATATCTTTCTACTAATTTGGTTTGATGGAATTAAGTTAGCCTGTTTTTATTCTTTTACATTTAATATTATATAAAGGAAATGGATAAAACAACAAGTGATTTTAATCATTGAATACACATATTAGAATAATATGTTACTAGCCACCAGCTTCAGAATCCTTCCCTACTTCCTTCAAGTCTTCCTCTAAATACTTTCAGGTTTCATTGGAAAAAATATCACAAAACTAGCTAATTACACATCTTATAAATCTATGATACATAACCTTAGCTTGGCCTTCCCTGTTGCTTAGCATGCTTTATCTTTTCCATGATAGTCTATCTCAAAAGTACTTAATTCCTCTCTAAATTCCTCCAAACTTCAGCATATCATCATCCATTCTTTCTTAACTCACAAATATCAATCTCAGAATTGCTACGGAATTCAGATTTTTTTGTATATTTGTTTTCTATCCTAACTAAGGAATCATCTCTATGTCTCTAAAAAGACATTATCCAGACTCTGATTGAGGTTCCAAGGTATCTGCTATCTCTTAATAGGATTAGAATTTAAAAATACTTCAAATGGCTAAATTGTGTTAATTAATGAACATATTTTTATATGCTAGATATAGGAAGATTTTTTTATTTCAAAGTAAAATTATATTGTTTTATTACTTGTATTTAAAATACATTTATATGGATAGAACTAATTTTAAAAATTCAATTTACTTTTAACTTTAAAAAAAATCTTGCCAGTCAATACAACTGATGATCTTGGTCCCTTTAGTCATTTTCTTCCATTTATGGACAGTTCAAATCGCTGAGAGGTTGATTTTTTTTTCCTTATGTAAAATCAAAATTTGTTTTGATGAAAATTGTATTGCTTTTAGTACTGTCCTCTAGAATCAAGCAGAATAAGTCAAATCCTTATTCCATGGGAAAAGCCTACAAATATTTGAAGATAACTATCATATTCATCCTAATTCTCTAGCTTAAGCAGCTCAAGCAATTGCTATATTATAATGTGGCCTCTCATTTCCTTATTTTACTGACAGTCACTCCAATTTGCAAATATTCTCCCTAAAATATAGTACTCAGAAATAATATATGCATATATTTATGTAGCTATAATTATTTCATCTTTTTGATTAGTTATCAAAATCCCCCAAATTATTTGAGTTATTTGTTTTATATTTGGATCCCACTCTCCAAAGCATCTTTCCTGAACAATGCATGTAATTCTTTGACTTCTACCCAAATAGACTCATGACAAGCACATAGATACTAATTTTCTTCCACTCAAGCGCTCAGAAATTTCCCACTTGATTTTTGACATCTAAAATGCACTTCTGCCCTTTTGCCCTTTCTGTCCCCAAGTCTCCACTGTGTCAATTTGCATTGCCTGCAATGCAAATTACTTTTTTCCATTTTTTAAATAACCACTGAAAGTGCCAAAGTACCATTATTTTCTTTTGACTGAAGCACTTTGAATATGGGAAAGACGTCTCTGTTACAATTCCGGGAGATTTTTTGTGATTCTTATTATACATATTCCTATTATCTGCTCCATCATATTACTGTTTTTGGCCAACTTGTCTGTGATGTTCCTTCTCCCATAAGTGTTTGATAAAAATGATATTGCTCAAGAGACAAAAGTTCCTAAAATGGGTTTTATTAAAGATTTTTCTACATGGGCATTAAGATATTTCATTCATTTGATATAATTCCAGGCTCATTCTTAATCAATTGGGAATTTACTGAATTACTTGGGTTCCATACTAATCATTTAGCTCACTAGCAGTAGCCCTTTCTTTCACTCAAAGTTGATGGAGGATAACATAAATTAGAAATTATTAAATTAGAAACTGAGGGAATGCCCATCAGATGGGGGATGACTAAACAAGTTGTGACATATGATTGTGAAGAAATACTACTGAGCTATAAGAAATGATGAGTGGGTTCATTAAAAAACAAACAAACATGTAAAGACATTGAAATTATGAAGAGTGAAATAAGCAGAACCAATAAAACAATATATACAGCAAAAGAAATATTGTTTGAAGAATAATTTATGTGTGTTCAACTTCTTAGAAGAAATCTATAAATAGAAACACACAAGACAGTTTTATATATATATGTATATACATACATATATATATGTGTGTCTTTTTTGCTAAATGATGTCTTCTCTAGTATGGGGAGGAGAGAAAGGGAGGAAAGTACCTGGGAACTTTAATATAACAAAAATTAATTAATTTTTAAAAGATATAAAATAAAATAAGTTATCACATGCAAATGAAATTTGTCATCAATTAAATTAAATGCTCTCTAATTTTTCTGCCATATTTGTCACTATTAATTACTTTATTTTTTCCAGCTATTCTTCTTTCTCTTGGCTTCAGTACACCACACTTTTCTTTCTAAGTTCTTCTCTGCCTCCTTCTTTGGGGGCATCTTTTCAGATCCTTTTAAGCTTCTGCCTTTGACCATCTTATTTTCTTGCTTTTTCCCCTTGTATGACTTCACTAATTCCTACTGCTTTATTACCTTATGCAGATGATACCAAAATCTGCAACTCTGATCTATCTCATCTGTCACTGGACTTCAAGAACCTACTGCCACATCAAATTGAAACTTTTGAAAATCAGACTTTTTAGTTTTACTCCCAAATCAGTACTGATTTTGCTATCTCTAAAAATGTTAACAACATTCACACAATCTCTTCTATGAATGCTTGCTTTTATGGTTGATTCATTTCCTCCAGATTTCATTTGTGATGTTTACCTATTGCTATAGATTTCATCTCCATAGAATCTCTCACAGTCATCCTTTCTATTTTTCCTACAGTCAGCATCCTGCTATAGGTTCTCAGTATCACACACTAAGCTATTTCAATAGCCTCTAAACAAGTTCTATTTCTGTTCTTTTTCCATTCCTGTCCATCCTTTACAATGCCTCCAGATTTATATCCTAGATGTATAAATCTAGTGATCCTCCTCACCATCTCTGATAAATACCTACAGTGGCTTACTTTGATTCATCTGTACTAACTTCATGCCAACGCTGTTGTTTCTTAAGCAGGAAATGGACTCATGATTTTATTGATATATAGGGAATTCATGGATAGGAAATTTTCTCTACCATTTCAAGTCAAATCTGTATCTAATGACTTTTAAGTTTCCTAGAATATAAAGAGGTTTTGTTCAGGGTCACACAGGTAATATGTGTCAAATGTAAGACTTCAATACAGGTCTTCCTGATTCCAAGGACAGCTCTTTTTCTGATAAGTAAGAATGATTCTTATAACTTGAAAACTGAGTAAAATTCAAACTCCTTTCTATTGATATTTAATAAAAGAAGGCTTCCCAGGCTTGACCCCCAATATTCTCTTTTCTCAACCTCTATGATCCAACAAATTTTCCTATTCATTATTCCTATACAAGTACCACAGGGGAATAGGATGTTTGCAAGAAGGACTACCATTTCATCCACCTTTGGTGTCTGCCTGTTACTCAGTTCTCACCTGTCTCTCTAAGAAGCTAGAGCATATACACATCCAGGCAAAACTATCCTGACAGCAAGGATAAACCAAGTTGAAAGTAACTGACATGGCTCATACCCATCAGTGACTTAGGGAGATGTCTACCCCAAGCATGTGAAGACTTTCCTGGAACAATTTGATCCAGAATTTGAGATAAGAACAATTTTCTCCAAAGGCCATGAAGGCAGCTAAAGCAGCAACTGTGGAGCACACTAGAGCTTGGTTATGTATAGAAGTTACCAAGATCGACCACTGCATCCTGGACCATCAACACTAATACTGATTTTTGTTTGGCTACTGGACTTGGATGACTTTGGAAGAGAGAGTGAGGCTGATAACTATGTGTAACTCTACCTCACTTAAATCCAATTCAGGAGCAAGTAAAGACATCCCCCATGATGTCATTGTTCTTCTTTGTAAAGAATCTTTCTTATCCTCTATATTTTTGCTCTTTCCCTTTCCATTTCTACCTTTTAAATTCCATCCTTTAGAGTTTAAGTCACATGTCTCCTTCTCCTCAAAAATTTATTTGGTCTCCTAACTAATCATCATAGATTACAAATTTAGATAAACCTTATAATTTTATCCGGTTCAGGCTCTTATCCTTTTACAGATGAATAAATTAAAGTTATTCTTCTTTTAGACTGATCATTTCACTTGAATTACACTCCCCCTATAATCTTATGTCATCAAATTACTTTTACAAATTTGTGTTTGGGTTAGTCAATAAGCATTTATTTAGCATTTACTGTGTGCCCAGTATCAAGCTAAGTGCTGGAGATAAAAATCAAGGGAAATGCAAAACAAATAAACAAAAACAACAACCAAAAGAAACAAGTTTCTGCTCTCAAGTATATCTCAGTATAATAAGTGGTACAACATGTAAATAAATGCACAAGACAAATCAGAATAAAACCTACATGAAAACAGAGACTGCATTTTACCTCAACTTTTCATCTTTCATAGTACCTAACACCAGTCTCTGCATAGAATGGATGCTTAATATATTTTTGATGAATTTGAATATAAATTCCTACTGCTTCTTGCTTTGGAACAGCTTGGTGGTACAATGGATAGAGTGCCAGGGTTTGAAGTCAGGAAAAGTCATTTCCTTAGTTCAAATCTGGCCGCAGACACTTATTAGCTGTGCGACCCTGGGTAAGTCACTTAACCCTATTTCCTTCTATTTCCTCAAATAGAAAATGAGGTGGAGAAGGAAATGGCAGCCATTCCTGTAATTTTGCCAAGAAATTGTGGGTTAGAGGGAGGTAGATCATTCAATGCATAAAAAAGTCAAGTATAGAAACAGGATGTCCTGGATTCAAAACTGTCCTCAGACACCTCCTATGTTTATGAGGTGAGTCACTTAACCCCTTTAACAGTCTTATGACTTAGAACTGATACTGATTTAGAACTGATAGACTCTAAAACAGAAGTTAAGGGTTTCAAGGAAAGAAACAAAGAAGAAACAAAAAAGAAAAGAAAATAGAAAATGGGTTCACAAAGAATCAGATATAACTAAAAATGACTGAACAGTGAACATCTCTTATTATGTTGTCAGTGGGCTTTTCTTATAAAGGAATTCCTTTTTTATGTCAAGTTAACATCAAGCCTTAAGGCACCATATTAATCTTTTTCTTCAGGCCTCTTTTTGAATCTATGATAGAAGTCTAATTAGCCAGTTAATTATTGTTGTAACTTGTGTATATGTAAAGACTTCTGGATAATAATTTTTTATTGAATAAGCAATACAATATGTCTTGATTCAGCAATTTTGAGTTCCTAAGTTAAAAGACTTTTTTATATAACTTGGAGGATGTGTGCAAACCACATTTTTTTTAGAAAATACAGTATTTTTTATACCTACAGGGAAACCACTACTTTGTCTGTATCCAAAGAGATTAAAGATAGGGGGAAAGAATGTACTTGTACAAAAATATTTATAGCAGCTGTTTTTTATAGTGACAAAGACCTGGAAACTGAAGGGATGTCTGTCAATTGTGGAATGGACGAACAAATTGTGGTATATGCTTATAATGGAATACTAGTGTGCCATAAGAAATGACAAACAAAATGATCACAAAACAATAACAACCTAGAAAGATTTATATAAAATGATGCAAAGTGCAGTGAGCAAAACTAAGAGAACATTGTACACAGTGACAACAATAATATATGATTAATTGTGAATCAGGATCGAGGACAACTACAAAAGACTTATGACAAAAAAAGGCCATTCACCACTGTAGAAGAAATAGCCAGAGTCCAAATGAAAATCAAAACATTCCATTCTTTATTTTCTCCATGAACTTTTGCCAAGTGTAAGCATCTTTCAAAACATGATGAACATGGAAATATGTATTATATGATAATATTTGTATAGCCTATATTAGTGATTCCCAAAGTGGGCGCCACTGCCCCCTGGTGGGTGCTGCAGCAATCCAGAGGAGAGGTGATGGCCACAGGTGCATTTATCTTTCCTATTAATTGCTATTAAAATTTTTTTTAAAAATTCATTTCCAGGGGTCCAAATGATATTTTTTTTCTGGAAAGGGGGCGGTAGGCCAAAAAAGTTTGGGAACCACTGGCCTATATCATATTACCTATCTTCTTGGTCAAGAGGGAGGGAGAAAGAATATGGATTGCAAAATATCAGAAAATTAATATTAAGTTTTATTGACATATAATCTGGAAAAAAGTAAAATTTTATTTTAAAAATTAAAATTAAAAGCTATAAGACATATATATGTACATACATATATATATATATATATAAATGACCTTAATACATCTTTCTCTATTATTATTGTATTGTATTCCTACACATACACATCTTATGAGGGCTTTCTCCTTGAATGTAGTATGGGAATGTCTCTGGGTTTTCGTCCCCTACCTTTCTTTAAGAGGGACTATAATTCCTTCCAGGAGCCAAGTAAGAAGTAGGGACTGGAGGCTACTCTGATATCCTCAGAGTAAGCAGATACATCTATCTGTACTCTTAAATATTGTTAGTATAGGGGATTTGATCATCAGGATCAAAAAACTTCTGACTGCCATTTCAATATTGGGGGAAGGGGAACCCCAAGATTTATGTGACCTATTTCTCACCATATACTAGTTCCTGAAGGAATACATACCACTTAATCAACAGAACCTATTTATCCAAATCAGTAGCAAAACAGAGAGAAAGTATAAAAGAATATGTACCAAACAATATAAAGTGAACAGGCTCACAAGATGTGAGCGAGGTAACTCAGCTCTACCAATAGAGTCCTATATTTCTTTCATGAAGCTGGAGTGAAGTTGGCATCTTCCATCTTTTCTCTTGAAGACAAAAGCACCTGAAGTCTAAAGAGACTCAGTGACTCAAAGAAGACTGTCTGAAGACTTGAAGAGTTCTCCTTTCTCCTTCTCCTTCTAACTCTGCCCTGTCCCTCACACAAGAGTATGACATTGATCTTAGCCAAAAAAAGGAGAGAATCCTAAACTGACAGAAATATAAAATGATTTAGACTTATCTTCATCTTCTTTTGAAATTTTAATTTTTACACTCAGTTGATAATACTGATATTTCAAAATGTATAGTTGAACTTGAAATTTTCATATGAACAACAAGTAGAATATTCTGACTCTGAAATGACTATCCAAAGAAAATTTCTTTTTAGTATCTTTAATTTTGAGAATGTGTATGTCCTCTGAATCAGTAGGGGAAAAATAAATAAAACTGTAATTGTCTTATTTTTTTCTATTACACAAATTTTCCATATGATAGAGTGAATCAGGACAACTCTCAAATTTAAGGGTGGGGTCTGAGTGAAAAACTGAGGCAAAAACAACAAGAAAAAAATGACTCAAACCAAAATATATTTGAAGCTCTTATTCATCGTTTCAAGTCATAAACTGTTGCTCTAACATCTTTGAAGTAAGGAGTTAGACAAGCCTTTGCACACTTATACTTGCAATCCTCTCAGGATTTTTTTCCCCTTCCAGGCTTGAGTTCATCTTTATAAAACCAAGAAACTAAAACGCAGCAGGAGAATTACATTTTGATTTGGCCTTGGCCTTAAACCAACTAGAACTTAGATTCATCTAGGGATAAGGATAGCTTTGCCAACACAATTTAATAAAATAATGTCCTACATTTGTAGTAACAAAATCTTATTAGTATAATTTTATTATTTGGAAAGGGGGGAGAGGCAATAATCATTGTAGTGCTTACTGTGCAAGGTTGTTCCAAGACTCATATGAGATAAAGTGTATATGGAAACATTCTATCACCATAAAGTGCTATGTAAATGCAACGTACTAATTTAGAGCATATTCTAAAGGATTAAATAAGAGAAAGAAAGTCAATGAGGATTTTATTTTACCAATTCTGTAAATGAATGGGCAGCTTAGAAGAAGTAAAAGGAAGAAACAGTCCTAGAGTATACATTTTTAGAGCTGGAAGGGCCATTTGGAGGGGAAAAAAAAGTCTAATCCTTGCATTTTAAAGAAGAGGAAATTGAGGCCTAGATTAAACTAACACATACTATCCTGCACTCCAGTGCCTAAAAGCCAGGTGTTTCACATTTTCACTTCTTCCATGAGGTTCTTCATTACTTAATGTGGGGAGGTGTGGGAGTATCTAGGCTCACTGCCTTTGGCTCTAGTCCCCACTAATCATATTCACCCAACTTTAGGGGGGAAATGGCTTCACTTCCAGTTTCATGTAGCCATTGATAGTTGGATTAGCTTTTATAAAGACATACTTTACCAGGCATAATGACGAATATACAGACTTTCCCCCATTTTCTCCCCAAACTATCTCACTCTCTTCAGTGGGGAAGGCGATTAATTTTACAGTTTAGTTCAGTTGTTATAGTGCATAATCCCAGTTCTAAATCCAAATGCTCAGGTCTCAGGCACCCTGGCTTCTCTGTGTTTCCTTGCCAGACTGGCTCAGTGAATCATTGTGCCTGCAATCTTGGCAACAAGGTTACCTTGACTTGAACACCAGGTCAAATGGGTGTTACTACTACAGGTATCTGCAACTAAGAAGGGCACAAGGAATGGAATAGAAACAAGCATGACCATTCCTGTTTCTCATTTCAGTCTGGTAATAAGAGAGGAAGAGCAGTGGAAAGTAGTCCTTTTTCTCTCAACAGTTCAATTCAGTGATGCAGAGTGAAAGGAACAGAACCAGGAGAACCTTATACCCAAAGACTGATCCACTGTGGCATCATTAAATGTATAATGATGGGATTTGTGCAAGGGGGATGGGAAAAAAGGAGCCAGAGACAGTTGCTGAAGGTTGCTGACAGTTGAGACCAGGAGGATGCTGGGATATTTCTTTGAAGGAGGGGAGGGAGAGGAGAGGGCTTTGCGTGGAGGACTGGGAGGAGAGAGGAGGAGGACATCCTAGCTCAGATCCAGTCATGAAGGCTTCCTGAGGATCTTCTAGTGGAAACTGAAACCCTGATTCCCTGATCAAAGCCATCCCATCACATCTCTTCCATCAAGACTTCAACCGTCAAATTAGATAAGTTTTTGGACTCCATTTTGGGAGCAATTTCTTAGTCTTCTTCTCCTATTACCCAGCCTTGCTGAGAGACCCTTTCTGGTCTAACTTACAATTATAGAAAAGGATAGAAAAAGGAAATAGAAATATAAACAGAGGGAGAAGAGGGAACCCCAATATCCCTCTGCCCTTCACCCCTTTCCCCAATCCCTGAATTGCAAACCATAAAAGCCATTCATCAGTCAGATAGCATTCTAGAGTGCCTGAGAGACAATGAGGGAGAGGAGAAACCACAGCTTGGTCTGGCTGCCTCCATCTTGAAGCTGGACCCCTGCTGTGAAATTAACTGATGGAGGTTTGTATGAACCCTGTCCTTATTCAGAATTGGATTGAGGTACCTCATACCTCGTCTTATTGGGAAGCCTTTCCCCCAACTCCTGTGGGTGGCATGACAATCCATGTCACCCAGTTTCCAGGTGACACCCCTTTAAAGTCTCCCAGTGTATATTTGGCCCCAGGGGAGAGTTAGAAGAGAGACTCATACATGGACTTTCTCTGTCTCCCTTCTATCAAACACTGGTCACTGGCTCTCTTTATTATTGCAAATGTAATGGACTTCTCTACTAGCAGCAATGCAATGATCCAGGACAATTCTGAGGGACTTATGAGAAAGAATGCTATTCACATCCAAAGGAAGAACTGTGGGAGTAAAAACACAGAAGAAAAACAACTGCTTGTTCACATGGGTCGATGGGGATATGATTGGGGATGAAGACTCTAAGCAATCACCATAATGTAAATATTAATGATGTGGAAATAGGTCTTAATCAATGACACGTGTAAAACCTAGTGGAATTACTCATTGACTGGGAGGGAGGGAAAGAACATGAACCATGTAACCATGGAAAAATATCCTAAATCAACTAATAAAAGAAAAAAAACAGTTCAATTCAGGTACTTAAAGTGTACTGTGATTTTTACTCTTTGGACACAACAAGAAGGAGCATAGAACAACTGAAAAACATCCTTGTTGGGCAATCAGGGCATTCTGCAAAGGCCATACAGAGCACTTCTACTTTAGGATATTGGTGTGTGCCCAGAAATCCTCATTTGTATAAGTAATCTCTCCAGTTGTATAGATAACAAATAGCAGAACAAAATCTAAATCCATGCCTTCTGACTTCAAACCTTTCCAGCTATGGCAGGAAATCAATTTCCTGATTTTTTTCGCTTACCCTAACATTTATTCTTCCCCCACAACTTTCTTGGGCTCCAGCCTCCCTTGAGTCTTCCCTACCTCCACAAAACCTAACTGGCCTTAATTTCTCTGATGCAGCTTCCTAAACTAGAGCCAATAAAAAATACTCAAAACATGTAGGCTCCTAGCAGCCCTCACTTGATTTTGATGTGTGCCTAAGACAATAAAAGTCATGATGGTCCGATAAATGAGTATATACATTTCTGAATGAAGACAAGAGGGGCCTTCTCCAGAGAAGCAAAGTGATATTTTATCCCTGTTCCAAATGCTTATTATGTTTTTGTTGCTGTTCAGTTGTTTCCATTTGTCTGACTCCTGGTGACCCCATTTGGGGTTTTCTTGGCAAAGATACTGGAGTGGCTTGCCATTTCCTTCTCCAGCCCATTTGGCAAATGTGGAAACTGAAACAAAAAGGGTTCAGTGACTTGCCTAGGGTCACACAGCCTAGTAAGTGTCTGAGGCCAAATTTAAACTCAGGAAGATGAATCTTCTTGACTTCAGGATGGGTACTCTATCCACTGTGTCATCTAGATGCTCTCCTTATTGCATTAGGAAAAAGTAAATGCCCTCCTTTCTTAAATGTTCACTTACTGAAAGTGCCTCATTTTGTCCCAATGCTTAGTCTAATCTAAGACAGGGCTGGTCCTCCTATATTATTTCTTCATGGTTTAGTTAAGGGAAGGACTCTGCAAAAACAGAGGAATGGGGGGGGTATCATTGAATGGAGGGACACTGCCTGGCTGCCTGTCACCAGATCCCTCCTGAAAGTATATGGTGATTCTTCTCTGTGGGATCCACAGAAGGATCCTACTCAGACAGAGGAAGTAGTTCAATGGATCTTAGAGGGGGCTGCTTGGGAGGGTAAAGAATATGCCAAGGCCAACATTCCTTGGCTATTGTTAATGGTGCTGTATAAACAGGACTGCCAAAGAAGTCAGATTGAAAATAAACTGGACTGGTGATTTCAGCAGCTAGAGGCAGAGTTCTTGGTATCAGGAACTATGCAATAAGAATGTAGGGTCAACAGTTGGATTTATGTTGGCTTAAGTGAAGAAATTGCTTCTATTGGGGCTTTGTTTATTTTTCACCTTCCTCTTTAAAAGTCAATGTTTCTGTCTTTTAACTACCATAGATCTTCAACTTTTTCTGAAGTTTTACAGGGAACTCCCTTTTATATATAGCAAATGATTAAATATACTATAATATAAAATGACCAAACATCCTGTGAAATACTGCTTCTTATTGTCTTTGGTCATATAATAAAATAAATTCCTCCACTTTCTAATTTTTCCTTTCAAAATAGAAAAATGAAACCTTAAGCCAATACTCCATGTGGTAAAGTGAAAAAAAAAACTGAATTGGAAGTCCTTAGAACTAATAATTGGATGTGTCTAAGAATTAATAGTGTTAATTGTAAAACAGGATAAAGCCTATGATTGAAGGAAGTAAATAATGATGATGAACCTGAGGATGAAAAAAAAATCAGGAAAAATTTACTACTGGGTCCCTGAATAAAGACTGCAGAGTAGGAAGAAGGATAATCCAGCAACCTCGACAACTGCTTCAACAATAATGTAACAAGAACACAAGAATGATTAGTGTTGGAGACACCAAAGAAAAAATTACAATGGGCCATCTTTCTAGCCTAGCATCACAAATCTGTCCTACAGTCTAGTACCCAGGGTTAGAACTATAGAATGGGGTAGGCTGTGATCATGGACTCAGAGCCCATAATTCCAAGCTAAAGGAACAAAGATTCCCAGGAGTGATCATAGCTCCAGCCTTAGCCCCAGGCCAGCTGCATGAGGTCTGCACCAACAGTGCAAAGATAACAGATTTGTCACTAACTGACCCTTCTTGTCTCCTCCACTCTTGCCCATGCCTACAACAAAGTATCTCTCCTCGAGGTCAGAGTGCTGACTCAGGGCTATTATCGACAAGATAAGGATACAGGACAGTTCTAAGTGGGATGAAAAAGAATATTCATTTGCCATAGAAGAAACAGAGTCCAAGTGAAAAATAAAATATATCATTCCATGAATTTTTCTCTATTGAAAATAATGTGTTTTCTTCTACAACATGATGAACATGGAAATATATGACAATACATGTCCAACCTATGTCATATTACCTGCCTCCTTGGGGAGAGAGAGAGGTGAGAAGGAGAGAGAAAACATAGATTGTAAAATGTCTGAAAATAAATACTAGAAAGTTATCAACATGTAGTCTGGGAAAAAAACTAAGGGAAGGGAGGAGAGCAAAGGGAAGGGAAGGGAAGGGAAGGTTTAATATTTGAAAATTAATATTATGCTAAATGTAATATTTAGAAATTGGTTTGGAAACATAATATTAGAAAAAAAAAGATTGCTGTTGTTGCCATTTATAAAATAATTAACCTTGAAGGAAGGTGGCTTAGCAGTACCAGATATTAAGCCTTACTATAAAGCAGCAGTCATCAAAACAATATGGTACTGGCTAAGAGATAGAAGGAAGGATCAGTGGAATAGACTTGGGGTAAGTGACATCAGCAAAACGGTATATGATAAACCCAAAGAGCCCAACTTTTGGGACAAAAATCCACTATTTGACAAAAACTGCTGGGAAAATTGGAAAACAATATGGGAGAGATTAGGTTTAGATCAGCATCTCACACTCTACACCAATATAAATTCAGAATGGGTGAAAGACTTGAATATAAAGAAGGAAACTGTAAGTAAATTAGGTGAACACAGAATAGTATACTTGTCAGATCTCTGGGAAAGGAAAGATTTTAAAATCAAGCAAGAGTTAAAAAAATTACAAAATGTAAAAATAAATAATTTTGATTATATTAAATTAAAAAGGTTTTGTACAAACAAAAACAATGCAACCAAAATCAGAAGGGAAACAACAAACTGGGAAAAAAATCTTTATAACAAAAAATTCTGACAGACGTCTAATTACTCAAATAAACAAGGAGCTAAATCAATTGTATAAAAAATCAAGCCATTCCCCAATCGATAAATGGGGAAGGGACATGAATAGGCAATTTTCAGATAAAGAAATCAAAAGTATCAATAAGCACATGAGAAAATGTTCTAAATCTCTAGTAATTAGAGAAATGCAAATGAAAACAACTCTGAGGTACCACTTCACACCTAGTAGATTGGCTAAAATGATAGCAGGGAAGAGTAATGAATGTTGGAGGGGATGTGGCAAAATTGGAACATTAATGCATTGCTGGTGGAGTTGTGAACTGATCCAACCATTCTGGATGGCAATTTGGAACTATGCCCAAAGAGGGATAAAAGAATGCCTGCTCTTTGATCCAGCCATACCATTGCTGGGATTGTACCCCAAAGAGATCATAGATAAACAGACTTGTACAAAAATATTTATAGCTGTGCTCTTTGTGGTGGTAAAAACCTGGAAAGTAAGAGTATGCCCTTCAATTCGGGAATGGCTGAACAAATTGTGGTATATGTTGATGATGGAATAATAAATTGGAGGAATTCCATGTGAACTGGAAAGACCTCCAGGAATTGATGCAGAGTGAAAGGAGCAGAGCCAGAAGAACATTATACACAGAGACTGATACACTGTGGTAAAATAGAATGTAATGGACTTCTGCACTAGCAGCAATGCAATGACCCAAGACAATTCTGAGGGATTTAGGGAAAAGAACACTACCCACATTCAGAGGAAAAACTACAGGAATGGAAACACAGAAGAAAAACAACTGCTTGAATGCTTGGATTGATGAGGACACGATTGGGGATGTATACCCGAAAAGACCATATCAATGTAACTATCAATAATATGTAAATAAGTCTTGACTGACCACACATGTTAAAACCAGTGGAAATGCAAGTTAGCTATGGGGGAAGGGTTGGGGCTTGAGGGGCTGAAGGGTAAAATAAAAACATGAATTATGTAACCATGGAAAATTGTTCTAAAAATAAAAAATTTAAAAAAATTATCCCTTAAATAATGAGGATGACAGTAACTTTTAACAATATCATTTTGATATAAATATAGTCTAAGAAAGAAATAAGGAAAGAAGGAAATTAAAAAAAACATTTCTTACCACTCTATCACACTAATCTTACCAGCCCACAAGACTGTCTTCTGCCCTAGCCACCAATGCTGAATCACAGAAAAACCCCATCCAAAGACCTCCAGAGAATCCCCACTTCTCCTTTATGGTCTCATTTCTATGTCCTTCTCCACATCACTTCCTTTCTCTGTGCACTGGACTACCACATCTCAGGAGCCAATCAAAGTCTCTTTTTGGAGAGTTACAGCCATGCTAATGAACTGGATAATGGGCTAGCTCAGAGGAGCAGAAAGTTCACAACGCTGGGAGAAAGGGGTTCCTTTTACACAAAGGAAAGGGGAGAGGAGGAGAAGGGAGGGGAGAAAATCAAGCAACTGTTCTCTCTGATTCCACCATAATTTATGTTATGCAACTTCAATTGGTCTTACTGCTGCTAGGTAATCCTTCTATATCTTCCTTATCAACTCACTATCCCACTCTACAGGGTGGCTTCCGAACCTTTTTATTCTTCTTTAATCATCCCATGAATCTCTTTATCCCTACCTTCTCAGCTTAGAAACTTGCCTTATACTTTACAGAAAAAATGCGGCCATTTGTCATGAGCTCTCTATTGGGTCTTCTATGCTTCTGCCACTATCTTCTCCTTTATCCCTATCTCAAATGAAGACATAACCTTACCCCTTATCAAGGTGCATTCCTCCATCTGTACAAGAGGTATTATTTCATCTAGTATACTCCAACACATTGTCCACTCTGTCATCTCCACTCTATTATTTGGCATTACTCTCCATCTACTGACTCTTTCCCTAGTTTACAAATATGTCCATATCTCCCCTTACTTGTCTCCCATGTCTCATTCCTTATTTGATCCTTCCAAACCTATTAACTATTGACTTGTGTCTCTTTTGTCCCTTGTGGCCAAATTCCTTGAAAAAACCTTCTTCAGTGGGAATCTCTACTTTCTCCTCTCAATTTCTTCTTAATGCCTTATAACTGGGTTCCTGCCCTCATCATTCCACCAAAACTACTCTCTTCAATGTTACCAATAATCTCTTTTTTAGAGTTAGCATATATATGTATATATATATATATATGTTTCATAATATAATATGTAACATAACAATAATAGCCATGCTGTTAGCTATGCTCCCTTCAAACCTAGCTCCTCTCCAAACCCTGCAAAGGAATTATCTTCACCACAGGCTCAACAGGTTGCTGTCTGTGCCGCATCCTCATGCAGCATGTGAGCCCCCAGAGGAGAGGAAGGAAGCACTCCTACTTGCTGCTAGGCAGAGGAACTGGAGAAGTAAGAAATTAGCTCAGGGGAATAGAGAGGGGGAGGGGAACAGCTCTGCCCTGAATCTCTCTGGCTTTCCAATAATGAACTCTGGCAGGCAACTGCAGTTGTATTCATAGAGGGCTCTGCATGCCCTTCTTGGCATGTGTGCCATAGATCCACAATCACGGATATAGATTGTACATATATTATCATGTAATACATATTTTCTCATCTGTCATGTTGTAAAACAAGATACTTATTGAGAAAAGTAATCCCTGAATTAAGTAAAATGAAAATTATATGCTTTAAATTGCATTTGTACTCTATCTGTTCCTTCTATGGCCATGGATCTCTTTTTTCATCACCAATCCCTTGGAGTTGTCCTAGATTCTTGCCTTGTTAATAATAGTTAAATCATCCACTGCTGATCAATGTATATTATTGTTGTTATTCTGTACAACTTTCTCCTGATTCTACTCAATTCACTTTGCATCACTTCATATAGGTCTTTCCAGGTTTTTTGCAATCATTTTGCTTGAGAATTCTTATGAAACAATAGGATTTCATTACAATTATGTGCAAAAACTTGTTCAGCCATGGCCCAGTTGATGGACATCCTTTCAGTTTCCAGTTCTTTGCTGCCACAAAAAGAATTGTTATTAATATTTTGAAACATATAGTTTCTTTTCCTTTTTCCTTGACCACCTCAAGAAATAACTTTAATAGTGATATTATTGCATCAAATAGCATATAAAGTTTCATAACTCTTTAATCAATATATAATTTCAGATTGTTATCTACTGTGGTTGTATCAGTTCACATTTCTACCAACAATATGGTAGTGTCTTCATTTTTAAATCCAAAGATCCCAGCTTTTGGGACAAGAACCTACTATTTGACAAAAACTGCTGGGAAAATTAGAAAACAATAAGAAAGAGATTAGGTTTTGTTATGAGGAGGAGGATAGATGAAAGCTTGAGGAAATCTTGAACTTCATGGACATTCCATAATGGAATGAAGCCAGGTTTTGAAAAGAGAGAGGGTGGTTTGACCAAGCTGAAGGAAGGAGGTATTGGCTATGTGGTCCAGCTTTGCCAAGTATCCAAGGAGCTGATAGAGTGGGATTCACTGAGAAGAAGATACTTCAAGCAACTATCATGGCCTAGGTAGAGGAAGAGTCTTGATTATCTGCTGGTGGACAGCAGATTTATCTACCTTACTCCCTAGAGCAGTTTTGGATTGACTGGCTGTGTATTGGACTTATTCCTGGTTCCTATGACATCTGTGATCATCTAGAAGCACCGTGGTTCGGTGTAGTGAGAAGCCCACCTCTCCAGCCCCCTCTTATTCTAATTAGAGATTTAGTTTAGTTTAGACCAGTGATGGGCAAATTATGACCCATGGGCCAGATGCAGGGCCCCTGAAATGTTCTATCCCCTGTGCAACATTATTCCTAATCTGATGAATACAATGAGTAGGATACAATACAATGAAACTTCGAAAGAGTTGCCTAAGAAACAAACTGACCGTTGAGCATTTCCTTTGCTTTGGCCCCCTCTTTAAAAGTTTGGCCATCACTGTTTTAGACTTTAGTTTAGTTAAATCATTTGGGTTATTCCATAGTATAGAAAACCCTTCTCTTCTACTTCCCTCATTTAATATCAATAAACCCAGTTTGTTTGTACTTCCTGTCTCCTCTAAGCTATTAAGAACCCACATCTTGAAGTAACTCACTTCACTGGCTTTCCTTGGTTAATAGATTGCCAGTTAGCTGACCAACTGTCATTCCCAAAACTCACATCTCCATTTGGTTTCCCTGTGTTTACCTGGCAGTCCTTCCCTTGTGAGGTGTGGGAGTGTTCCCAGTTTGTCTGGCATCTAGTTATTCCCCTATTCCCAGTATTTTTTTCAGTTTATATCAACATCTCACACCCTATACTAAGATAAATTCAGAATGGATAAATGACACAAATATAAAAGTGGAAATTATAAGTAAATTGGGTAAACATAATATAGTATATCTATCAGATTTATGGGAAAGGAAAGAATCTAAGACCAAGCAAGAGACAGAGAACATTACAAAATGTAAAATGAATAATTTTGAATATATTAAGTTAAAAAGATTTTGTACAAACAAAACCAATGATACTAAAATTAGGAGGGAAGCAACAAATTGGGGAAAATTTATAACAAAAACTTCCTACAAAGGTGTGATTTCTCAAATTTATAAGGAGCTAAGTCAATTGTACAATTGTACAAAAAAATCAAGCCATTCCTCAATTGACAAATGGTTAAGGAACATGATTAGACAGTTTTCAGGTAAGGAAATCAAAACTATCAATAAACATATGAAAAAGTGTTCTAAACCTCTTATAATTAGAGAAATGCAAATCAAAACAATACTGAGGTACCACCTCATTGGCCAATATGTCAGTAAAGGAAAAATAATGAATATTGGAGGGTTTGTGGCAAAATTGGGGCACTAACGCATTGTTGGTGGAGTTGTTAATTGACCCACTATTAGGTTAGTACTCTATAGAAATAACAATAAAAATTTTTTGTACAAAAATATTCATAGCTGCATTCTTTGTGGTGGTAAAAAAATTGGAAAATGAGGGGGTATCCCTCAATTGGAGAATAGCAGAATAAATTGTGATATTTGATGGTGATGGAATACTACTGTGTTATAAGGCATGATGAACTGGAGAATTTCTTTATGAGCTGGAAGAACCTCCAGGAACTGATGCAGAGTGAAATGAGCAGAAACAGGAAAACATAATAGACAGAAAGTGAAACATTGTGAAACAATACAATGTAATGGACTTTGCTAATACAAGACAATTCCAAGGAACTTATGAGAAAGAATGTTATCCACCTAGAGAGAAAGAACTGTGGATGTAGAAACACAGAAGAAAAACAAATGACATCATTTGTTTATATAAATATATAATCTGGGGTTTTGGTTTTAAAAGATTGCTCTATTGGAAATGGATATAAGTGATAACATTTGTACAATGCAGTAGAAGTGCTTATTATATCTGGAAAGGAAGAGTAAAGGGAAAGAAAATGAAATATGTAAACATGGAAAATATTTTTAAAATAAAAAATTTAAATAAAGTAAAAAAATAGTGTCCTTATTTTTTCTGCATCCTCTCAAATATTGGTCATTTTCTCCTTTATCATTTTAACCAATCTGATAGGTATGATATCCAGAGTTGTTTCGATTTCCATCTCTCTAATCAACAATAATTTAGAGCAATTTTCATATAGTTAAATATAACTGTGATTTCTTCATTCAAAAGTGTTCTTATCTTGCTACCATTTATTAATTGAGGAAGAGTTTATATTTTTATATATTTGACATAGTTGTCTACATATTTTAGATATGAGACTTCTATCCCAATAAACTTTCTACAGATATCCCCTCAAGTTATTACTTCCTTCTAATTTTGGCTACATTCATTTTATTTGTAATTTTTTTTCATTTTAACATATTCAAAATTACCTATTTTATATTTAACAATGCTTTTTATTTCTTGTTTATTCATAAATTCTTCCCTTATCCACATATTTGATGTTATGCTTGATATGTTACCTGTTCTTCTAAATTGCTTATATCTCCTCTCATGAATGTATCTGTTTTGATTTTTTCTTGGTAAATACTGTAAGATATTATTCTATATTCAGTTTCCACCAAACTGCTTTCCAGTTTTCCCAATAACGTTTGCCAAGTAGTGAATTCTTATTTCAAAAATTTGCAATTTTATCTTTGTCAAAGCGAAAGATACTGTTATTGTTTCTGACTGTTTTTTGTCTATTCTGGTCCATTGATCTAGTTTCCTATTTCTTAGCCAGTACCGTATAGTTTTGATAATTACTACTTTATAATATAATTTGAAATCTGGTGCTGCTAGACCTCCTTCCTTAACCTTTTTTTTTATCATTTCCTTGAATATTATTGACTTTTTGTTTTACCAAATTAATTTTGCTATTTGTTTTTCTAGTTTGATAAAATATTTTTGGATAGCATTGAATAAATAAATAGATTAGTTTAATGATCTCTTAATTTTCATATTCAATAGCCATTTCTCAGTGCTCATCTTCCTTGACATCCCTGAAGTCTTCAGACTCTTGATCACCCTCTTTTTCTTGACAATCTTCTCTAGATTTTTGGGACACTATTTTCTCTTGGTTTTCTTCCTACCTATAAAACTGCCAACTCTTCTCAAGCACCTTTGGCGAATCTTCATTCAGGTCAATCCTTCTAATCATAGGAGTCCCACAGTCCCAATTTTGTATCCTGGGCTTTCTTCTAGTCTCCCATGATACTACTTCATTGGTGATCAAATTGGCTTCCATATATAATGATTCTCAAATCTACTCATCCTAACCTACACTCTTTGTTGACCTCCATTCTTTGATTTTCAGTTGCTTTCAAACATCTATACCTGTATGTCCAGTAGGCATTTTAAACTTAACTTGTCCAAATCTGAACTTTTTAACTTTTTCCCTAAATCTCCTTCCTATCTACTAACTTTTCTGTTAATGTAGAAGGCCACACCAAATTCCTAGTCTCTTTTCAACCTAAGTGTCATTGTTGACTTCACATTATCTCTTCTACCATGTATCCGTTTTATTGCCAAAGCTTATCAATTTCATTTTTGCAACATTGCTAGAACATGCTTACATATCTCCTAACTACAAAAATTTCTCACTTGATCTTTCCCTCCCTGATAACTACTGTCTTAACATATCTTTCTGTAGTATCCTCTGATATTGCCACCATACCAGTACAACCACTCATCACCCCCTGCTTGAACTATTTAGCAGGTGGATTAAAGATTCCTTTAATCTCTTTCTACTCTAAGTCATCCTCCATTCATAAGCCAAAGTGATTTTCCTAAAGTGTAGTTCAGACTATATTCTCCAAATATTATCACCACCAACCAAAAAACTCCATTAACTCCCTATCATCTCTAGGATTAAATACAAAATTCTCTGTTTGGCATTCATAGATTTTGATAACTTTGTCCTCCCCACAACTTTCCAGTTTTCTTACATCTTACTCTCTGCCACATTTTCTTTGATCCAGTGATACTATAATTGCAATTCCTTAAAGAAGACAGTCTTGTCTCTGGCCTCTGGAAATTGTCTCTAGCTGTCCTCTACATCTACAATGTCTTCCACCCTCATCTCAGCCTTTTGGCACCTCTAGCTTCCATCAAGCCTCAACTAAAATCTCAATTTTTATAGAAAGTCTTTTTAAGGACTGTTGAATCTAGTGCTTTTGTCTTTTAATTATTTACTATTATCTTGTCATCTAGCTTGTTGATTACTGTCACTCCCATTATACTGTGAGCCCCTTGAGGGTGAGGGCCATTTTGTTATAATTTTCATTCATTCATTCATTTACTCATTCATTTATTTATTTTTTAAACCTTACCTTCCATCTTAGAATCAATACTGTGTATTGGTTCCAAGGCAGAAGAGTGGTAAGGGCTATACAATGGGGGTTAAGTGACTTTCCCAGGCTAGCACAGCTGGGAAGTGTCTGAGGTCAGATTTGAAACTAGGACCTCCGGTCTTTAGGTCTGGCTCTCAATCCACTGAGCTACCCAGCTGCCCCCTATTATTTTCATTATTGCTCTATCCTCAGCCTTTACTTCTTAGAACATAGTAGTGATGAGCCTAAAAATCAAAACTCCAGCCCCAAATATTTTCTGCTCCCTTACCTTCCCCCTATGACAAACCTAAAAATGTTTTCCAGCTGAAGCTATCTTAACACCTCCTTGAGGAATGTTTACTACCCTGATGAATATTTACCTCCTTAACAACTCTGATGAATATTTACCTCCTTGAGAATATTTACCATCCTGACAAATATTTACCTCCTTAACAAATATTTACCCCTTTAATGAATGTTTGGCCAAGGTGCTTCCTGAGCCCTGACCCTGAAACCCCCCCTTGCCAGATGCTTCCTAACCACCTGTCCCTGACACCACCTTGATAATTATGTATGCACCAACACCCTTCCCCAAACCTTTCTATATAAACCCCTGGCTGAAGAAGCCTCAGGGTCAGACTGTCCAATCTTCTTCTCTGCCACCGACCCTAGCTTCTCTGCTAGCAAATACATGAGTGTTGATGTGATTCTTCCTGCCACGACTGAATCTGGGTATTAAAATTTGGGTACAACAAGTAGAAGCTTAAATGTTTATTGATTGACTGACTACCACATAGAGGGACAGAGATAAAGGCTTGATTCCATCATTTTAAGGAACTCAAGGATGGCGGAGCAGATGAGGACATCAGAAACCGAATCAACAAAGCCAGACAGGCATTTAACACCCTGTGGTCAGTCTGTATCTCCAAAGCACTGTCCCTCGTCACTAAGCTCCGAATCTTCAATACCAACGTAAAGGCCGTCCTCCTATATGGATCAGAAAGCTGGAGAGTGACGAGCGCTAACACCAATAAACTTCAGGTCTTTGTTAACAGATGTCTACGTCACATCTTGAACATCAGATGGCCTGAAAAGATCTCCAATGCTAGTCTCTGGGAAAGAACAATCCAGTGCCCCATTAGTCAGGACATAAAGAAACATAAGTGGAGATGGATAGGACATACACTACGAAAACCGGAAGACAACGTAGCCAGACAAGCATTGAGCTGGAACCCTTCAGGGAGGAGGAAAGTTGGAAGACCAAAACAGACCTGGCGAAGATCTGCCGAAAATGAAACAAAAACGGTCGGAATGACATGGGCCCAGCTGGGGGAAGTTGCCCAGAACAGAGTCCGTTGGCGTGAGATGGTTGCGGCCCTATGCTCCTAAGGAGTCAACAGGAATAATAATAAATAATAAATAAAAGATTAGGAAACTCCCTTTACTGATGCATTTAATCAACTTCATTTTGTGATCTTAGGCAGCCGTAAAGGCACTAACAGTTCACATGACTTGCTTAGGATCACGCAGACAATATTTCTCAAAGTCTAGACTGGGTTTGTATCTATTAGGGCATACTCTCATATACTGAGAGGTAAAGGGACATGCTTGAAAATCATTTACCAATAGAGATGCACTATTTAAAATATCTGAATACAATTGAGCTAGGTGATCAGTCAGAAAAAACTGGTTTTAAGTTTTGCCTCTATTCTAGATAATAAGTATGAGCAAATCATTTAAAGTTTTGGTGCCTAGGCAACTTTCTTGGAATATAAATTTTAGTGTTTACAAATATGTATCTATCAAGGGAGTTTCAAGGCTGGGCTTTCCTAAATCAATGAAATTACATGTCTAGACTGAAAATAGAAGTGTCATAGTGAAATTCTTATCTGGGAATACACCCACTTTTTTCCAGTCACTAAAGAATAAATAAACTCCGCCAAGGACGGTCCCAAGCCCGGCTGAAAAAGGAGGAGGGTTAGGCGCGAGGCTAGCAACCTCACCTGTAAAAATCTTACTTGCTAAAGAAACTGCAACCTCATTAAACCAACAAAACCAATGATCGCCTAGTCTGGAAGATTGCTCTCCAACAGAGTCCATGACACGTGCTGGCAAAAGCCAACAAACTCCAGGTCTTTGTTGATGGGTGCCTGTGTCACATCTTGGACATCGGATGGCAGACCTGGTGGAGATATGCCGAGAACGAGACAGGGACCATCAGAGTGACATGGGCCCAGTTGGGGGAAGTTGCCCAGAACAGAGTCCGTTGGCATGAGATGGTTGCGGCCCTCTGCTCCTCTGGGAGTCAATAGGAATAATAATAATAATAATAATAATAATAATAATAATAATAATAATAAAAGAATAAATAAGCAAAGTATGCATAACATAAAATGCTGTAGAAATATTTAGCAAGAAAGTTTAGCAAAATATGTCTAGATTTACATTATAAAGTGCATTTTTAAGATTAAGTTTAAATTTTATGGAATCTTTTTTTTGACATGCTACTTTACACATATTTGATGTACTTAAAGGGATTTCCATCAAGAGTAATAAGAGATGATCCTGTCCATTTAAATAGATTTTAATCCATTCCAAATTATAATTGAAATACAAAGCACATGAAAAGTGCACATTAAAGCATCATTTTTGAATGAGAAGGAAAAGGGTGAAAATTTTGCTGTGTGCTTGGGAATGCTGAGCAGGGACAATATGACTTCTCCCAGGAAATCTAGGATAGAAAATTGGGTAGACACCTCTGAGGAGTCATTAAACTAAAATGGAATTCAATTAAAAGTTGGCATGGCTGTGAAAAAGAATGAATTTATGCAGGAGTGTGATTGGCTGTCTGAAGAATAGTTGTGAACTGCCTGGAAAACCTGGAGAGATGACTTTGACTTGAGTTACATAAATCCTTCCAAGTACTAACTAGTAAAAGATTTGCTTTCTGTACTAGAAAAAATCTGTTTAGTAAGCCAGATACTTAGAGAATGGTTCAAGGCCCCTGCAGTTATGGTAAATAAGGGCTTAGATGTTCACAAAAATCTTTAAATCTACTTTATCCTAATTATTATCCATAATTGTATAATTTTGCTAACTTGTTATAATAAAAAGTTGCTGTTCTTTATTCCTGCTACCATGTAGAACAACTTGATTATTTTAGTACACCCACCCACATACACACACATATTGATTAATATATAATTTTTTAAATTACTATTTTTAAAATTAAAATTTATTTTTGCATTACTGTTAAGGTTAATAATCACTGACATTTTAGCAAAGATTGGTCTAAAAACATGTCTTTAAGTTTGCCCAGAATAGAAATGTTATCAACATCCAAAGAACTATTGGAGTCAATGCAGATCAAAATAAATGTCTTTTATATCAGTTCATTTAAGATTTTATTGGGGGTTTTGGTTTCACATAAGTGTGTTCTTAGAACAATGACCAATATGGAAATGTGTAATGAAGCATAATACATGCATGGCCTAGATTAAATTGTTTACCATCTCTGAGTGAGGGGAGGGAAGTAAGAGAGGGAGATGGTTTAGATCTTATAATTTTGGAAAATGTATGTTGAAAAATATTATTACATGTAATTAGGAAAATAAAATATCTTTGAAAGCAAAACATAAATAAATTTTGGTTGGAGAAGGGGAAAAATTGCTCTGAATACTTAAGTTTAGAAAAAACAAACAAACAAAAAAAACCTCACAATTTTTTTTCCTATACAAACAAATCAGACCTGAGGCTTAAAGATTATCCTTTCAGGTGGTGAAGTTTGTCTCTCTTCACAGGTTTTGATATGCAAAACAAACCCTAAGGAGCCTAAAGATTTTCCCTATGCACTCTGCTTGCAATTCTTTTGGTTACCACCCTGAGAAAAGCTGTGCTGGAGTTTTCTTGTGCAAATCTTATAGTTAAACTTTACTATTAGGATTGAGTAATCTATGATCAAATTTAAGAAAATGGTATTTAGTGAATAGACTAGTATCTAATGGCAGATTGTTTTTAAAAGTGAGCATTTACTATATTTTAAAAATAAAATATAATAATTAAAATAGTCCAATGATTAATAAATACTAATTATAACATAAGGTTATATAACAAAAGAAATAGGTTGTTGATTGAAAAAATGACAGTTAATGGCTTGGTAGACAAGCTGTTATAACTGAAAATAATTCAGTGCATCTAAGCTCCCAGTTCTGAAACATCTTTACATTTACTCTATATAAGATCTCTTTGCAAGGTGTTGGCTATTTTTATCAATTGAAGGAATCTCTGTTCATTGTCCAATCTTCTTAAGTTCATAACTGACCTTATGTGCTCTTTAACTAAACTTTACTAAAAATAAGGCAAATAGGGGGCAGCTGGGTAGCTCAGGGGAGTGAGAGTCAGGCCTAGAGACAGGAGGTCCTAGGTTCAAACCCGGCCTCAGCCACTTCCCAGCTGTGTGACCCTGGGCAAGTCACTTGACCCCCATTGCCCACCCTTACCAATCTTCCACCTATGAGACAATACACCAAAGTACAAGGGTTTAAAAAAAAATAAGGCAAATAAAATATCAGTTATTTTGTTAACCTCAGGGAAGCTTTAATGTTAAATTCCATTACATCTATTACTTTATCATCTTCCTCTGAATCTCAATTCATATTATTTTTAATCCTTCAGATGTGGAAAATATGTAAATATTCGGTTATACTGAGGCAAAGGTGGACAATTTCACAAAACAAAAAACATGACTTTTGAGTAAGGGGAAACAATTTTCCCAAAAATTAGCTATAGATGAACCTCTCACACTATATGCCAATGTAAACTCCAAGGGAATGGATGACTTGAGATTTAAAAAATTGATGTAAGTGAATTAAAAGAGCAAGGAAGATATAACTTGAAAAAATGGTTGTCTTTAGCAATAATAGATAGGGGAATAGTTCATGGACAAATAAAGGACAGAAAGGATTATAGAAGATAAAATGAAAATTTTGATTATATAAAATTTTAAAGTTGTTACACGTGTTGATTCTGTTAAAATTTTAATAGAAGCACGTAATTCATATAAATAAGCAACTTTGCAACAATTTTCTCCAATAAAGATCAATATGATTTCTAAGATACATGAGGCAAATTTACATGACTAAGAGCCATTCTCCAACAAATAACTAGCCAAATGATTATTAATAGGTAGTATTCAAAGGAAGAAATTAAAGCCATTAAGAACCACATGAAAAAATACTTCAACTTACTAATAGAAAAATAAGCAACTTTGACAATCCACCAGTCAAATTGGCAAACAAAAAAAGATGATAATGTCAAATGTTGTAGTGATTGCAAGAAAATGGAGATATTAATAATACACTGTTGGTGGATTGTAAATTGCTCCAGCCATTCTATAAATAAATTTGTAATATGCCCTAAAGTAAACTAAATTGTGATGCAATATCAATACTAAGATTGTTCTCCAAAGTGACCAGTGAAAGAAGAAAAGATCGCTAAGAATAAGTAATTATAGGAGTTCGAAGTGATCTAAAACTAGAAATTAAAGGTGTCCATCTAACAGGGAACAGGGAAATTATGTCATATGAATGGAATAATATAGGGCCATAAGAAATTACAAAATGGAAAGCCTCAGAGGAAACAGAGGAATCAGTGTGATCTATTTAAGGTGGAGTAGGGAAAACTATGAGTACGGATTAGACAAAGAAAGCAATATTATCAAGAAAAACAACTTCAGCAAAAGCAGTAATTAAAAGGAAATTTATATCTCTAAAATGCTCATATCTCCAAAATAGAGAAAGAATATATAAATTGAGTATACAATTTCGAAGGTTAGAAAAAGAACAAATTAAAAAATCCTCAATTAAATGTTAAATTGGAAATCCTAAAAATGAAAGGTGATATTAAAAATATTGAACATAAGAAAACCACTGAATTGATAGATAAAACTAAGAGTTGGTTTTATGAAAAACAACAACAACAAAATAGATGAACCATAGGTAATATTTTTTTAAAAAAAGAAGAAAACCAAACCACTAGCATCAAAAATGAAAATGGTGAATTTATCACTAATGAAGATGAAATTAAAGCAGTTACATAGCAGTTATTTTGCCCAATGAGATGCCAACAACTTTAATAATTTAAGTGAAATGGTTGAATAGTTGCAAAAATATAATTTGTCTAAACTAACAGAGGAGAAAATTGAATACTTAGAAAAAAGAAATTTAACAGGCCATAAATGAACTTCCTAAGGAAAAAAAATCAGGATTAGATGGATTTACAACAGAATTTTATCAAACATTTAAAGATTATTTAATTCAAATATGAAACAATTTAGAATAATTGGTAAAGAAGGAGTCCTACCAAACTCCTTTTATGAAACAAATATAGTGCTAATATCTAAACCGGAAAGAGCAAAACCAGAAAGAAAATAGATTAATTTGATTAATAAATATAGATGCAAAAATTCTAAATAAAAAATTAACCAGGAGACAACAACAACATATCACTAAACACCAGTTGCCTAGTCCTTACTATTCTTCTGCCTTTGAATCCATATTTAGTATGTATTCTAGAATTAAAATAAAAAGAAAAAACTGCTAGCTATAGCAATAAATGAAGATCAAGAAATTGAAGGAAATCAAAATGGGCAAAAAGTAATGAAACTATATCTTTTCACAGATTATATAATTAGATAGATAGATAAATATAAAATCTTAGAGATTTCAGCTAACAAATTAATTAAACTATAAATAACTTTAGGGAAGTAGCAAGATATCAAACAAGCCCAAATAAACCACCAGCATTTCTATTTATCACCAACAATGGCTTACAAGATGAGATAGTAAGAAATAGCCCATTTAAAGAACCATAGGAAGAATAAAGTATCTAGGATTATATCTTCCAAAAAAATTTCAGAAACTATGTAAACATAATTATAAAACACTTTTCATACAATTAAATTCAGATTTAAACAACTGAAAACCATTAATTGTTCATAGGTGAACATAGTCAATATAATTAAAATGAAAATCCTACTTAAACTAATTGAATTATTCAATGCCATCTCAGCTAAATGACCAAAAAATATTTCATTGAACTAAAATGAATAAGAGCAAAATTCATTTTGATAAACAAAAGGTGAAGAATATAAAAAGGAAGTAATAAAAAATACAAAGGAAGGAGGTCTAGCATTACCAGATTTCAAACTGTATCATAAAGAAGTAATTATCAAATCTGGTACTGGCAAAGAAATAGAAAAGTAGATCAATGGAAAAGAATAGAACATACAGGAAACAGCTGTAAAACATTAGTGACCTTGTGTTTGACCAAGGTAAACATCTAAATTTTGAAATAAAAATTCAATATTTTATTAAAAAATTATTGTTAGAAGTGGAAAGCAGGTTGGAGAAACTAGACATGGATCAACATTTTTGTCATTTACCAAGATAAGATCAAAATCGAGATATTATAAACAATTTAGAATAAGGAACTTTTCATTTTATAGATAGGAAATTTATAGATAGGAGAAGAATTTATGGATGAACAAGAGACAGAAAGGATTGTAAAATGAATAATTTTAATATATTAAATTGAAAAGGTTTTGTACAAAAAAACTAATGTCGCTAATATTAAAAGGAAAGTAGTAAGTTGGGGGAAAATCACAGGCAGTTTCTTGGACAGAAGTCTCATATCTAAATTATGCAGAGAACTTTGTCAAATATATAAGAATATGAGTCATTCCCAACAGATAAATGGTAAAGAGATATAAATAGTTTATGGCTTAAGAAACCAAAGCTATATATAAATATACAAAAAAATGCCCTAAATCAGTGATGGGCAAACTTTTTAAAGAGGGGGCCAAAGGAAAGGAAATGCTCATCTGTCAGTCTGTTTCTAAGGCAACTCTTTCAAAGTTTCATTGTATTGTATCCTACTCCTATTCATCAGATTAGGAATAATGTCAAGTGGTGGGATAGAACATTTCAGGGGGCCACATCTGGCCTGCAGGCAGTAGTTTGCCCACCACTGCTAACTCATTATTGATTAGAGAAATGCAAATCTAGACACGTTTTAGATTTCATTTCATACCTAATATATTGGATAAAATGATAAAAGAACAAAATGACAAATGTTGGAGGGGATATGAAAAACCGAAGACATAAATACATTGCTGGTAGAAATGTGAATTGATTCAATCATTTTGAAGAATAATCTAGAATTGTACTCAAAGAGTTATAAAACTACATATTCCTTTTGGCCCAGTAATACCACCATTAGGTTTGTTTCCATGGTGAATAAGGAAAAAGAAAAGAAATTATATATTCCAAAATATTTATAGCAGTTTTCTTTGTAGTGGCAAAGAACTGAAACTGAATGATGCCCATTAATTGGGGAATGGCTAAACGAGTTTTAGCATGTGCCTGTGACCGAATACTACTGCATTATAAGAAATGAACAGGTTAATTTTGGAGGAAAAAAAAACAAACATGGGAAAACCTACATGAAATTATGAACAAAACAAGAAAAACCAAGAGAAAATTATATATAGCAATGGAAATATTCTTTAAAGAATCACTTGTTTATGTCTACCTTCAGAGAAAGAAGTGAAAAATAGAAATAAAAAAGATTTAATTTTATATATACATATATCTTTTTCTCAAATGATTCCTTCTCAAATGGAGGAAGGTGTTATAAGTAAGATTAGATTAGCTGGTTATTAGGTATTGATTATATATTGATTAGGAAGTACCTAGCAGGAAGGAGCTGGAGCTGGGAATTCCAGGATGGAATGAGGGAGGAGGAAGTCTGTCTGTGCCCTGAGTGTGGGACTCCATTAGTGGTGGGCAAAACTGTTGCCAGCCTGGGAGACCTCAGAGCAAAGGACACCCTGCTCCCTGTTTTCCCCTGGGATCCTTTGTGGTTTGGCATCTAGTAAAGGACAAGATCTACAGAGCCAAGAGAAGAGGTGTAATTTGAGTTCTGGCGGACAGTGCTTCAAGCAAAACCCTTACTACTTGGTTCCTGAGACAACTTTAGCTCCTGGCATCCAGAGATCATCAGTGGATTGCAGTGAGAATCCCAAAGCCACAAAAGCCCTAGCGCAAGCCTGGCAGGTTCCAAGTTTGAGGCAGAAACTCAGAGACTCCATTTACAGTTCCTTGGGCCCTGTTAGTTTATATCACTTAGATAAGAGTAGAATAAGTCCTCCCATTGCCTTGTGGTTTTATCCCTTAGATTTTAAGTATAGAAATCCTTTCCCACCTTTTAGTCTAACATAATTAAAGCTATTAAGTCCCTTTTACCTTGTTAGCCTGTTACTATACTCTGGTCTAGTGGAAGCTGGGTGACAGTTAAGATCAACTGCCATTCCTGTGGAGATCCAGTAAAACTCTGGTCTCTTCACCCTGGTCCAGTCTCTCATAAATCCTAGAGTGTGTTCCCACAAACCACTTAGTTTATTGTAATATCCCTGGTGACCCCATTACCTCACTTATATTTTCTTACAAAGGAGAGGTAGAGTTTATTGAGTATCTTAATATTTTAAATGTTACAAACAAATAAATAAATATTTTAAAAGAGAATAAATTTAAAACACTATAGAACTCTGATCATTGCAATGTTCTTAGAACTGGGAATGAAACATAACACCCACTTCCTAGTAAAGAATAGATGGATTTTAAAAGGCAGAATGCAATATACATTTTTGTCTTAGTTGACCTGAAAATTTGTTTTGCTGAACTAATGAGAATTCTTTTTCTTTAATTTGTTGTCCAATTTAGCAGGGTAGGAAGGAGATATTTATGAAAATAAATTTTAAGTACATTTAAAAAGGAAAGAAAATATAATAATTTTTGTTTCTTTTTTTTTAAATCAAGAGAGTAATCCTTTGTTAATAAAGTCACTTCATTTAACCTCTCAACAGATATTCTTGGCTTTAGAGTCAAGATTTATATGTAGTGATTGTTTGTAAGCCACTCTAGCAAAGTTACAGATTTTTTCCCTATTTTTTCAATTCTGATATTTTTAAAAGCATATATTTTCTTCTTTCTGAATATTTGAAGACACATTCCTTAGGCCAAATTATAGGATGTATTTTTATGCCATAATGTCCCTTCATCACAGTAGTTAGTTCATAATTTTTAATCCGATGGTCCTGAAGAGATGAGTACTTTATTTTTTAGAGACAGCTTAGCATAACAGAAAAAGACCTTGACTCAAAGTAAGAAATCTGGCTTTGAAACCTCATTCAACACTTACTAGGTAGGTGACATTAAGGAAGATACTTAACCTCTCTGAGTCTGTTTCCTCATGTTTAAAAAGGGCTAATCACATTCTTTCTATCTGTTTCATTGGGTTCTTCCCTCAAAAGCATTTCATATTTCTAACATCACTATATCTCTGATGTAGCATTGTTAAATGTAAGATCACTGTATAAATGAGCTATCATTATACAAAGCAAGAAAGATAATATTGAATATTATAAATGTTTCTCATTTCTTTCTTTTATTTTCCCCCCAAATTGACAAATTAAATGTAAAGGAGTTTCCCCAAACCTGTCTGAATTTTAGTGTGGCTTGATCTTAAAGACATTCAAGATTAGAGACATTCTGAGAGCACTTTCTTACATCAATTATCAACTCTGTTCTTTAGGAAATTACATTACATAAGGCAACAATCACTCTCTGTGTGATATATTTGTGTGTGCATGTATGTATGCATCTATGTTCATGTTTCTATGGAGACTATGGTGTTGTTGAAATTAAAATTGCAGTAATAGTAGTTGCGTTTGCATTTTAACTCTGATATCTTCTAGTTATGTGACCTTGGGGAAAGGTACTTATTTCTTTGAGCCTCAGTTTTCTTATCTATAAAATGGGGGTATTAATATTTGTGCTACCTTCCTCAAAAGGGTGTATGAAAAGCAGTTTATAAACCTTGAAAGACTAGAAATGGAGTCATGTTGCTTTGGGGCAGGAAACTTAATCAGGAAACTTGACCAGATGATTTCCCCTCATATCCCATTCTATGAAATCATAATTGAGGCAGAAGAGCTTTATGGAGGGTGGCCACTGAAAGTCAATAAGAAAGCAAGTAATGGTGGTGGTGGTGATGGTGGGAAACAGCTCTTGTGAAGGAACTGCTTTTTTTTTGCTTTTCCCCTTATGCTTCTACTACTGAGATATGGGTAGAGATTTTTTTCTCATTTTCATTCTGATAGTCCATGACATATTCCTATAGAACTGTTCTTCCACTAGGGATTATTGAACTTCTTAGTAATCAGATTCAGGGAGTCAAGGACACAGTCAATGGAGGCAAACTGAAAGAATGTGACCCTTGGCAATAGAAAATATAAATAGCTATGGGTTCCAGAAATAAGCATGCCTAGCAGTCAGGTATTAAGTTGCAAAGGTCAGAGAGTATAGCTGAGGATCTAACACAGCAGAAACTTTGTTCAGAAGAGAGCATGAAGAAAACCTGAGAGGAGAAAAGATATCAGAGACCTGTAGTGCTAGCAGCACGAGTTTCCTTGACCACCAATATTATCTACATGTGTTCATTATTATTGTTGTTGTTTGTCCTTCATTTTCAAAGAGGACCAATGACATCATCAGATGATGTCTTGACTTGTATATGAATTGGATTTAAGTGAGGCAGTATTACACAACATTGTCAGCCTCATTCTTTCTTTCAAGTCCAATAACAAAAGAAAAAGAACAACTGGTGATGGCCAGTGAATGGCCAGATACAGTGGATGACCTTGGTCTTTTTAATGAATAACCAAGCTCTAAGCATACCATGGTACATGTTACAGCCTCATTCATGGATATCTGAACAAATTTTTCTCATCTGCCCATTCCAAACAGAGAAACTGGAGTAGACTTTCCCCTAACTCACAAATCAGTTTGTAGTCCATCTGTTAACCTCTACCTGGTTTAATCCATCTGCCAAGACACTTTACTGAAGTGTGGCTGCTGCACATGCTACAGCTTCTTAAAGCCATAGGTGAGAGTTGGGTGAGAGATGGACACCAAAGATAGATAAAAAGTCCTGAAAATTTCTCCTTATTACCATTGAATCATATTGATGTATCCACTTTTCTCATTAATGTATATATTTGTGGGAAAAGTATGAAAGTTTTATAGAACTAGTGATGGGCCTAAAATAAACCTCTGGCCCCAAAATGTTTCCCAGCACATAACTGTCTTCCTTATCTTCCCACTATGATAGGCCTAAAATTAACCTCCAGCTCCAAATAGTTCCCAGCACATAACTTATCTCCCTACTTGATGGATGTTTGCCAGATACTTCCTGACCCCTGACCTGAAACCCCCTTGATGGATGGTTGTCAGATACTTCCTGACCCCTGACACTAACACCCCCTTGATGGATAGTTACCAGATGCTTCCTGACCCCTGACACTAACACCGCCTTGATGACGTTTGTTCCCAGACCCCCCTTCTCCAGAAACTCTATAAAAACCCTTGGCTAAGGAATACAAGGGGTGAGTCAGGCAAGCCTCTCTGCCTACCGGCCCTAGCATCTCTGCTAGCCAATAAATGAGCCCCTTCTTGTGTATTGCATTGTCAGTGTGATTCCTCTGGCCACTACCAAATCTGGGCCAGACCTTAAAATCTGGGTCCAACACTAGTGTATTGTAGTACTGTTTTGACTATGCTACCTTGGTGCATGTCCTTATTTTGAACTAAATGTGACTGCTACATCATTATTAAGTAAGTACTCAATTAGAGACTTATAGGCTATAGTTTTAGGATTGTGGATCCACAGAGTACCTTTGCATTTAATACAGTAGTCATCATCATGGTATTATAATAAAATAAGTCAAGAACAGGAGCTGCTAGAAAGGCAGACACAGGGAAGATCCAGAATTCTAAGGAAGTAACAGGGTGCTTCTTCCGGGAGACCATTGAAGGAGTAGGTTGAATGTGCCTGAAGTCCTTGGGTGGACCTTGTGAGTTTGATTATTTCTCCCTCTCCTGTAGCTGTCCTACTGATCCAACTACTTGTTCCTGTTTTCCTGTGTATATCCTGTTGCCGCTGACAGATATTCCAACAGAGCTTCTTGAGACACCTATAGCCATCTATCAGTGATAACCTTTTCCCCTTTAGTCCTGTTCCTGCTTTCCTTCCAAACTTACTACAACCATTCACCAATTAAGGGAGGAATTTGCTAGTGAAGTATATTTATTGTAGGAACTGGGACTTTTAGGTAGAGAGTTATTGATAGTGCAGATACCAAATGTCAGAAGATAACAACTAGCTTTGTTGGGGAGATTTATTGATATTCTTTAGTTAGATGATCCCAATTCCCTTACCTTACCTTAAATAAACTCTGTTTAATAACACTTGGTATTCCTGTAAGGTTTATCCTATTGGCCTTCCTAAACCCTGAGATCCTTCTGATTACTGGTCCTAACAATCATTCCTTAACCATCTAAAATCCCAATACCACCCTTGTATCATTTAGACACTTAATTCCATGAAAACCCACCCTGTGAATGAGAGCTACATTTATAGGTTCTTGAAATAAGGAGAAAATTAAAATCATTTTTCATGGGTAAAAAACAAATTATGGAAGTCAGCCAAGATTAAGAAAAGCAGAAGACAAAGTCCTGATCATTAAATCCAAGGAAAGATCACAGGAAATCATTTTTTCCTTCTGAGTTCACATGTTCAGCCATTTCAGTTGCGTTCAATTCTTCACAACCCCATTTATCACTTTCTTGCAAAAGATACTGGAGTAGCATTTTCATTTCCTTCTCTAACTCATTTTACAGAAAAGGAAACTGAGACAAATAGCTTTAAGTGACTTGCCCAGGTTCACACAATTAATAAGTGTGTAAGCCTGGATTTTAACTCCAATCTTTCTGACTCCAGGTCTAGGTGGAAAACTATGAAAACATCAGTCATAAGCCTAAGGCTATGTTCTTGTTAAGGAACAAGAAAAGAAGCAGAAAGCAGTTTTGTGGCTTTAATCTTAGAGCAAAATCTTCGATCTAGCAATCAACCCAGTCTATGATTAACTTTAACATTAGGGCAAAGAGTTTAGATCAAGGGAGTACCTGAAGTTCAGTCTCTCAAAACTACCTAGCCTTTCAGCTAGCTAAATGAAGATGAAGGTAGCAGCAGTCTAATAGAGTACCAGGCAGGGGTAAGCCCTCAGAGGTGTCCAGTAACCAAAACATGAGCAGATGATTGAAAAATTCAGGCCAGGAAGTGGAAGGGCTGTGATCAATGCTTGCTCTGGATCAGACTGCTTTGAGTACACTGACATATTGCACATAGTCAATCTGAGACCACCCTGAGATTTCTGAAGAATACAGTCCTCAATGACCAGAGAAAACAATAGCAAAAAATTTAAAAAATGTGAAATAGACATAAACAAAGTAAATGCATTCTCTCCAGATATTTGCAGAAAATAGACTTAACAATATTTTGGAGGAGGGGAGGTTGAGAAGAGGAAAAGACTGGAAGAATAAATAAACCAAAACAGCAAAAATCACACCATAAAAAGCTATTGTGGTAACAGTTATGTCCAAGACACTAATCTTGAAAAAGAGAATGATTCCCAAATAGCTACCAGGAAAGCCACAAAGTAAGACTCAGCTTAGACTCAATTTCAAATGGAATTCTTAGAAGAAATGCTGTTCCTTTTAAGAATGAAAATTATCTTACAAATGAAGTAAAGTTCTATAAGAAATGATTAGAAAAGAAGCAAGGATTCTCAAAGAAAATATAGAAAGGAGAATTAATGTCTAAGAAAAAAAATATATAATCTTACTAAGTAATATACTTCTTGAGAATTGAAATGTACCATACAGAAGTTGATGATGTCAAAAGGCAACAAATAATACTAAAACAAGGGGAAAACTAACAAATGAGAAGGAAGTGCATGTTATCCAATATTTTCTTAATAACCTGAACAACATATCAAGGGGAGAGAATTTTAAAATCTCTGGAATGCTTGAAAACTATACTCCAGAATCAGATTCTGGAAAAAAGATCATGAAAGAAAACTTGCCAAATCATTTAGAACTAGAAAGCAAAGTGAAAATAGAATCTATCAGTTACCTCCTGAAAGAAACTCCAAAAAAATTTCCCAGAGTTCAGAATATGACATCACAAAAAAACTAGATGAATATTCACAACCAAGAATAAGTTAAGGAGCAAAATTAGTATAATCTTACAAAGGGAAAAATTCACTCAATTTTACATTCCAAATATACACTTCCAAATATACAAAATTTAAAAAAAAAACCAACAAAGCAAAGCAAAGTAGAAATTTTGAAATATAAATTCTGGATTGAAGAGAACTATAAGATATAAGTACATACAAGAAATAAAAAGGGATTGAAAAAGAATGAAATTTTTATAACTTAAGGAACTGATTCTCTAAATAAGAAATCAGTCAAGACATTATCTCTTTTTTTCTCCTTTCACCCAATCAGGAAATTCCAGTTTTCATATTCAAGAGATCTGATATCAATAAACTTCTTGCAACTCACTACCCTCTAATCCCCAATGTTTTCTCTTCCTCTTTTGACTGATATATAAAAATTTCCAGACTCCTGAAACCAATGGAGTCTTGCAAGATTATCTCCCAAACAGATGATTATCTAATCAAAACATTGAGAAATCTGATATGCCAACCAGAAAGTTTTTTTTTATTCCACTATATGCCTCAGAGGGAATCTAATCTAGATTCTTCATTGTATGAGAAAATCAAGACCCATACAATTTAAATCATTTGTCTAAGAACACATAATCAACAAAGTAACAAAAATCAAATTTGAACCCAGGTCCTCTGCCTCCAATTGTACTATTCTTTCCACTCTACTAGGGTATGTTAAATTAAAGAATAAATGAGTGAATACACAAAGTTAACATCTCATATTTGTTGCTTGGCATCACTGTTTTTGTGATAAGTTCTTCTGCTACAAGGAAATTGATAGACTAATGGCACATTTATAGACTGTTCCAGTTCCTTTCACTTACCAATTGGTTTGCCTGAATATTTCATATGCAACTTAAAAAAAATAAATAAACTCTACACCAGCTTTTAGTAAAATCATCTTAGTTCATAATAAAACACATAACAAATGTATGAAAGGAGCATTGTTTTCTTCCCACTGATGGCCTCATGGGTGCAACTGCTTCTCCCTATGCAAGTTCCTTGGGTTCTATCTTTCCTGCTTTACCTTCCTTTCTCCATGCAGCCTGATGGGCACCAACTTCTTGGTGGAAAGGTATGAAAAAATCACAGCCTTGCTTGTAGTCTAGGACTGTCAGATTTGAAGAGTACCTGAAACAATTCCAGTTGCCATACTCTGGAGACACTGTCAAAATGAATCAAGATGTAAACAGAGGGTTCTACAGATAGATAAGCTCAGAGCTACTGCATTCTTGTTGTGTATTCTTAAGGAGTTAGAGTAAAATAAACATCATCCATTATTAAATGCTCCATGACATGCAAGTAACTTCTTTCATCCCCAAATTGAAACTAAACTAAGTATTGGTGTTAGAGTTACAATATGTTTTGCTTCCTACTGAGAAGCAGAAAAAAATCAATAAGTTCTATAAGGTCAATTTCCAGCTCTGAGTCTATGATCATTTCATGTTTATATGTGAAAAATGTCCATAGATGTTTTAAAAAGTAAATAATAATCAAAATATGCCACTTCTCCTTAATTATTTTCTTTACTAAAAAGAATATATTTTAATGAAACCTTGAAGAAATTCTATTGATTCATATATTAAATTTGAACTATTTATGACAATAGGACCCTAGTTTCTGAAATTAGAAAGCTGGACAATGGAAATTTTTCTTTTATTTTTCAAGTAGTCCTTGGTATTATACAATAGGATAGTGAATGGAAATTAATTCCATTAAGTTACTTATGAATTATTTGGATAAACACTTACCATTAGAGAACAAAAACAACCAACTCATTCTTTTTATATAGTCTCTAAATAGTGCAAAGAGATTAAGGTTTATGAATTTTCTAATTATTTTGATAAATCCAAAAAACATGCTGAATCATTTATATCTTTCTCAAGGCCTAAATTATTCACATTGACTGTACAGTTATCAAGTTACTTAGGTAATTGACCTATCTTCAAAAGTTATATAGATTCTCCAGAATTAGTATCAGACTATACATTAAATACCAGGAAATTTGAAGTAAGAGGTAATACTGCCCTTCTTTCATATACTTTTTACACAAAAGAGTAAAGACTAGAATTCATTCTCAGGAACAGTTATACATTAATACAAGTGTTAGTTTTGAATAATTTATGCTATACAAAAGACAGCAATGACTCCATTCATCATGTAAATTTATAACTGAACAGATTGAGAAAAGGTAGACTTGAAAATTCCTACCTTGAAAGAAATGATAGATGATGAGATCACAAGTATCACATGAATGATATAGAAGTCTGATCAAAACAGTTTTTTTTCCATTTGGTGAGCCTAAATGCTAGTCTCACTCCATGATTCAACAGGAAAAATAAGTATCTGAACCAAAGAGAAATAAATGAAAACTCACTTAACAAATGCTTTTATTCACTGTGAGGGTCAGAGCATCAACTTTCTTTGCATACCTATGGAGTTGATTTGATCCTGAACAGCTGATCTGATCCTGACTTTAAAGGGAACTCCATCAACACCATGGGGAACAATGTGATGCACTTGCTTCAAAAGGGTTGTAGAAGAATATTTTATGCATCTCAGTAAAGGTCATGAGAATTCAGGTAAGAAGACTCCATGTGTTCTCTTTGGAGGGGAAATAAGTTCTCTCTCTCTCTCTCTCTCTCTCTCTCTCTCTCTCTCTCTCCCCACACACGCACACATACACCCTTTCCCTCTCCCTGTCTCTTTGCCTTTCTCTGTCTTTCTCACTCTCTCACTCACACTTGCTCACTCTTGTTCTCTCTCACCTCTTTCAAGATAGAATCTCTTATTATAGAGAATGAACATTGTAGTTATTAAACTTAAATTTTCTCTTACATTTAATCATTGCTTTGAAAGAAAATTTCAATAGTCACACCCTATAATGGCCTTAAAACAGATTCAATTTTTAATAACAGCTATAGTTTAACATTAATTTTTTAATTCCTGTAAATTTTTCAATGATTCATTATCATTTGCCTTTACTGTAAGGAGGTCTCAGAAATTTAATTTTCCAATTACTCCAGTTTTATTATAGAACTACTTAATTATACTGCTAAAGTCATATTCTGTGAATTTTTTCCAGGAGATTTTAGGTTATTTAACATTAATTTCAAGTATGCACACCTGCTTAAAACTTTACATAAAGGGAATACACTGACAAAATTTCTATAAAATATTTTATAAAGCTAGGAACTATCATATTTCACATTTTTGTTAATTTCATAGGATGATAGACTGAGATCTGGAAGTAATCTTAGAGAATTTTTTAAACCTTTCATTTTAGAGATGAGGAATCTGAGTCTTAAATTCAGAACCTTGGAGATTCTAAATCACACATTCTTCATATTTAGAATTTGAAACAAACATTTTCTCTTTTCAGTAACCAAAGATGAACTGTAGTTTTCAGTTTTTCAATTATTAATGGACCATGAAACTTGTTCATTCATTTTCAGTCATGTATGACTCTTCATGACCCCATTTGAGGTTTTTGAATCAAAGATACTTGAGTGATTTAGTGTTTCCTTCTCCAGTTCATTTTACATATAAGGAAACTCAAACAAACAGGCTTAAGTGACTTGCCCAGGATCACAAAGCTTGCGTGTCTGAGACCAAAGTTGAATTCAGGAAGATCAGTCTTCCTGACTCCAGGCATGACATTCTATATCTATTGTGCCACCTAGCTGCCCTTCCCCTTCATTACTATTGGCTTATGTTCAAGTCCATAGGGGATGTTTTAATAATTCTCTCTCTCTCTCTCTCTCTCTCTCTCTCTCTCTCTCTCTCTCTCTCTCTCTCTCTCTCTCTCTCCCTCTCCCTCTCCCTCTCTCTCTCCCTCTCCCTCTCTCTCTCTCTCCCTCTCTCTCTCTCTGTTTTTGTTTTTGATGAGAAGGTATGGCTCATTAGAAAGAAGAGCACAATTTCCTTCTGATTCAATTCTGGGTCCATTTCAGCTCAGGCAGCTAAGTGGGACAGTGAATGGACCACTGCACCTGGAGTCAGAAAGTATTGAGTTCAAATTCCACCTCAAGGTCTTACTAGCTGGGTCACCCAGAGCAAGATACTTAAACTCTGGCTTAGTTTCCTTATATATAAAATAGGAATAATAATAGCCTCTATCTCACAAGGTTGTTGTGAGGATAAAATAAGACATTTGTAAAGTATTATATAGATGCAAGATTTTTATTGTTGTCTATGAGAAGTATCTGCACAAGATATATGTAATGATGCACTAGTTTTTTTGCCAAAATTGGATAACTGGCATTCTTTATCTACTTGTTTTTCCCTTTGTAGCTAAGTTAAAATCTTCTTAGTGATCATTAATCTCATTTAGGAAGTATTTCAGTTTTCCAAGGATTGATGTAGTCAGCAAAATTCTATTCATAACCAAGGGCACTTGGAGTACCTTACCATCTATAGGGAATTCATATTAAAACTGAATTCTATACTAGACTTCCTCCAAGACACTAGCTTCATTTTTATTAATAAGTAAGGAGCCAGCAAATGATGCTGTCCCTCTTTTTCCATCTTAATCCCTGTTACTTGCATCTCACATTCTGTAATTTCATCAGCAGAGCTAGAGATGGAGAACAGCTAATGCATGTCTTGAATAATCTCCCACACCTCATCACATAGAAAGACTACATTTAGTAATTCCAAGGTCCAAGACTTTTTTCAAGCCATTCCAAGTCTTTAGTGCTCTTGCCTCTTATTAAATAACTTGAGAATCAATTGCTACTCTCAAAATTGAGTCATCTACAGCACAAACTTATACTGTATATATTTTCCTCTAATTCCAATGTCTTTGAACTTCTTTTGAGTATTTCTTTAGTTCTAAAATATATTTTTCTTCTTCATCATTTAGCCCAGAAGGGACTGGTGTTAGATTCCAGATATGGGGGTCTGCCATTGATAATATATATTGTTAGAGATCTTTATCTATTTTCATCCATTTGTTGTACCTCTTTCAATTTTGTCCCCAAATATCCTCAAGATGACTCTCCTATTTCAGTTACTTGAAAAATTTTCTCTATTTTCCCCTTTGCCATAGTTCTTCATTTATTTATGATACTACAGTTCTTATCATTTTCAAATATTCTTTTATGTGATTTTACAAATCATATATGTTGTATGCATATGTACATTCATAAATGCATACACATGCAAATGAGCTTCTTGTGAACCCAGCTAACCTAAGAAGAAGATAAATATGTTGGAAAGAAAAAGCATATGCTTCTGGGATAATTGTGACTTTCATTTGTACAGGTGTGGTTGTATATGATCATGCCACATTGGCTGTTTTGAAAATCTTTTCTGTATGGCACTAGGGAAAGAAGTGGCAGATCTTTGCATAATGCCTTCTCAGAGAGTCTTGGAAACTTTTCTGAATTGGGAACAAAGACTGTATTTAAAATATATACCGCTACTATTTGCCAAGAATTACAAATATTTCAAAAAGAAGAATGTAATAAAGCTTTGTGCACACTCAGAATATCTCATTTAGAATCCTCATGATATATGTCAAGGATTTGCTTTTGGGAGTAGACATTTTGAGTTCTCTTAACAAACGTGAGAAGAAGCCCTTTCCCCTTGCTTTATGATAGTTTAGAACAGGTTGAGTCTTCAAAACTATCACTGCTAAAACTTTTCTGTCAATGCTTAGTGGGGTGAAGATACTGTCTATTCATAGCACAGGTTACATAAACAATATGGGGTGACACTGAGAATTTAGGTTTTTGTCTGTTTCATTTATCCTTTTTCAGTTCTGGGCACAATCAGTATAGCCCATGACATCTAGCAATGGTAACCTTGGAAACAGGGTTCCTGGCTAGTCCTTTGGACAAGTTCTGAGAAGCCAAGGTTGCTAGGATTGGAACTCAAGGTGACTTTGGACTTGGAACTTGGTGAGAATCATGGTATATATCAACTAAACTGACCTGGAATTTTTACTATCTATTGAGGAGTAACTATCAGTCATATAAATTTATTTATTAATTGCTTATATATCTTGGTACCAAATTATTTTCAGATAAATTTGATATGAATTCTTTTCCTTTTCTACCACATCCTTCCTTATCCTAGATACATTAATATCTGTGGAGAAGTTTTTCAGTTTCAAGTTCTTTCTTCTGCTGTAGACACAATATTATGCTTCCTCAACTGTTTGCTTTAAACTTTTTTTTAAAGTGCCCCTGTTCCCATTGTTTCTCTTCCACTCACTTTTTATCCCTTCTTCCTTGATATTCTTCCTTCCTTTTGTCCTCTTCAGCTAGTTGTGATCCTTAATTTTTAAATTTAAAGTTTTTTCTATCCCTTTCAAAAAAAGATTTATCTGACTCTCTTCATTATATACTCTTCCCCACCCCTTTTACTCTAGACCCTCATTCTATGTTTAATGACCATTATAATTGTCTGGTCTCTCTTTTCTCTGTATTCTTCATCCAATTAAAGCTTTCAAGGCATCCATTCCTGGTTCTCCCTTCTAAGTACTTTCCCTGCCACTGCCTTGTAAAGATGCTCCAAGGATTCCCCTTTTCCATTGTGTCTTAATCCTAGAACAATGCCAACTATTTCAGGTGTCAGGAGGACATTGCATTTTGTTAGGCCTCTTCTCTCACACCCCTTTCAGATTTTGTAGCCCCCTCAACTATACTATCATTGACCTTTTTTTTTTCAACATTTGTCAGGAAATCCCTTCCTTACTGCCTGGACAAGGAGACTTTCCAAGCAGCAACCCCCCCATATCCCATCCAGTATAAGATCTTCATCTCCTTTCTTTGAGCATCTCTCTTAACCCATAGGAACATTCTTCAGTAGAATCTTCTCTTGCTTACAAAGTAAGACCTCCTATCTTCTACCTTTGCTTTTCAATCTTTTCCTCCTACTCCTCCTCACCTGGAGCACTGGCAATTTAGTGCTTTGCAGCACTGATTCTTCTGGGTTGTAGCTGTGGCAAGCTTTTGCTCCTCAAACACTATGGCCTTCCTGGCTCTTGAGGCTGGAGAAAATTTCTACACCCTTGATCCTGCATCTCTATGGTAGTGAAAAAAGGGAGAGGCTAATGGAGTCAGTGGCGTTTTTGATATAAGCCTTGTGCATGTCCTTAGGTCTGCTATTGTAGGCTCTCTGCCAATAATTTATGAGGTGGGGGAGAGTTCCTGAGTGAACTTAGATTAGTAAGCATCATTTCCTGCATTTTTATAAACTTCTTTTAAATCCTGGACATCCAAGACCATGGAGCCAGCTCAAGTAATTTAATCTTTGGCACACAATTTCTTTTGTAGAGGTTCTAGAGGTCATGGAGATCTGAGAAAATGTCCAATCCATCATTTTGCTCACAGGTTAACTTATTTAGGAAATGGTTATAAACTATGCTACTCTTTATTTATCATTATACATAGTTCCCATCTTTTAGCATCAACAACTCATTTAAACAAGGCAAGTCATACTTTTAAAGATTACATGTCATTATCTTTAAATTTTTTAAATCTACAGCTTTGTTTTAATTTTTTCCTTCTCTTTTTATAAATTAATGGGTTGTTGACATCAGTAAAGAGTCATTTCCTGTCATAAAATATAATTATTTGATGTTATATTATTTAATGAGCATCATGGTTAGCCTTTCTTGATATTTTCTTAAAAATATTCAAGATATGTTAACATAATATTTCAATGTTGTCTGCAAGTCTTTGGATTTCTTGTTTTTATCACATTTTCAGTTTTTTCTCCTCTTCTCCCCTATGTCTACCTATGTATTGATGTAACTTAATTATAATCAGTTCCTCATTCTGCTTTTAAACACATATCCAATCAGTTGCAAAATTTTGTCATTTTTTTACCTGCATGTTTCTAATACCCAATCATCTCTCTCTTTTTTAAAAGAACATTTCAAATCAAGATCTCATTGTTTCTCCCTTAGACTATTTCAGTAGCTTCATAATTTATCTCTTTGTCTGGTCTCTCCCCAGTCCAAACCATTCTCCACATACTTACCAAGGACTGTGTTTAACATATTTTTCTATTAATCAATAATGTTCAGTGATTCATTATTGTTTCTAGAACTAAAGCAAACAAAATCTCTTTGAATCTTAAATTCCTTTAAAACCTGCCCTAAACATTTTTTCAGCTTTATTATGTATTTTTCTTTTTGGATTCTAAGGTCCAAAGAAGCCTATCTATTCCTCACAGGGAACATTCTATTTCTTATATCCAAAACCTTGCACTAGCCAGAACCCATGCCTGCCATGCCATCCTTTGTCATCCCCACCTCAAAAAATCCCTCTCATCCTTTAAAGCAAATCACCACTTTCAAAGGCAGACGATTTTATGTTACTACCTCTAAAGTTTGGGATATTTGTATGCATGTGCATGTATATGTGAACATATGCATGTATGCATATATATGTGCAGGTATGTATACATGGATATGTATCTGAAATCATTTATCTTCTTGCTTTTTCCATTCTTTGTTCCTCTGAAGTAAAAAGAGGTCATTTCTCATCTATCCCATGGCAGTCTTTCAAAGATTTAAAGCTACCTACCATGCCTTCACTAAGACATATTAACCTTCATCAACTGATCATCTTATAGCATGAATTAAGGCCTTTCAGCATTCTAGTTTCCCTCTCTGGATGCTCTCCTGTTTATCAATGTTCTTCATTTACTGTACCACCCACAAAGTGGAACAATATTGTAAATATGTTCTAACCAGAGTAAAGTACAGTTGGATTGTCACCTACTTGTTCCTGGAAACTATTCCTTTCTTACATCATTTCAAGACTGTATTTGTTTTTTTGGCCATTTTACAGAACTGTTGAGTCATTCTAAGTTTATTGTTTTCTAAAAAGCCCAGATTTGGGGGCAGGAAAAAAAACTTGCTCACTAACTTTAGTTCCATATTGCAAAGCTTTGCCCTTGGCCCAATGATGCTTAAGGTGTTTTGTTTGTTTGTTTTTTAACCAAAGTAATGTTTAAAACTATGGAACATATTCTTATGAAATTTGTAAATTACAAAACCCAACATGTAAATATGGAAAGAAACATTCCACTTAAAATAACTATAAAATGTATAAAGTACATTTTACTACCAAGACACACACAGAAACTATATGACTACAACTATAAAACATTGTCTAAAGAAATAAAGACAGATAATAACTGGAGAAATGTTCATTGCTCATAGACAGGGCAAACAGCATAATGAAATTGGCACCACTAACTAAATTAACTTATTTTATGCAATGTTATACTAATCAAACAACCAAGACTACTTAATAAAACTAGAAAAAATAAGAAAGTCCTGAAGTGTAAGGATCTTGATAGAAATCATGGAAAATATGGGAAGGACTATAATGCCAAATAGTAATAAAAATTTGTGCTGAAATATCACCTCATACCTGTCAGACTGGCTAATATGACAGAAGGGAAAAATGACATGTTAGAGGAGAGATGAAAAACGGGGACAATAATACACTGTTGGTGGAGCTGTGAACTGATTCAACCATTCTGGAGATCAATTTGGAATGATGCCCAGAGAGTCCTGAAATTGTATTCCATTGCTATGTCTGTTTCCCAAGGAGATGAGGTGGAAAGGAAAAGAACTCCTATGTTCCAAAATATTTATAGAAGCTGTAATATCATAGGAGAAATGATATTACAAAGCTCTCTTTGTGGTAGCAAAGAATTAGAAATTGAGACAATTAATGGGCATGGGAAAACAAATTGTGGTATAAAATTGTGATGTAATACTACTGCACCATAAGAAGCAATGAGTGGCTAATTAAAAAAAAAACTTGGAAAGAATTACAAGGAATAATGAACAGTGAAATGTGTAGAACCAAGAGAACATTATACAGAGCTACAGAATTAATACTAGAAGAATAGATTGTGAATATTACCTCCAGAGAATGAACTGAAAGATGAAAAACATGAAAGACTTAATTTGTATGAATATCAGTCTCCCAGACTATTGCCTTCTCTGATGTGGGAAGGGAGAGGAGAGGCTTGGACACTTGTGTGGATGAGATTTATTATGTAGATATGAAGAAAAGTAGCTAAATCTATTAGAGATTTGTGATTTCATTTGTGTACAATCATATTCATATTTGTATATTAAAATGTTTATTTGATTTTGTAAAATTTAAAATTAAATCAAGTAAATATAATAAAATAAAATAATCTGCCTCCTTCCCTAAGAAATAAAAAAATATTAGATTAAAAGATAGAAAAAAGGAAAGAAATAAGTATTTATATAATACCTATCATGTTCCAGGCAAATAGAGATTAATTTTTTTATAAGTTTCTGAGGTCTAATTTGAACTCAGGACTTTCCAAAACCAATCACAGTATTTTATCTGTGGTAAAGACACACAGAAAAAAAGTCTTGAGAAAAATAGACAATAATTTGAAATAAATTAGGCTTTTTTGAACATTTTATTCTCTAACCCCAAATAAGCTTCGAATGGATAAATGGTCTAGGAATAAAAGATTCCATAATAAGCAAGTTAGAGGAACAAGGAAGAAAGTACCTTTTAGGCAATGAAAAAGTTGAGTTCATGGAGAAGATCACAGTAGATAAAGAGAAAATTTTTCATTACATAAATATATAATACATGTGCATACATATACATAATTTTAATGTATATACATATTTATACCCATATATTTATGTCATTAATATTGTCCATTTTATATCCTGTGATCTTTCTAGTTATTTAACTTCCGGTCTTAAGTACATTTAATTAATTTGTGCAATATATGTGTGTGGATATGTGTATACAAATATTTGTATGTATATTCATATATATATATCAAAACCTAATTTAATACATATATCTGTATATGTGTGTGTTGCACAAATAAATTTAATGTACCTCAGTTTTGGAGGGAAGTGTTATATATACGTATGTATATAGGCATATGAAATAAATTAGATATAATATGCATATATTTGAATTAGTTTGATTTATGTGTATATACAAACTCATATACCAACATATATGTATATGTATGTATTTACATTATAAACTAATTTAATACAGATAAGATTAAAAGATAGAAAACTGGGAGGAGTTTCTTTGAAAAAAATTTCATTTCCAAGCTATATAAGGAATTGATTGAAATTTTTAAATCATAAGATTCATTTCCTAATTGGTCAAAGGTTATAACTAGGCATCCTCAAGGGAAGAAACCCAAGCCATCTATAGGCACATGACAAACATTTGGAAAATGCTCTAAATCAGTAATAATTAGAGAAATGAAAGTTAAGTCAAATTAGAATTTCTATTTCCTACCCATTTGATTGGCAAAATGTATAAAAACTGAAAAAATAGACAAGACATATGAAGTGATTTGAAGTGAGCAGGAGGAGAATGCTATACACAATAACAACAGTAATGTATATTAAGCAACTATGAATGACAACAATTATTAACAAGGCAAAGATCCAGGACAGCTACGAGATACTACTTTATGACAAAAAACAGAATATCCATCACCATAGAAGGAAGGCAAATTGAAACATATCATTCTTTATTGTAACATACCATTCTTTACTTTATTTCCTCCATGACGTTTTGGCTAGTGTAAGCAATATATACCTTCTTTCTCAACATGATGAAAACAGAAATATATATAATAATTTATGTAATAACCGATATCATATTACCTGCCTTATTGGGGATGGGGGAGAGGTGGGAGGGATGGAGAGAACATGGATTGCAAAATATCAGAAAATTAATATTTAAAAGTTGTATTTGTATATAAAAAAGACAAATGTTTTGAGGTGTTGTGGTAAAATAGGTTCATTTATTGACTCTTGGTAGAGTTGTGAATTGCTCTAGCTATTCTGGAAAGAAATTTTGAACTATGCCAAGAAAGTTACTAACCTGTGCACTAAAGATATCAAAAAAGAAAAGAAGTTCCTATATATACACACAAATATTTATATCAGTTCTTTTCATTGGGGCAAATAATAGAAATATAAGGGAGTACTCATTAATTTAAAAATAACTGAAAGGGTATGTAAAAGTAATGGAATACTACTGGCCTGAAAAAAAAAGAGCCTGTAGATTTGTATGAACAGATGCAGAATGAAGTATGCTGAACCTGAAGAATGATTTGAACTATAATAAAAATACTGCAGAAAAAGCAAGTCTGAATGATTTAAGAACTCTAATCATGATCTAACATGATTTCAAGGATAGCTGATGGAAAAAAAAAAACCTTAGAATATAGAAGTAATGGACTAATATGCAAAAAAAGACATGTTTTTGGATAAGGAAAATTACTAATTTTAAATATCCTTATTTGTTAAAACATTTTTTTACTTCATTGTTTTAATGATTGAAGGTAGATGGGGTGAAAATGAATACCTTATTTTTTAAAATTAATAAAAATCAAAATGATTTTTAGTCAACAAGGGAAAGGGAAAGTTATATAATTTTTCCTTGACTTTTAGAATTGGAAGTAACCTCAGAAGTTATCTACTCTGATTCTTACCATAAAGATAAATCTTTTCTATATGAAGGAATTCTTACATTTTATGTTAGCTACTCAAATTAAATAGCATTTTTAAAAAAAAACCCAACATGCTAGAAAAATTGATTGAATTGAGACAAATAAATGGAATTCATTAAGTATACATATTGTCTTGTATTTGATTTTTAAAATCAATTTCTCAAACTTTACAAGTGGGAAACTGACTTTAATTTTAAAAAAAAAGAGTAATATGGTACAGCAGTGTAACATAATTGCTTATTTCTTTTAGGAGACATTTGTAGTCCTAATACATAAATTAGAGGTTAAGACTATAAAAAAGAATTCTTTGATTTCTTTAATTTCCTGGGGCACCTGGAGGTCCTCTTACCATAGAGATGTGTAGGGACTAACCAGCCCACAGTGACAGGAAATAGGAACCGGGGAGTCCCCTGCTGAGACAGTGCCAGTTGCAGGCTGTCAATTGTTGACAGTTAAGGCTGGCAGTTGGAGGGTCAGTTGCTTAGAGTTAGGGCTGGCAGTTGTAGAGAAGTTGCCTGCCAGGATTTGTGGGGTGGTTGCTGGTAGTGTGGGTAGGTGTTTAGTTTAGTTATATAAAGGCGGCCTGAGTTGACTGAGGGCTTTATTTTTTTTTAACCTTTAGAGGTCTTTTTGCCTCTGGAATCTCTAGAGCAGGAGGTCTGTCTCATAGGCAAGGATGTGCTGTCAGTTGGCTACTGACAATTTGGGCTACTATAGAAAACGGATAGGAGTGAGTGAGTCATGGCTATCCATTATTTTACGGAGTTAGGTAGTTAGTGAATAATTTATAGAGTAGAGTAGAGTAGGCCTGATGTGCCAGGCAGAAGAACCTGTCCTGAGGAGACAGAGTAGGATTTTTAGAAATTTTAGTATTAGGAATTTAGGTATAGTCATTGGGTATTAAATTAGTAGGCTCTCTTTCCTCTTTTCTATTTTCCCCTCCTTTACTATATTCTTTTACTATCTCTATTTTAATTAAATTAAATTGTTAATTGTTAAAAACTGCTATAAGTTTTCTTTTCTCTGGCTTAAAAAGATAATATTAATTTACAACTCTACTATATTCTCATTAAAACTTAAATTATTAAAAGCTGATCTCTTATTTTTGTCAAAACCCCTATTTTAACACTTATATAACTAGAAATCAGAATCATTTGTCAAATCATACTCAATACCTGTAAAGATAACATAATCAAATGCTTCTTTTAAAAATAAAAACTTATATTATAGGACCAATATTCAGTGCTCATGACTGGGAGTACTAATACCATAAAATTATAAAACTATCAAAATTATTTTGACATACTTTTATATGAAACTACCAAGAAGACACTTTTATAGTTACCAGTATAACAACAAACTTTTATTGGTAAAATTAAACAATTAAAACTAAAATAAATAGTGGGGAGAAAGGTCATATTGAATAGGAGGAGAGTAAGTATAGATATCAAACTATATTATAAAATAACTGTCCTAAAAGTTATTTGATACTGATTAAAATTGAAAGGAAATGTAAATTATTTATCAGTGTGTTCCATAAACTCCAAAAGAGTATCTAGGAAGGAAGTCTAAATTTGAGCAGAATTGTGAGAAAAAGTGTAAGGTAACTTAGCAAAATTTGGGTTAAGGGTGAAAACTTGTGCCATGTACTACAATAAACTGAAAATTGATAATGACCTCAATATTAGAGATCATACAATAAAAAATTAATAGAAAAACATTTCAGATCCCTTTCTCAGCTATGATTAGGTTATGAATTGTTTACCCCAAAGGAGTGATAAATATGATTTTAAAATTAAAGATATTTCCAATTTCATGAAATGGAAGAATTTTCTTGAATGAAATCAATAAAAGTGCGCTAAAAAGGGAAACAATCCACTGACAAAATATTTTTAAATCAAATATCTTTGATTATTTAAATGCCCATTATGTAAAGGCAATTATCAAAAACATATAAGCCCTGTTGTTATTCTCCAATAGATGGTAAAAAGATTGGAAAAGATACTTTTCAAATGAAAAGTATGAACCAGGAACAAATATATTAAAAGATCTTCCAGATCACTAATAAGAAAAATGTAATCAGAACGGCTCTGGGGTTTCACCTCATACCTGGAAAATTGTCAAGGGTGTCAAAAAAGAGGAATAATCAATGTTAAAAGGGGTTTAAAAAGACAAGAAAACTAATGCAGTGATGATGGAGCTTCAAATTGGTCCAACCATTATGGAGAGCAATTTGGGTTTGTACAAGGAAAGTGGCTAAATTGTTTTTACTCTTTGATCCAGAGATTTTATTGATGTGTATATAGCTCTAGGAGGTAAAAAAATGTCTTCATATATACAAAAATAATTATAGTAACATTTTTCTAGTTGTAAATTGGAAAAAATTTTGTTTGCTTTGTATCAGTACAAATGCCTTTCTATGTTTCTCTATATTCATCATTTCTTACATTACAAGATTCCATTATATTCTTCCTCACATCACAATTCATTTAGATATTCACCAAATAATGGGCATTATTTTGTCTCCATATTAGGACTATAAAAAGTACTCAAACTGACAAATGGACAAATAGATATCTTAAATAATCCAATGTCAGAGACAGAAATAGAATTAGTTATAAAAGGAAGAAAACCCAGACTTTAATAAGTTTGCAGGAGATTTCTGTTAAACTTCAAAAGACAATTAGTGCACAAACAGACAGTATTCATAAAAATTAAGAAAGCATTCTTTCAAATATATGACATATGGTGTCTAATAGGAAGAAAATGCAAAGAAGTGTAAGTTAATATAATTAATATCACTTTAGGAGTTTTAAATAAAATGTTGTCAAGCAGATCACAATAATTCATCCAAGAAAACATTCATTATGATCAAATAGAATTTATACTAAGGGCGACTAAAAGTAAGAAAACAATCAATGTAATTAAACATATTTAAAACTGAAATGTCTAAAACCACATGATTGTTTTAACCAAATAGGTTAATCTTGATCTTCCTTTATTCATTCTTTTCTAGACAGTTGTCTTTATTAATTTTCTTTCATTTCTATTGTTTGGAGTGTAATTGACAAGTCAAGTAATCTTTTCATAGTAATTTTTTTTGAAGGAATACTTCAAATGCCACTCAACAAGAAATCCATCTTTTTTGCTCCTTTGATAATTAAACTCAGGTGTCCTGAGTAGGTCATTTGGAATTACAATGTAAACTTGTACTTTTTCTGCAAACATTTACAAATTATGCCTCTTGACGAGAGGTCTTTTATAAAAAAGTAAAATATTTAAATAAGTCTAATAATATAGTAACACCTAAAAGTGCACAAAACATTTCCTATCTACAGACTTCTTTATTTCATCAGTCATTAGTTCGATTTCCTTTGCCTTGAATTATTTATTTGGAAGGTTGCAATCTTTTTAATGTTATAGCCATCCTTTCTTTAAATCACAGTATCCTCTTTTAATTAATTTCCTTGTGCTATATAGATTTTCAACTGAATTTCTTTCTTCTTGAAATCTTTGGTTGTTTTAGCCCATTTTCCCCTTTCATTGCTTTTCAGTCATTGTTGTTTAATCATTTCAGTCATGTCTGACTCTTTGTGAACCTATTTGAAGTTTTCTTGGTAAAGATACTAGAGTGGTCTGCCACTTTCTTCTCTAGATCATTTTATAGTTGAGGAAATTGAGGCAAATAGGGTTAAGTGACTTGCCCAGGGTCACACAGCTAATAAGTGACTGAGGCCAGATTTGACTTCAGGTCTTCTTGACTCCAGGGCCAGCTCTTTATCCACTGTGCCTCCTAGAGTTTTTTTGAGAGCAAGGTTGTGTTATGTGAATTTCAGTTTACTTTCTTTAAAGCTTATTGCAACTATGTGTGTTGGTGTCATACCCAATTCCACCTTCTTTCCTTTCATGATTCTCTGTCTACCACTTTCCCGAGCATTTGAGAGAAAGTGAGGTTTGTGTTTTGGGCAGAGATTTTTCAGCCTTTGGATTTCCTATCCTGGGCATTGAACCAAGCAGAGGAAAACATTATTTTTTCCCATCTGATTCCTCTTCCCACTCCTTTCTACTCATAAACATTTTGGGACAAAATCAATGTCTGTTGCTTATTGCAGCATAATGGCATTCCTAACAGTCTATACAGCAGGAATAGAACCTCTTTTGTGGGTCTTTCAGCACTTGAAATTGACATAGGAATATGATAAGAATCTGTGCAGGAAGGAGGCAGGTAGGTGGCTCAGTGGATTGAAGCCAGAACTAGAGATCAGAAGTGTTTGGTTCAAATCTGGTCTTAGATACTTCCTGGCTGTGTGACCCTGGGCAACTCACTTAACTGCCTTTGCCTAGCCCTTATCACTCTTCTGCCTGGGAAGCAATATTATTCTAAGAAAATAAGGGTTTAAAAACAAAACCAAACCAAAAAAGAGTCTGCAGTAGAAGGGGAATCCTTGTATGGATACCAGATCAGAATTTCACGAGTCAATTTATGTGAGCATGAAAGTTTGCAGAAGTGTCCTGAGTGAATGTCTTAAGGACTAAACTTCTCTAGTGTGGAGTCATAAAACTTTTACCTTGTCAGGTGTGTTCCTTTTTTTTACTTTTGGATTCAGCAAGAATTGCTTCATATGTGACATATGAATCTTTTCTTTTTTTAGTTAATGGAGTATAAAGAAAATATTTAGTTGAGTTTAATTTTTTTGTTATGTTATCCTTCATCCCTTTAGCCTTCTTCTGAATTTGCCTTTTTCTGTCAAGGAAATCCTTGCAATCATTATATTCCAAAAACTTATGTTATTCTCAGTTTCTCATTCTCATGCCAAGTAATCATTTTTATCTTTTAACTTCTCATATTCCTACCTTTTTTCTACTCACAGATTTCCAACTAGACTACTGAAATAGTCTTCTAATTGTTCTTTCTGTATTATGCCTTTCCCTTCTCCAATCCATCTGTCATACAGCTTATTTTCCTAAAGTACAGATCTGACTGTCATCCCTATTTGATAAACTCCAATGGCTTCCTATTGCCTTTTAAACTAAATATAAAATCTATTATGTTTGACTATTCTTGTCCTTCACTATCTAATCCCAATTTATCTTTCCAACTTTGCTACAGAGTATTCTTCTTCCAAAATCTATGCTCAAGCCAAACTGATCTTTCTTTTTGTGACACACCACTCTCCCTTCTGTGCACATTTGTATGCTTTACATTTGGATGATGCTTCTCTATCTCCACCTCTCTAGAATACTTCATATCCCTCAACACATCCCTAAAGTCACCTTCCATATGATGCTTTTATTGATACCCTCAGAGACTAGTGATAAACTCCAAATTATCTTACATTTATTTTGTATTTACTGTTATTTATATATTTTCAACATTTCACCACTAAAATGTAAACTTCCAGAAATAGGGACCATTTCATTTTCATTTTATCTCTAACACTGTAGTGCCTGAATCACAGAAGTCAATAAATGCTGGTTGATTGATTGACTCAGTGAAGCAAAGAGGTTACAGAAGTGTCCTCAGAGAAGAAAAACCTGGAAGTCCTGAGTTAAGGGCTTGACCCTGGTGGGCATAGGCTGTTTGTCCATGATCAAATCATTTAACCATATGATGCCCACTGCCAACTTTAAAAAGTTATAAGCTGCAGATCTATATTGGTAGAGGAAACTCTTCCTCCAACAGACTTCCTATACAAATAAAAGCACAGATCCTGTGAAAATAACAATAATGAGCTTGATGATGACAATGGTAATAATGACGCACATTTAAACAACAGTTTTCAAAACCCCTTCCAATGTGAGGTTGATACCACAAGCATTATTAGCTCAATTTCATAGGATAAGAAAATGAGTATTCAACATGGTTTTTAGTAACATGTCAAAAGACATACAGTTATCTATCAGTTATAATAGAACATGAAGACTGACCTCTGACTCCAGAGCCAACATGCTTTCCACTCAACTAAAGTATACCCTTAGTTCAGGGACTGGCAACCTTTTTGGCCGTGAGAGCCATGAAGACCACATTTTTTAAAATGTAATTTCGTGAGAGCCGTACAGTGCTCACAGTGTGCGCTCCTATAACAGCGCCTGAAAAAAAAATTGACTTTATGGCTCCTGCAGAAAGAGCCATATCTGGCCCTCAAAATAGCCAGATATGGCTCAAGAGCCATACATTGCCGATCCTTGCCTTAGTTTTGGCACAGGAATCTATCCTGTTTAACAGTTACCTAGATGGTCCTAATGACACATACTGCTGTCCTTCTGCTTAAGAATGTTCGGTGACTGTCTGTTATCTCTGAGGGAGGGGGGATTAAAATTCTCTTTTTGGTAGTTAAAGCTCTTCACGGTCAGGATCAAATCTACTTTTCCAGAATTATTTCACCTTTCTGTCTTCATTTCTGGCAGCTTGACTTTTTGCCTGTTTTTTTTTTTTTTTGTGTGTGTGTGTATACAATATTTAATGCCTCTGTTTCTCTGTTTTTGTACAGACTATGTCCCTTTCCTGAAATGGCCTCCATACTTCTTCCTTTTGAATCCTTAGCCTAACTTAGATTCTATAACTTACAGGTTACTTAAAACCACAATCTCTACTTGTTAATATTGTACACGGCTCCCTCCTCTACCCTCACTGAAAAATTAGTTTGTAAAAGTTTTGTAAATTCTTATTTATGTACATTTTTATTTGTGTATACTCGTATTTGTGTGGCAGTTAAGTGATACAGTGGATGGAGTTCTGGGCTTAGAGTGAGGAAGACTTCAATGTGTCAGGAAGTTCAAATATGACCTCATATGGATAATGTCTAGTTATATGATTTTAGTCAACTCATTTAATCTATACTTGTGTCAGCTTCCTTAACTGTAAAATGAGCATAATAATAGTACCTACTTCATAGGATTGTTGTGAGGATAAAATAAGATAATGTTTATAAAATATTACATAATAAGTACTATATACATATTTATTCCCTTCCCTCCTATATACAGTGTTATATGGTAGATCAGTGGTTCACAAACTTTTTTGGCCTACCGCCCCCTTTCCAGAAAAAATATTACTTAGCCCCCGGAAATTAATTTTTTTAATTTTAATAGCAATTAATAGGAAAAATAAATGCACCTGTGGCCATCACCGCTTCCCTGGATCGCTGCAGCACCCACCAGGAGGCGGTAGCTGCCCACTTTGGGAATCACTAGGGTAGATGGTTTTTGTTCTTTAATCTATCCTAGTGACTTGAATATAATAGGTGTTTAATAAGTATTTGTAGAAACTAATTGAACAGCACAAAATCATAGATTTAAAGACAGAAGAAATTTCAAAGGTCATTTAATCTAATTCAGTAGAGAAATAATGCAATTGTTATAAAGTCACCTTCAAAGGGAGTTGTTAATATATTTTTGGACCCAGGTTCTCTCATTTAAAGTCTCAGGCTCCTTTCACTATATGATTCCACCTATGTTACCTGTAGTAATGAGAGAACAATAAAGACCTACTATGTACCATTTGGAATGAAGGTTTGCTGAGGAAAAGTAATTATTCAGACATTAAAATTTGTCATAAAAACTGCTTAATAAAAAAGCCCAAGATTTTGTCAATTCCTACTCTTGTCTTTTTATGTTGCATTATTTAGATTTCACACTCATTTAAAATCATTGAAGTTGCAGAAATTTTAAAAATATCCCCTCATACCTGTTCTTTTTACTCTTCTTTGGATTGTGTTGTCATCATCAAAGCCAGTAGATCAGACACAGATATTCTACATATATTCCTTTTAGTAGTTCTTGATGCTGACCTCCTTGAGGAAGTTAATTACAGGGTCAGAATGTCTATGGGGTTACTAGAGACAATGGCTTACCAGGCATATTTATTATCCACAAATCATCTGCTATAAATACACCTTACCACAATCATCATCAGGCTAGCTCAGTAGACTGCAATTTATGAAGGTTATGGGAAATAGTGTGAAGGGTGAAACACTTTATTAAGGGTGGCTTTCTTCTCTGACCTAGTCCCATGTTCCAACCTGAATATAAATGAATATATGTATACATTTTAGCAATTAGTATTGCTACTTTATAGGTTGTCTCTCAGTTTGTTATGGAGAGGCCATTATTAGTGTGAAAAGTTTTTTAAAATAAATTTGGTAGATTTCTCTATTCTTAATTGAGACCATCCACATTGAAAAATAATATGAAGATTTCTAGGAATAAAGGAGAAATATAACTAAATCCACTCTCCCTTTGTCTCTTTTCTTAGGAGTAGCTCATGTAAAGCTTTCATCTTTTTCCTTCCAAAAAAACAAAACAAAACAATTACATAAACTATTCACCATTTTAAAGGAAACCATTTGAGTCTGATTTATCTAAAAGCAACTGTACTCCTCTCCTTGCATTTTTTTCTCCTTAAATTGTAATTGTTGACAAATAACTCTACTGATCAAAATTTGTTTAACGTGGAAAGTTAACAATACAATACAAACCTCTGTTGAAGTAGAAATGAAAGGAAGAAGAAAAATGTCTTCACTTTAAGAAATATTGTCTTGGAATATATCCAGGGCAAAAACTTTATTTTTCTATATATAGAGAGATCCTAAGAAGTGTTGTGATGTACTGAAAAACCAGTGAAAAAATACCGAAGTTCACCATCTTTCTGTAGGATCTAGTTTATAAATCTATGAATTGATCATTCTAACATTTTAAAGCTGGTTGGATAGAGAATAACAATTTGTTTCCTTTGCACAGTGTTACCCATAATAGCCTTAGACATTGGCCCTAGCTAAGGGGAGGTGTGAGATGTTAATATTCATTGAGGGGCAAAACTCAAATTATCATATCCCAAACAATTTGCTTGGAGAGAGATTCAGGAAACCCTCTTTATTTCCTTAACTCGCCCATTAAGGCTTTTTCAGTTGCCTGATCTGTACCAGGGAGAGGGATAGCCAAGGGAGAAAAGAAAAGAGGGGGAAAAATCAGGAAAGAGAAAATGAATGAAAATTCTTTTATTCAACCCCACCTGAAGCTAAAACGGAGTTTTCCGAAGCTAAAACGGAGCTTTCTTCTTTCGATGATTCCATTCCTTTTTTTTTTTTCTTTAATTTCCACTTTAAGAATCCCCCTCCCAACTCTATCTCTAAGATATCCTAACGATTGTTTTGGCAACTATAAACAGAGTTTACAGGCAGAGAAACAACCAGGAGGCTAATAGCCTTTTGAAGCATTATTTGTAGTTATTCCACCAAATATTTCAGCAAGCGAGCTAAACAAGAGGCAAAAAAACAATATAACCTCGGCATAATCTATACATTCGATGCATTTGCCATACTCCGCCCTCCTCTTCCTCTCACTTGCTTCCCCACATTAGACCTTTTACTAAGATAACTTGGGGGGGGGGGTTAAAAAAAAAAGTTCTGAGCCCATACATAGGCATGATCCCATTGCCATGCAGGGAGCAATGCAAAGATGTCCAAAGCTGAGTAGCCCAAGCCCAGATCAGAACAAACCCGTTATCTAGCCAGAACAAATAAGATGTTAATTGCAGTCTCACAGAGAAAATTGCTATTGTTCCAGCCAGGGACAGGCTGCAGTTTGAAAGCTAGGATGCTCACTCTCCTCAGAGTACTGTATCAATTAATCTGCATCGCAGGGCTCAACTGACAGCTCTCGGGGCTGCGACAGGTTTTTGCTAAGAGAGGGAGAAGATCAAGTGCTCGATTTACTTCTCCCCCCCTCCTTTTTCTCCTCCCACAGCCCGCACCGTACCCCCCCCCCCTTTTTCTCCCGCCCCCTTCTTTCAATCCCGATCTCCGAGTTTCTCTTACAGTCGGTTGCAANAGGGCAAGTTTAATAATCTCTAATTATTCACCACATTCAGAGACTGCAGAATAATACCTCACAGTCTTCTATTTAATTCAATATTTTTTTTAAAAACAGTACTAATTGATAGAGCTTAAGGCATAAACTTGGTTTTCTGTCACAACAGCCAACTTGGTCAGGTTATTGTGGCCAAATGATTTTTCTCCCTTTCCTGGGCTTCCTCCTCCGGTCTCTGTATTTCTTTTCTATATCTTAATCATCATTCCCAAGGCACCAAACACCTAAGGTATGGTGCAGGAGGCACGATGCTAATGCAAATGGAGAAAAGTCAGACAGAGCACTCCCAAGGACCCTTCAGAGGTGTGTGGTTGGAGACAGACAAAACAGTTGCAGTTGATTATAGGGAATACACACACACACACACACACACACACACACACACACACACACACACACACACACACCCCCCACAGGCACACTGACACACACGCACAAACACCACAGACAGACACCACTAAAGAGGGAGAGCACAGCGCCCGGGGAAGCGCACAGCGAGCTCAGGGAGAGCAGCCAAGCGCACCCATGCTGGAGAGGAGAGCGCAGCGCACTTGGACGCGCGCGCGCACCCTGAGACACTGGAGGAAAGCGAGCGCCCACGTGCGCGCGCGCGAGCACACACGCGCGCACACACACACTCATATACACACACTGAAGAGGGAGAGGAGAGCTCAAGCGCGCGCGCTCACACAGACAGAGCTTTACTATCTCTCTCCCTCTCCCTCTCTTGACTCCCTCCTCACTCGGCATTCAAACAGCTTTCCGACATCATCAGCCAAGGATTTTTTTTTTCCTAGACGCTGTCCGTCCATCAGTACCTGAGGGGGGAGGAGGAAGAGGAGGAGGGAGAAAAGAGGAACAAGAATAAGCCTGTTAATCTTATACCAATAAAATCCCACCAACCCAACAAACCCGCCTAAGCAGCAGCTCCAGCGCTTTTGAGTTCTCGCCTCGGCGTTTCCTTGGCATCTTGGCTACTCGGGTTGTTGGGTTAGATTTGGTCAAACAAATCATCGCTCTTAAGCCAGTTCCATTTTTTTTCCCCTTGCAGTCTCTTGATTTGGGCTTTCCCACCCCCTCCGTTCTCCGTTTGGGTTGGAGGTTGGATTGAGTTGGATACGGCGCCAAGCTCTGGGCTCGCTGGGGGTGTCCTCTCTTCCCCCCTCCTTTTTTTTTTTTTTTTTTTTGCCCTTTCCTTTCCTTCTTGTGAATGTGCTTTTCTTTCCTTCCTTCCTTTTCTTTCTTTTCTTTCTTTCTTCCTTTCTTTTTTCTTTCTTTCTCCCCCCCCCCCCCCCCCCAATCCTGGTTTTGGAAGCTGAGCCGGGGAAAATGGGCAACGGTGATTCGGCCAGAAGGGGAGTCTCTCCATCACTGTTGTTGGGACGTGTGCCTGTGCTAGGCTCTTAGAGAAATAGCCTCCCTCAGCTTTCGGAGTGGAAGGTAAGGGGGTCTGGGGTATTCATTCTCCGTACCCATTACCAGGGATTATTGCCATAGATTTTGGAGCCTGGGATTCGGGGAGGGAACGAAAGAGGCTTTTACTGGCGGGTTGAGAAGCTGGGGGTGAGGGGGAAATAAACAAAAACAGCCCCCCTCACCTAATCATCTTCCCCCTCCCCCTCTAAAAAAAATCTCTGCATTTACTCATACGCCGCAGTTGAAAAGTTAGAGAAGTGTGTTTTGCGAGAGATCTGCTTTCTTTGGGAGTCATTTCCAGAGAGATAGAGAAAATATGACGTTTGTGTGTGATTGGGGTGATTTTTATGAAGGGGGGGTGTGGATTTTAGGTTAATAGGAAGTTAAGATAAGGGAAGTCAGTGGGTCTTATAGTGGGGAAAATTGAGTGGAGTGATGGCGCCGTCTATGTTCGACAAAACTACAGTGTCACCTAGAAAATCAGTTTTAGGCATAGCTCAACTAAATGCCGTTTGCTTTTCAGTTGGAGATCACTAACTAAATAAATAAATGACCTAATCTTAAGACTCCGATCAGTCTCTCCCCCAACCCCCCCCCCCCCCGCCCCACTCCTCTTTCTTAGTTATTTCTTAAAGAGGAGAAGCAGGTGTTTTAATTGACCCTGCAGTCCTTCCTAGAGGCCATCCCAGTTATTCTTTTACTGGCATTAAGAACAAAATGAGATTTTGTGTACTGAGGCTTTTAAAAATCAAGAACAGTCTTCAGGGAGCTCGCCAGAGCAAACGCTGAAGTGAAATCAGGGCTGTTTTGCCAGGTTTTCTAATTCGAGATGAGCAGAGCACTGCAGACATGGACCCGGGCACATTATGTGGAAGAAAAAGTCCAGGGGTTTCATTTGGAAGAGAAAGAAGACCTCTTTTTGAGTTGCAGATTATAAAATGAATCCTTTTTCATGGTTGGAATTCCTAATTTAGACACTTATTGTCACATTGGCTTTCAACGCCTACACTCTATCCTGTAGAATACTGCGCAGACCTGCATTGCCTGCAAAGTGCTACAGGAAGAGAAGGGGATTATTCTCAGAATTTCCATTAACTTTCTTCCTTTTTAAAACGTTTATATGTTTTGTAACTTCACTTCATCAAGAAAAAAAATAATGTTTTATTCACTGAGCTATATGTTTGGGAGGAAACAGAAGAGCCAGTGTTTTTGATAGCTCAGGCAGTTCTGGTGTTATTTTAAACTGCAGCTATAAAGAGGTTTAGAGTTGGTGCTGTATTACCCATGTCAAGACTAAGAGTTTAAATTATAATCTGGAAAGCGCAGAGATCTCTTCAGGGACTTCAATCTGTCAATTTGTATGTGTGTATGCGTTGGTGTGTGTTATGCAATGGGAAGGAAGAAGCTTTTTTTTTTTTTTTTTTCCCTTGGGTTGGGAGAGGAGACCCTAGGTAAAGCCAAGATTCAAAACTCTAACTGCCTCTGTGTCTGTCTCTGTTTACAGAACAGCGGAAGAGGCTGCAGTCTAAAGACTTTTAAAATTAACTTGGCATCACTTTTCTCAGCCCAGACACTAACTGGAAAAGGAACTGTCAGTCATTTTTTTTTTAAAGAAAAACAAAAACTTCTTAAAGGTTAAAGCCGAAAATATTCAAGTTATTTTTGGATAACAACATACAGAGGTAAATATAATCAAGGTTATTTATTATATTATGAAAAGTCTAGGAAATAATAAAAGCAACAAACTAGCGAACAGGAAGGGTTTGGGGCCATTACTGGGAAGGGATCCATTCAATACCTGCAATGTGCTAAGATAGAAAATCAAAAATTTCTTTCATCTGTGATGTTCAAATCTTCAAATTATTGTAGATCAATCTAGATAAAAGTGCTAATTTTAAAAAAAAGCATTTTAGAGCCTGAATCCAGTTCAATTAGTGTGGTTCTGGGATTTTTCCCTGGCATTGCCTTTGGATACAGATACTAATACAGTGATCCACTTTATGTATCCCAAGAGGGCATGTCACATTGAAATGAATGTCTTTAAATCCTGGTTTTCAGTGGCATGTAAAATAAGTTCTGTCTATGTACCTACCCATCTATGACCTTTGCTAAATAATATTTACAAAATTTTGAACATACATATTGACATCTATGTTTTCTCACAGGAATTGATCATTACAGAGACCTTTGTATACCAGGTGGTCCTGCAAAGGCATGTAGACATATGGGAGATAATGTTCCATCTGCAACAAATAATAATTTGTACATTTTAAAATTGTGGCTGTAATTCATCACAATTGCTTTGCACATTTAACAGTAAAGAAACAATTTAACGACAGCTGTTCCTAGATTTTCAGATTAGATTATGTGAGATGATATATTTCCATGAACATTTTAGGGAGGGGAAAAACATGTAAATTGATTTTTGAAAATTTTAAACAATTGACCTTTAGTTACACTTTGTGAAATCTATATGTTTTATCTTAATTTTGTGGGAGACAGGGATAGCTGCTAGATGAGTGAAGACATTCCTATTAATCTATTAAATCTTATTTTTAATTTGAATTTAGGGAATTGGACCATTGTGAATGGCCACGTGGTGGCGCTGTTCACACAGCATCGAACAATTTCCTTGCGTTATAAAATAAAAATTACCTGCCCTTCTTTTTGTAAAGGGTTTTAACTGAAATCTTGAAAACAGCTGGCCACAATATTGGAAGGAGTTTCTTTTTCAATGCGTGCAGAATTATCTTTGCATTGTAATTTCATCCCCATTTTTACAGGCCAAATGACATAGGATGAAGGCTGTTCGTAATCTGCTGATTTATATATTTTCCACCTATTTCCTGGTTATGTTTGGATTTAATGCTGCCCAAGACTTCTGGTGTTCCACGTTGGTGAAGGGAGTCATTTATGGATCGTATTCTGTAAGTGAAATGTTTCCAAAAAACTTTACAAACTGCACTTGGACGCTGGAAAATCCAGATCCAACCAAATATAGCATATACCTGAAATTTTCCAAAAAGGACTTCAGCTGCTCTAACTTTTCTCTCTTGGCTTATCAGTTTGATCATTTTTCTCATGAAAAAATAAAGGACCTTTTAAAAAATAACCATTCTATAATGCAACTCTGCAATTCCAAGAATGCTTTTGTATTTCTACAGTATGATAAAAATTTTATTCAAATACGTCGGGTATATCCAATCGAATTTCCAGGATTACAGAAAAGAGGAGATGAAGATGAAAAATCTTTTTTTGAGTTTTTGGTTTTGAACAAGGTGAGCCCAAGCCAGTTTGGTTGCCATGTATTATGCACTTGGCTGGAGAGCTGCTTAAAATCTGAAAATGGGAGAACGGAGTCGTGTGGGATCATGTACACAAAATGCACCTGTCCTCAGCATTTGGGGGATTGGGGAATAGACGACCAGTCTCTGATGTTGTTAAATAATGTGGTGCTTCCCCTCAATGAGCAAACTGAGGGCTGCCTCACCCAGGAGCTGCAAACCACCCAGGTCTGCAATCTCACCAGGGAAGCCAAGCGCCCACCGAAAGAAGGTAAGTGCAGAGCAAACAGGGTTTGAGGGGTCAGCAAGATGAATTGAGAAGAGAGATGCTTAGAAAACGTAAAAAAGGTTTTATGTCAAGCCCAGGTCATCTTTTTACTACTTCTAGTTTTCTGCTGTATTTGGATTCATCTGATGCGAGCCTAGGTCCAAGAAAAAGAAGGTCTTTATTGATTTGAGATCTGAGAAACATGGAGGTGGGAGGGTGAGTAAGTTTGATTAGAATGAAACATACCCACAGAGACCTTTAAAGGCACTTGGAAACTGAAATGAAACGAGAGGTACCCTAAGCTTGGTGAACTCATCCAGAGGTATCTTTTGGTGCCTGCACATGTAGAGGAGAACTTATGTCAGCTCCAAACCATTCCTTGAATGTACAGGCTGCCCAAGAGATGGTCACAGGTTGGAAGCCAAATCATAATCTTGGCCTTAGAAGTGAGGAAGTAGATGGGGAGGGGAAACAAGGAGGGAAGGAAGATGCAGAATCCCTTGAAACAGATCCTTAGAAAAATTTCTTTAACCTTTTCCTTTTTGGCCCTTCTTCTCTGTCACCCCAAACCTCCCCAAAGAATAAAAAGGAAAAAAAAAAGTTATAAAGCTAATACAAAACGATGAAAAAGATACCAATTCAGTAGTGATTTCCCTTTCCGCCTTGAACATCAAGACAGGAGAAGCAACGGCATAGATCTATGATTTTATCTGAGATGCTTTGCACCATGAACCCCACACGCTCTCTGGTCCTTAAGGAGAGGCAGGCCCACGTGGGACTCAGTTGGAAGCACAAGCTCGCTGTGTCGCAATGGCTGTGAAGTCACATGTTTTAGGGAACAGAGGGATGGGTGGGAGGAAGGGGCTCCATTAAAGCACACATGCAAATTGATTGCCCTACCACCCCCACTGGACTTTTAGTTAGTAAGGATTATTGTTGTGCGATGAGAACTAGCAGACTCATATTAGACCTACTGCGAAGGGTTTCTGCCCTGGCTTCTGATCCCCTGTTGATCAGCACAAAGAGAGAAGGAGAGTGTCAGAGATGGGCTGGTTGGAAAGGCTGAGTGTAACGGAAATGCAGAGGGAGGAGATAAAGTGCAGAAGTGATTTATAGCGTTCTTTCAGTTCCTACCAGGGACTCTCCAGAGAGGTTTTGAAGCTGTGGATTATGTTAAACAAGTGATTTGGGGAATGGAGGTAGAAGGGGATCACAGGGGCAGAAGAGAAGAAAATAGAGCCCCCGTTGGGAAGTTCCTGGATGTGTTTCAGCTCTGTGAGGGTGGCGATGGTTATATGTTTGGGCCTGCTCCCCCATCCTGCAGTGGGAGAGAGTGTGTTGATTTTTTATTCAGGAAATGTTTTCTGATTGCCACAAAGATCCTTGTCTGTAGAAAGGGACAGCCAAGCTCCAGTCCCTCTTTCCTCCCCTCCCCCCAAACAGAAGTTGTCTTTGTGGCCAATATAAAATTGACACGTTGTTAAGAGAATTTCCTTTAAGGCCAGCCAAGGCTTTGTGAGAGGAAAAGCTGAACTTGCTTCAAGCTATTCCTCTGCTAGAGGCACTTTGGGGGATGGGGATTGCTGAAGGGAGATGGAGCTGGGGAAGGAGATGTGCTTGGTACCTCTCCAGACTAATGGACAGTGTGCGGTGTGTGTGTATAGGGGCACTTTAAGAGTTCCACAGGTTGTTGTTTCACTAATAACTGTGAATGAAGAAAACAAAGTGATTTTAAATTACAGGAGTTCTTTTCTCTGGTAAAATTCCCAGAGAAGCACTTGCAACTGCAGGGATGGTATTTAACACCATTTAAAACTAATTAGTGTCCCTTAGAATAAGAAACTACTACTACTACTACTACTACACACACACATACACACACACACACACACACACACACACACACACACACACACACAGGCATATAAAAATGCTTAGGTAAAAGAATCTGGTTTCCTAAAACAATTAGGCACTAGGGGAAAAAAGGGTGAGAGTTCCTAAATAAAAACTAGAAATCCATATTCATTAATAGTTCCCAATCTTCATATTTTAATTCATCCCTAAAGACAATGAGTCACAAGTCCACTTTCTTCATGCTAATGCCCTTGAAAGGAAGCAGCTGACAAGAGAAGTTGCTCTATGTACAACAAGCATGAGATACAAAGAATTTGCTGGTCATGATTAAGAGTCATGAATGAAGGTAGTTCTAGGATTAGAGGAAGTATACTGGCTTGACTAACATTTTTAGTAAATGAATAATTCAGTTAGTTCACAGCTAGTCCATGGCTAGAAGACTGACAATTTCTATTCTCTGTGCATAATGAGCTGGAAAAAATGGGCAAGGGATGTTTCCATGAAAACAGCAATGATGGTGTTCAGACAAGTAACATCATAAGAGAACTGAATAATTGAACTTAACAGTTTTTGGGCAAAAACTTATTTTGGATCAGTGAACAAGTACACTATCTAGTCTCTGAATTTAGGCCTTAAGCCTTCTTTAATCTTTTTAGGCCATCTGAATCAGAACAAAAAGTGTGAACAAGAAGACACTCATAATATACTTATGAACTGTTTGTTAAAAGGTTATGTGCTGTGTTTCTCACACCAGCCTGAGACTAGACTTCATTAGTTGCTACAAATGAAAGCTAAGGAGTAGGAAAGTCAGATTGACTTTATAAGGATTAAATAATGTTCAAAATATATTTCTAACAGTAAATGACTAATAAAGAGATTTATAGGGGAATGATTTCATTCTATTCCAATCAAAGGTCAATCCCTATCTTCCTATTTTTGTTTTCTATCATCATTTATAGCTATATTTTCTACCAAATTATCTTCACAGAATATGATAATGTAATGCATAATTTTTTAAAACTGAGACCTCAAACCATCAATATCTTCATTTTACCTTGATGTATTTTCTATTCTTCAGAATTACAAGTCAAGATAATAAACAATACATGTATTAAGTAATCAGCTTTGTACTTCTAGTAAGCCCTGATGGTCAACTGAAAAACTATTTCACAGAGTCCACAAGTATATGATGACTTAGGGATATGTATGTTATCATGACAAGGACCAATAATAATAATAATACATTGCATAGGTAGGTCTGTTTTGATAAAACATTTATATTTAGTAGGTATAATTTAATTTTTTGCAAATATTATGTGAATTCAAAACCAAATCAACAGCTGAATATTATTAATTTTGTCTTTTGGATAACTAAAGTCATTTTTATCAAATATTCCAAATATTCTTATGGAAGAATGTGAAAACTATGCTGAGACCAGATTTTTCTAGAACTATTTTAAATAAGATATTAACGTGATAACAGTTTGTGCATTGGATTAGTAAGGAAATGAAAATTATTTAGTTTTATTATGAAGCTGAGAATTTCAAAAACTTTTTTATGACATGAACTATTTAGATCATTCTACAGATGCATAGTTGAGAAACTGTTATGTTTATATAGTTTTAAATTGCCTTTAATTCATAATTTAGAGTTTCTGTATAGCATGTATGTTATGGAACCCCAATTTTTTCTTTTTTACTTGAAATAATTAAAGATCTGTTATTCAATGGCATAAACTTCTTTTCTTCTGCCTAGTATTCTATTCTAGGGTATTCTTCAGGTATCTCATCCAAAAATCACTCTAGAATAAGTAGATTTATCTACAAGTTCCCTCAAATAAAATTAGTTAACTTAATATTCAAAACTGACAAGTGGAATGAATCTGAGCTTGATGCAGAAGAACTTTCTCCATTTTTTAATGCTCATGCCTACATGGCAGAGCATTTTCTCTTTTTAAGGATGAATCAAACCAATAGGACAAAGCTTTTACACTACAATTAATTATTACTTTTTTCAGAATTCCAATTTTTGAAATCTCTAAAATAAACTAAGTTGTACAAGAAAATGAATGTACTGATAGAACGAAGGTCAAAATTACTTATTAAGAGTGTAAACTTACCACCCCAGATTTCAAGTCAGAGGTTCTTATTTGGAATCCAGGCTCTGCTACCTGCATGTGACCCTGGACAAGTGACTCAACCTCTTTGGGCCACAATTTCCTCAATTAGTAAAATGAAAGAAGCGAGATTGATCATCTACAAATCCCTTATGGCTCTCAATCTTAGAATCCTGTGACCTAATATACCCTTATTTACTTTTTTTTTAAACCCTTACCTTCTGTCTTAGAATCAGTACTGTGCATTGGTTCCAAGGTAGAAGATCAGTAAGGGCTAGGCAATGGGGGTTAAGTGACTTGCCCAGGGTCACATAGCTAGGAAGTGTTTGAGGCCAGATTTGAGCCCAGGACCTCCTATTTCTAGGCCTGGCTCTCAATCCACTGAGCCACCCAGCTACCCCCTCCCTTATTTTCTTTTTTAAAAGAGCTCCTTGCATGAAAAGAAGTTGACATAGTTGTCTAATTGTATCTTATTCATTTCTAGGATTACTGGACATATTTGTTTTTCTTGCCATCCTTGCTGTGTGTGCATATAATCATATATACATCCATATATATGAGTAGGTGTATGTGTGTACATATGTATGTATATGTGTATATATTTATATCTTTATAAACATATACAATGAATGTATTTATGTACATAAGTACATATATGTGCATGCACATATTACCTTCACAGAAAAATATATGCGCATATATATGCATTAATACACATGCATAACTATATAAAAATGTAAGCAGGAAGCCTACATAAGTGTGTATATTGTTTGACCTATACATCATCCTCCACATATATACACACACATACAAATAAACGTGTATACATATGTACATTCAATGTCAGGTTCTCTGTCAACTTCTCTCTCTCTCTCTCTATGTCTTTCTCTCTGTCTCTCTTCCTCTCTCTCTCTCTGTCTCTCTCTCTTTCTCTCTCTCTTTCTGTCTCTCTCTGTCTCTCTGTCTGTCTCTCTCTCTCTTTCTCTCTCTCTCTCTCTCTCTTTCTCTCTCTCTCTCTCTCTCTCTCTCTCTCTCTCTCTCTCTCTGTCTCTGTCTCTGTCTCTTTTTCTCTCCACCCCCTCCTGAACATAGGTTCCTTCCTGAAACTGGAAAAGGTACAGGACACAAGAGAGATAGATATGAATGGTTTCCATTCAAACCAGTTGCAAAAACCAAGCCTAAAAATGTAGCTTACTCTTGAGTCGAGGTATATATTCCAGGCCTGTAATTTCTTCATTGGGAAAACCTCTCTGAAAAATCTAGCCAGTGATGGAAATAGATGATTTATTTGTTAGAGTTTTAGAGAATTTCTTGTGTCATTGAGAAATTAAATGACTGTCTCATTGACACAAAGTCAAATCAAGCCATCAAGCATTTATTAAGTGCCTACTATGTGCCAGGCACTATGCTAAGTTCTAGGGATACAGAGAAATACAAAAAGAGTCCCAGACTTTAATGAGTCCTCAACCAAATGGGAGAGACAACATGCAAACAAGTATGTATCAAGATATATTGGTGAGAATCAGAAAGGAAAGGCACTATTATTAAGGGAAACTTGGATAATCTTCTTGGAGAAGATGGAATTTTAGCCAAGATTTGAAGAAAATAGGAGAAGCAAAGAGTCAGAGTTGTATCTGGAGAGAATTTTAGGCATGGAGGACATGTAGAGAACAAAACTAGTATGTGTCAGCGGCAAGTTTTAGGCCCAGTTTCATTTCATTCAGACTGGCACTATTTTCAGAACTGGACCATTTATTTTTTCCTAGTCTGATTGAAAATTTTTTGGGGTAGAGGGGTATATTCAAAACCTATAATTTCTTCATTATGGAAGCTAACCTCTATGAAATACTGTATATCATATAATTGCTATTAAGGGTTATAGGTTATGCGAAATACTTTATATGATTCAAAATGGCAGAAGGGAAAGCACTGAGATATATTTCTCTTATGTAAACTATTCATCTCAGTTTTTTTTTCTAATGAAACCAGTTTTTGAAACTCATGCCAGTTAGGCACTTGTTGACAAAACCACTTACAAATCAAAAGGAATATTTATGTAAGAAGTCATTGAGCCTAATGATTATTTTAAATATCCGTATATTGAATTGGGGTGTGAAGATGGTGACAGGTATACATATACTTATATATGTGTGTAATTGACTTATTAGTTTCTTGAGGGGGCCTTTGCATCCTCAATATATACCACTGAATGATACAAACTTAACTTGTTATTGAATTTAATATGACTAATATGAGTCTTGAGAAAGGAAGGCATGAGGAAAAAAAATTCAAATCTTTTCTTCCACAGCTTTAAGAAAGCTTGTAACAGGTATACAGAATCTCTTATAGAGAGAACAGGAAAAGAATGTATGGTTCAGTGCTTCCATTATCTATCTTTAGGATCAAAGGATCATAGGATTTAGAAGTGTAGGGACCTTGAACATGACCTATGAATTTACAATGATGACAGGGAAAGAAGAAAGGAATGGAGAAAAAATGATGTTTTTCTTCTCCTTTTTTGCTACTTAAAATGTTACCATATATTTCAGGTCTTGGATCATCTTCATAAAGGTCATTAAAGAAATCTAAAAATTTACATTATGTTCTAGGTTATTTTTTAGATACTAAAATAATAATAAAAGAGTAAAATGGTCATTCCAGTTTAACTGTGTGGATGTCTAAGTCTGAAATACCTCAGATAATAACTAAAGTTAATGTATTTCTCATCAGTTTTCTTTTCAAAATAATCCCACGATTTTAACTTAGCATACCATTTTGAATTCAACTTGAAAAATTTATTGGTTTGTTACAATTGCATATGAAAACGATTTTTTTGTTAATCAGTGTTTTTTGGAGATACCAACTTCCATACAAATAATTTAAGCTTCTATGGACTACATTTAATCCTTTTAAAGATGAAGTTGTTAAATATTTGCCACTATATAAGTATACCAAAATAGATAAAACTTGTGTAAACATAGAGTGAGATCTCTTTAAGAAGATCGGTATAAAGACAGGTAATTCACTTAGAAAGATAGATTGGACTTCCTTTCAAAATTTGCTAATTTACCCTATTCTTGATAGACAACATTGATACTAAGTCTACTTGCAACTCTTTTTCTGTTGATCCAGTACTTTAAATTTTAATTATATGCCAGCTCTCAGGGAAATCATGTGATAATTTCACAATGGTTGAATTTGCTTTAAAAATTAATGTCAGTTTTGTGACATTTCATTCTATAAATTGTTTTCATTACAAAAGAATATAAACTAAAATTTCATATTTTTAAAATTTGAAATTTAAATGGCATTATTTATTCCAAAATGTAAACACATACTTTAAGAAGTCTACCAATACTTATTTTATTAATTGTTAAATAAATATATATATACATATGTTATAAATATACACATTATAAATGCATGTACACAGGCCATTTAGGATATTATACTCTTCGTACTTAGAACAGTAATTCTCAAACAAAAACAGATCATGACTCCTTTGACTGTCTAGTTAAGTCAATAACTCCTTTCTTCAGAATGTTTTTGAATAAATAAAATAAAACACAAAGGACTACAAAGGAAACATTTTATTGAAATAGTTACTGTATGATTGAAAAATTATAAATCAATTTAAAAATAGGCTGAGATATTTTTAAAAAGTAGTAAAAGTTAGGGGCTCATAGTTTTTTTTAGTAAAATTGTTTTAAAGAGTAGGTAAATTATTTTGCATTATTTTGAAATGTTCACTTCACGTTTGATGCTAATATATAATGCATCAAAATAAGAAAATATTAAATAAATCAACAATGCCAGTAGTTTTCTTTTGTGTAGCACTGAAAATACCTCAACAATAGCCATGAAAATTAAAACATAAAGAACAATTTTTAAAGGTTTGACAAATTTAATATTATATTTAATAAACATTTATTGAATTCCTACTACATATAAGACACAGTATTAGAGAGGATAAAAAAGTGGGGAAAGAGACCTCAAGAATCCTACTGATATAATCTACTGACAGAGATATGACATTTACAGAAATGAGTATAATAAAATGTAAAAAGTGAAAATGTACCAGAAAGGATCCAGGCAAAATGTTCTAGATATATTTGAGGAAAGGAAAAAGCATTAACACCTTAAATTATCAGGAAAGGCTACCAAGATGGGTGATACTTGCTGAGCTTCAAAGGTATGGTAAGGATTCTAAGAGGAGGAGATAAGGAGGAAGTGTTTTAGAGAATTGGAACATGCCTACAACTGCACAGCGTAGAAGTGTGTATCAAGTTAGCAAAGCTAATGGTCCCATCCGGCTACAACAAAAAGTAAGTAAAGTGATGTAATACACACTTAAGGCTGGAGAGGTACGTTAAAACAGATTATGGATAACCTTTTATGCTAGTCTGTGGAGTTGTTACTTTATATGTACAAATATACTGCTTCTATCTTACAGAAGATATTCTTAAATATTTTATTATTTTGCATATGAGTATGAGTTTTTGTCTAGTCAAAGAAAGAGGACTTTGGTTTGAAATGGAGTATCTTTAACAAATGAGTGTGTAGATAGTGTTAATTTATAATCCAGATGAGATTTATTCAGGTTTAGTGATTAAAAATATTTTCAAAGCTTCTTTAATCTTTTTATGTATTTCCTGCCACTTAATATTCCCAAATTTAATTATATGTGATTTTAAAACATTTATGAGAGCCTACTAGACGTAATATATAATATATAGGGGCGGGTAGAGTGCAAGGATTTTAGTCATGAAGATGTGAGTTCAAATTCAGCTCCAGCTGTGTAAATCCAGGCAAGTCATTTAGCCTCTATTTGCATCAGTTCCTTCTCCGGTAAAATGGGGATAATAACAACATCTACCTTCCAGAGTTATTATAAGGATAAAATTAGATAATGATTATAAAGCACTTAGTACAATGCCTGGCACATAGTGCTATATAAATGTTAACTATCATCATTACTTTTATTATTAAGTTTATAAAGTCATAGACCCCTAAAGGAATTTGTAAACAATAAAAGAAGTAAGACAGATGTTCAGATAAGCAGTTAACAAATTGTCACTATGAAAGAGAGGTTCAAAATGGCATAAGGAATTCAAGGAGGAAGAGCTGGCTTATAAATAGAAAAGTCAAGAAAATCTTAATGGAAGAGGTATAACTTGAGCTGGACCTTGAAGAAATTGGAAGATTTCATCAACTAAAGTCATAAAACCATTTCATACTTGGAAGTGCTATTAATTTCATGAGGAAAGATATAGAAACAGGAAAATATGAGTTGAGATTAGGGGGGAAGGAAATTAGTATCTATACTATAATAATCCTGAAATGGCAGGTTTCAGACACATTTTGGAAAGCTTTAAATGTCTTACTAAGGAGTTATTTCATGTGGGAAAACATGGGGAGCCACTAAAGGATTCTGAGAAGAAGAATTATGCCAGACCTTTTCTTTAGGAATATTATTTACACAATAGTCTAGAAATTGGGTAATAGAGAAGAATTGCTAATGTCTTTCTTGGAGATTAACTATAATTTGTCATCTATCTATCTATCTGTCTATCTGTCTATCTATCTGTCTGTCTGTCTGTCTGTCTGTCTGTCTAACTCATGTTTTTACATTCTTGTTTGCATATTGTCTGCACCATTAGAATGTGAAATCCTGAAATCAAGCAACTATTTTTTTACATTTTTTTTTGGAATACTCATTGGTCACCACTTTGCCTGGTATGTAGTAGGTACTTAAATTCTTGTGAAATGACTGGAAAAATGGAAGTAGGGAGATCAGTTTGAAATCATTACAATATTATATATAAAGAGGCAAATGCGAACCAGATTTGGGGTGGTGGCAGTGAAAATAGAACAGAAGCATCAGGCATGAGAGATATCATGGGTATAGAATCTTTTCCTCTATGCTGAGGATAGAGGTAGAGAAAGACATTGAGAAAGAAAGAGACAGAGACAAAGAGAAAGATAGAGATAAAGATGGAGAGAAAAATACAGCAACAGACACAGAGATAAAACAGTGTATGAGAGAGTATGAAAAAAAGCATGAGAATGAGACAGAGAATATATCAGAATGTGAAGATTTTAAATAGTTCCTTAATTGAATGAGTAAATTTTAAAGAGACAATAAAAGAAAGTATACAGTTGGTACAAATGACATTTTGTGAAAATCAACAGCTAACAAAAATGGTTCTTGTGAATATTCTTCTGTTAATTTCCTGAACATTTTGGAGGTAACTGGGCATTACGGAAAGTGATCTGTTATCTGAAAGCCTGGATTTAAGTCCTAGTGCTTAACAATTGTGTAACCTTGGGCAAGTTATTGCAGTTTTCTGAATCTTGGCTTCTTCATTTGTAAAATGGAGCCTAACTTTCACTGCCCACATAGGATAGATACTACTTTATAAATCTTAAAGTATTATATAGATTTAGAGTTTCATTTGATCTTAAAGGGAATTTCATCCAGTTCTCTCATTTCAAAGATCAGGCAACTGAGGCTGTTCAAAGAGTTTTTTATATGGTATGAGAAGGGATAAGGAGCAGATCCAAGATTCAAGCCCATGTCTTCTGACTCCAAATTCAGTGCTCATTCCACTGAACTATTCTCTTCTTATAAGCAAATATAGTTAATTCTTGACAAATCATGATGAACTAACTTTTCTATGTATTTTAGGCAGAATAGTATTTCATTGGAGCATTTTAAAATATGAATATTTTTCTCATCAATTTTTGCTAGTAATAATCCCTTATGAACAGAATTTTTCAAGTAAATAATTGGTGTCATAACTTTTCTAATGATAGAAAAGAATAAATGTCTTTCATATAAATTATTTTTACTAATCGAAGTATCCAATTTGCTTTCCTCTTGTTTTAAAGAAAATTTTAATATCCTAGGTTAACCTCAATCTTTGTTGTCTTATTGATTTAATTTGTGTTTTTTCTAAATGCCTTTTCATTATAACTCTCCAAGGCTAAGGATTTTAGAAATTAATTATTAAGAATTGTATATTGTCTTCGTCAACCCTTTGTTTGGCCAATTACATCAAGGAATTTATGTTTCTTGGGGAAAAGTCTCAAAGTTCTGAAAGCATGGGTATTTTTTATTAGATATAAGGAAGTAGTAGTGCTAAAAACCTATGTTGGACGTGGTTACTTATAGAGTATAGGCAAATACATTTTCTGCTGTCTCCTTAACTTTTATTTCAGGCTCCATAAAAAAGTTTAAATTTTGAATTCTTATTTGAAAAGTAATTATAATGAAGTTCTTTCAAGTGGAGATTAAGCAAGATAATAGAAATAGTCATGCTATAAAATGGAAAGATAACTAGATGGGGCAATGGAAAAAATGATTTGTGTTCTAGCCTTGCTTTTGATGGTTTCTTTTTATTTTAATCATGTGTCTGGGCAAGGGACATTTAAATTCCTTGGTTCCTCATCTAAAAAATGTGCATGAAAATAACAGTCTTGATCTTCTTAGAGTGAAGATCAAATAAATTATATAGCTCTCAGATTTTAACTTAAAAAAGGATCTGAAATATGACCTAGTAAAATCCATAATTAAACAATTGGAACCATGATTCATAACACTTAAAAGCACCAATTTTCATGTTGCTACATTTCTTAGACATGTTATGGTTGATATGTAGAAACCTGGCTTTTACAGATTGACAGTCAGGAAACACTCAAATGATCAGGAAATAGAACACCAGAATTTGTATAAAAAATAGAAACATTATACTAAAACATTTTATTTCCTTTCAAAAGCATCAATTTAGTAACAAGTTGATAAGTTTCACTTTGAAAACTCATTGGAATTTTATTTGGTAAATTGAATTACTTTAACTCTTTTGCCAACTCAATAAAAAATATCATTTATTTCTTTTAATTTCCTAAACCAGCTATTTGGACTATTCCATCATATTCCAAATGGACTATTCACAGGAATTAATAAGGATAATGCAATTTGACATTCTACCCTCCACACACATTAAAACATATAAGAGTTGAAGAGCATATAGAGTTGGGAAAACAGTGTATTTGCACTAATACGTAGAGAATAAATCAATGACAAAGTCGACAAAATTTTATAGTCATTTGGGAACTTATTTTCCAGCTGTTACAAAGGTGAACTTTTCTAAAGAATGAAAAAGATCAGAAGACAATCTTTTTCTTTTTTTCAACAATAATAAGAAAAGGTTGTGAGAAGGTATTGACAACATCTGACCGAAATATTAGCTTTTTCATCATTATCAAACATTTATGAGAGATTTACATTATTTACTGTAATATTGCTCATGAAAGATGAGAAGGAAATAGGAAGGCCTATCAAATGCTTTTCTTTATTAGACCTCATTTTTAGGGTCAAACAGTGGACTGAGAGATGAATGGAATATAAAACCCTACTTTGTTCATTGTTTATTAATTTTGAGCAAGTATTTGACATGGAAGAGCAAAATTCAACTTCCACCTAAATATCTTGTGATCATACATTAAAAAGATTGCAAAAGGGGCAGCTGGGTAGCTCAGTGGATTGAGAGTCAGGCCTAGAGACGAGAGGTCCTAGGTTCAAGGCCAGCCTCAAACACTTCCCAACTGTGTGGTTCTGGGCAAGTCACTTGACCCCCATTGCCCACCCTTACCACTCTTCCACCTATGAAAAAAAAATTATAAAACTCAGCAACAGGTTTGACTGCAGAAATAACTTTCAGAATTGATCCAAATATTGACATAAAGTGTGTTGTTAAATGAGGAGTTACATGCTCAAGCTATTTATTTATCAGTTTCATAGGAAATGCCCTTCATAAATTCCAGATAAAAAAGTGGATTCCCTAATATTGGGAGAAAATCTATTGAGTAAAATTCAAAGCATGTAAAGATTAATCTAACCATTCATCCTTGGGGACCATTACCTATAGCTGGATGATAATTTCCTGATTTAATTGATTAATATAATATCTAGGATGGTGCTAAAAATGAAAAATACATTGCATTTAGAACTGAGATGGATGTTGGGATAAATCAAATTTGTGGATTTTTCTCAATCCTATATACTAATGCTCCAAAAATCCTAGTTTGTTTTTTAATAGCCACACTCTTGGTTATATGTCTAAATCATGCTACTATATAAAGTATGGAAAATTATGATAACAAGTAATTCAAAGGGCAATAGAGAACCATATGTTGGCTACAAGGGGGCTGTAACATATTAAAGGCAATGATTTTCATACAAGAAGTGGATGAAAATTCATGTATATACACTGGAACCTAACAGATGGACTCAACAAGGGGTACATTGGCAGTGATGAGGTATTAAAAAGAACAGGAAATAGCATCTATCAAATTGGGTAGATTCTCTATGAAGGATGTTTGGAAAACCAAGAATAAGAATCATGTGTGATGAAAAGCTACGAATGAATTTTGATCATTATAGGGGAGTTTGCTAATATCAGTGAAATAAGAAATCCTCCAGAATAGAAGATATTCTATCAAGGATAAAATTAATATTGAAACTTCAATTATAGACAAAAAATCTCCCTTTTATTTTTTTATCTCCTGTCTCACATAAGCATTTTATGATGTCAAAGGAAAATGTGATTTTTAATTACTAATTGGTGGCTATCTGTTTAAATTAGGAAGTAATCATGATGGATACAAAAAGACAAAGAGAAAATGACTTCAATAAAACTGCTACTTGTCTTCATTTTTTAATTGTGAATTTTACATGGAATAAAATCATAATTATAAATATTTCAAATAAAAAATAAATGATATCTCTGTGTATTCCAATTGCTTTGGGGGAAATGCTACATTTCTAGAATTTCAAACAAATAATTCTTGATATAAAGATTAGGAGGCCCAGATTTCAACTCTGCTTCTGTAATGGAAGCTGAAAAATTGCAGTTTATTTTGGCTACTATGGAAGGTGAAATGCTTCTATAGACAGGTTAGCCTGTGGTCAGCATGGTTTGGCAGACCTTGGTTTGCATAACTCAGAGGACCATTAGCATATATTTTGGAGCGAGATTATAGCTTATGTTTTACAAGGATCAGGTATGATGAAATATATAGTTGAGGAATACCACATGACAATTTAGTGATCATTGTCATCAATTTTAATATTGTAACAAAATGCTTTCTTAAATCAGTAATTTCTATCAAGATTACCTGAAGATTATTATTTGGGAATGAATTAGTTAGATATTTCCAAATGAATTCTTAGTCATGTTCCCCAGCAGTTGAGAATTATGTAATCAAAGAGCAGCAAAAGATCTCATTTCTCATTTAATCCAATCCCAAATCTTAAACAGCAATTCTTTCCACAGTTCCATTTATAAGTAGTCATAAAATTTCTATTTAAAAACTTCCATTTTCATTGAACTATCAATTCCCTTTGTCAGCCTGGTCACCCTCCTCTGGAAATGCTTTACTGTATCAATATACTACATACAGGTATTGAATGACCACATGAAAGTACTAGAGAGCTATTGCCCCTTTGGATAGTAAGGATACTTTGGCTTTTTTGACTTCATGAAATTTTATGGGTCCATTTATAGAGCCAGTGACCTAGTAAAGTTGATTTTTTACCCCCAAACCAAGTAGAGGACTTTATATGTACCCTTATTAAAATGTCATCTTTCTTCAGGCCTGTTAAAATCTTATTTTCATCCCAGTTTTCATCCAATGAATTAGCTAATTCACCCTTAATTTCCATCTTCATTCAAATCATTGTTCACAAAAATAGCACCAAGGACATTACCGACCTCAAAAGAGAAATAAAGAATAATAAAAGTAGCTAAAATTTATATAGTGCCTAATGTGTATCAGGCTTGTGATAAGTAATTTATAATAATTATTTCATTTGATTCTCACAACAATCCCATAAAATATATGCTATTATTATCCTCATTTCTTGGATGAAGAAATTGAGGCCAAAGTAAAATAACTTGTCCAGAGTTATATAGCCAGTAAGTGCCTGAGGCCAGATTTGAACTTACTTAGGTCTTCCTGACTTCAGGCTTGGAGCTGTATCTACCGTATCACCAAAGAAGCAGTTAGTTTAATAGCATTAAATTTTTGATGTTTGTATTGGTAATGAATTGGTAATAAAAATCATGTGATTTGGGAACTTTTTATTTAACACAACTAATTCACTTGAAGTTTGTGTACATTATTCATATTTTGTTCTTCAGTGATCAGTGTTTTATTTATTACTAATGAGAATGTTTTTGTCATCTTTGAGATTGTTGCACTATTTTTATTTTTAAATTTTATTTGATTTACAAATTTGAAAATAAGTTTCATGACAAGTTTTATATTGAACCTTTTTCTTAATTAAAAACTGATGACTCAAGTTTAATTCATTTACAAGTAGTATAGACTCCTTTGATTTGTCTTTCTCTTTCCCTCCTCTTTATCCTTGTTTTCCCCCTCTCCCTCCCACCCCATCCTCCTCCTTCTCTCTCTTGAATTCAAAGTTGGCCTCTGACATTTTGCTAGCCATGTGACCCTGGTAAAAGCACCTAACCTTTGTTTACCTTAGTTTTCTCAACTGTAAAATGGAGATAATTAATAACACTTACCTCTCAGAGCTTCTGTAAGAACCAAATGAGATAATATTTGTAAAATGCATAATAACTGTGCTAAGTGCCTGGCACATTTTACACATTACATAAATGCTAATTCCCTTCTGCCTTTCCCCCACACCCTCTCCTCTCCCATTTTCTCTTTTCCTCTCCCTATTTTCATCTCTTTCATCCTCCTTGGCATAATGGATCTGAAAATTTAATGTATTTTTTGTAGAACTTTCATATAATTCCTGCTGCACATTGTGTTTTCAGATTCTTCCTTTTCATAACTATATCTTATTAGAAACTTTTAAAGCACCATTCTACTTAATTATTTGCTCTGTGTTTGAGAAAATATCTATGTAAGGAGAAGGGATGTTGGTGTCATACTGAAAGCTAGAAGGTGTGTTTAGTTTTCTATTTGTTAAGACTGTGGATAGCATCACTATATAACATGAATTGGGCAAAGACTTTTTTTTCTGGGTTGAATGGGGACCCATCTCTACTATTAGAGAAAAGAACCAGGGATGGAGGTAGAACTTAACTCTTGAGAGGGAATTACACTTCACCTTTTACCTTGAGTCTCTCCCTGAGAAAGGGAGGTATCATGGTATTCCCTCCACCACCACCCCAATCATCAGTGAGTCCAGTAAAATAATTGGATGGAGCTGTGGAGAATAGATCCAGGCAGCCTGGCTAGGAAACCTGATTAATAGATACAGATACTTTTTACCTAGGGAGAATATAATGAGGATAGCTTGAGAAAAGGAAAAATTATTGGAGACTACAGTAAGCATATAGGTGCCTTTTGTCGAGTATCTTCTTTCTCTACTCAAGTCTACTAAGTCAATATGTGTGTTGACTTTTCTCACTGATGAAGGCTCTATATCCAGATTTCCTCAAATTCTAGAGCCTTCTTTCTTTTGATTATTTCCAATATTTCCTATGTATTTGCACATGGTTGTTTACATGTTATCTTCCTCATTAGACTGTGAGCTCCTTGAAAGAAAGGACTGTATTTTAACTTGCTTTGGTGTTTTTTTGGGGGGTGGTTAGCACAATGTCTGGTACATAGTAGGTGACATGTTGTGTGTTGACTGTATTTGGGAGAAAATATGTCCCAGTTTTATGAGAGAATGTTCTATTTCTACCTTTCAGACTGCTAGTTCGGTAAAAGACTCTACTTTGAGCCATTAGTGTACTCTGGGTGTCTGTTGAAAGTTGAAAGATCAGTAAGGTTTCAGGAGCTAGACTTTTTGTAGTACAAATGCACAGTATATCTTGAACCTAGAGAAATCTTCATATCAAGACCAAATTGAATCACTATGCCAAAACATACATTTAGAATACTATACATTTTTCGAGCAGTCATTCATTTTGCCATCTCCTTTAGAAGTTAGAATTTTGTTGTTATTGTATAATTTTTTTAATTGTGTCCTCCTCTTTGTGACCGCATTTGGAGATTTCTTAGCCAAGATCTTGGAGTGAACTGCCATTTTCTTCTCCAGCTCATTTTATAGATGATGAAACTGAGGCAAACAGGATTAATTGATTTGCCTATGCTCACACAGCTAGAAATAAGTGTCTGAGACCAGATTTGAACACAGGAAGATTTTTCTTCCAGATTCCAAGTCCAGCACTATTTGCATTGTGCTGCCTAGCTGCCATGAAGTTAGCTGTATGATTATATTGAATTAGCATTTCAGTTTGGGAAGGTGGGGCAATGTCATCTTAACAATTACCCTTCTTCCCATGGTAGCCATGAAAGCAAAGAAGACTATTATGAACTTTCATCTTCATACATGAACTTAATGAGTCTAGGGGATGATAGTTCTTTACTTTACTTACGACATATATAATAGTTTTGTGTAGGGCTGCTTCTCCTACCAATTCCCCTTTCTCCCCCACCCCAACTTCTAATATGAAAAGGAGGCATGATTAAAACCTAGACATAATACAGTGCAAACACTCTTTAGAATTCAAAAGGGGAAAAAATAGACCCAAAAGGGTCACTGAGTTTTTGAAGAATATAAGTAACAACTTATGACTTGGAGAGAATACACAGTTTGGGATGGATGACCAGGTAGACAGCATGTCAGGGAAGAGATAGAAATTGATAGAAATAGGATGCTAAAAAGCAGGACATTAATGGCATAGTTGAAGAAGATGAAATGTTCTGAACAAAATTATGGAGAATTTAGGTCATATCTAAACCAGAGTTTCTAGATAATGAGTTATTAAATGTTAAATGATGAAGTCATGGTATTTTCACCTCTACTTCAAATAGAAATAGGTTAGTTTCTTATCCTGAGGTGGAAATTGTGTCTCCCTGTCTGAGGTCTTGTTAATGAGTACAGGTTTTTCAACGGTGATGAGATAACTCTGAGGAATTGTACAATTCATTTGGTGGAGGACCACAGACAAATTAAAGAGCAATATAGACCCCTGCATGCAAAAAATGTTAAAAACTAAACATTTTTCAGTAGCTTACTATAGCTTACTATGTACTTTTTAATTTCATTTCAATCTAATGCCGTCTTGCTAACATTTAAGAATGAAGCAAAAGTAGAAAAGAAAGTGTAGTTTGTCTGAAAATCCATTAGAATCTTCTTAATAAACGAATTGGTTTTACTCTTGGTTATAGAATATCAACAATGAGAGGGAAGTGTATAGTCTAGTACAGGTATAAAGTATACTACAGTATAGTATTATACTATATGTTGTTACTGTTCATTCATTTTTGTTATGTCTATCTGACCCCATTTAAGATTTTCTTAACAAAGAGACCAGAGGGGGTTGACTTTTCTTTCTCTAGCTCAATTTGTAAGTGAAGAAACTGAGGAAAATAAGGTTAAGTGATTTTCCCAGGATCACAAAGCTACTAAGTATCTGGTGCCAGATTTAAACTCAGGAAGAGCAGTCTTCCTGACTCTAGTACCAGAACTACATCGACTAAACTACCTAGCTGCTAGTAGAGTGTAGGTATAGTAAAAAGGAACTTGTCTTTGGGCTCTGAGGGTCAGAGTTAAAGGCCCAGTTTTAATACTTATTACCTATGTGACCTTGGTAAATTTACCAAAAATTTTTCAGGTTTCTGTTTCCCGCTCTGAAAAAAGAAACTTGGACTGATTATTTTCAAGGCTCCATACAAGTTTAAAGACTATGAATATATCAGTAGTTTTTGTAATTGAAATTTATGATTTTAAATTAAGTTTCTATAACTTAAAAAATGTAATCACTCCTGAAAGGTGAAGAAATACTCTTTACATTTCCTGAAAGGCAATATAGATATTTAATTTGGATTACAACTTGTTTTTAATATATGTGCTGATTGTAGGGGGAACTTTTTGTTCATTTAAAACTCTTTGTACATATTAGATCCCAAAGCTCTAATCTCACTTTCTGATTTTAGAGCGTTATTAGGGGAACACAGTCACCATTTAAATGAGAATCATAGAAAATAAAATTTCCATTTCATTGCTCTAAATATAATAATGTTACAAATATTGTTTCATTTTATAATATGAATGCATCAGTTTAATATTGGCTAAATTAAAATGCCTATAAGCATTTACCAAGTTACCAAGTTAAGAGATTTATTTTAACTCTTACATGGCAGTCTTTAGAGAAAAGAAGTCTGAGCTTTGCTTACCTGCCTTCCCTACACCTTCCTTCCTCTCACAGAATTAAAAGTATGCTTTGTTAGCAATATCACTACCTCCTCCTCTCCCAGTGAGAAATAATCAGATGTATTAAAAGATTCTTTGATGATCGAAATAGGCACAAAAGGTGAGTGATTTCAAATTGACCCTGTATAAGACTAAAGGTAAAATGCAACTGCTGATTATTTTTTATTTTTCTAATATCCTGATTTTCAAATTAGTGGACATATTTCTTTCTTATTTTCTGTGAATTACTCCCAAATATCTTTATTAATAATATTTATTTTTCACCAGTCATGTATGTGCCTATTCCACTTTTTGCTTTTAAGTACTCACAACTTTCTTGGAAATTATTATAAATCCTTCTAACCATTACTATTTGAGGTTAATTTTATCTCAGTCTTGACTCTAAATTCATAATCCTTGAGAGCAAGATGGGGCCTTAATGAATATCTCATCTAAAATCTTTCATTTTATACAGGAGGATACTGAGTTCCAAAAATTTGCCAATCACAGGAGTAATGTGGCAAAATAGTGCTTAAAAAACAAAGTATTTAAATTGCACTTGATTGTATACTTTATGCTACACTATGATAGCAAGTCCAAAGAATGAGCCTGGATCTGTGATTTCATTGGTATAAGGAACTCTCTGGTAAGGAAACTGTCTACAATGTATGTTGGAACCTTTTTTGACAATATATCCTTAAAGAATAGCATAGAGCCCTGAGAAGGTAAATGACTTAATCTGGGTCCCAAAGCCACTGTGTGCCATTTGCAGATCTTGGACCAGAGACTTTCTCACTGTATGGTCAGCACTCAGTTCACTGAAATATGCTACCATTTAATATCAACTTCAAACTAATGTAAAAATTACCCTTTTCTTTCTTTTTTTTAACCCTCACATTCTGTCTTAGAATCAATACTATGTGTTAGTTCTAAGGCAGAAGAGTAGTAAGGACTAGGCAAAAGGGATTAAATGAATTTCCCAGAGTCACACAGCAAGGAAGTATGGAAGGCTTTATTTGAATCCAAGATCTTGCATTTCCAAAGCTGGTTCTCTGTCCACTGAACCACTTTGCTACCCTCACTTTTATTGTTTTAAAGTAGATCTCATCACTTCTGTGCTCTCTCACTGTATTACTATCTCATTATCAAGAAAATTCAATGAATTAAATTCAATAAGAATTCAGGAAGTACCTACTATGTGCCAAGTAAGGCAGCTAGGTCATTCAGTAGACAGAGTTCTGGGCCTGAAGTCTGGAATACTCATCTTCCTAAGTTCAGATCTGGTCTTGGACACTTAGGTAAATCACTTAATCTTGTTTGACTCATTTTCATCATCTATAAAATGAGCTGGAGAAGGGAATGGCAAACTATTCCAGCATCTTTCTGAAGAAGATCCCAAATGGGGTCACAAAGAAACAGCCAAGACTGAAGCAATTAAACAACAAACGTGCCAGGGATACAAGTAAGAAAAAAAAATGACTTTGCCCTCAAGAAGTTTACAGCCAAATAGAGGAAGACAGTGCATGAAAGGAAATTGGAAAGGGAAGGGGACCAGGTGGGACTGACCTGGTGTGGGGTCACAAAGAGAACAATAAACAAATAAATAAAATTCCAAACCCATTCTTAGCTTTTTTCCCAAATAACCATAATGCATCTGTTCTCCTGGTAAGGGAACCATGCATCCTTCATTAGAAAAACCTATCAATTCAGTCTGATCTTAAATACCATCTCTAGGAAATCACCAACTGAATAAAATATTAGTTTTGATCCCTTTTCACTCACTGACATGATTTCTGTGAAATCATTTTCACTCACCACCTCATTAACTATATGAAATTCTTATGTTTTCAATTGCTGCAAAATATTTGTTCAGTTTATATATTTGCATAGTTTCTCCTTAATATTCTTGTCCATATAAGTGTTATTTTTCTTAAATTACAAACACCTAGAGGGCAACAATTATTTCAATTTAATTTTCTATTTCACCTTACAGAATGTTGACACCATTAGGTGTTTAAGAAAATATATTCAATGACTATGATCATTGATGATAAAAAAAAGAACCTAGCAAAATTATTTTTCTTACCCAAGTTAATGATTTTTGTTTAGAATATCATTCTTTAGAGTAAAGTAGGTTAGAATTAGGAGACACAAGTTGTGTGACCCTGGACTCGTTGTGTGGACCCTGTATTCTTCAGTTTCCTCATCTGTAAAATGAGCTAGAGAAAGCCACTCCAGTATCTTTTCCAAGAAACTCCCAAATGGGGTCATGAAGAGTCAGACACAACTGAAAATGCCTGAACAACAACAGAATTTGCTGAAGTTTGTCTTTTTCTTGTAATAAGAGAAAACACACACACATATACACATGAAAAAAAGTTTTTAGTGTGTTAGCTATCTTGAGGGACATTTAAAAAAATTCTATATTATTAGAAAATAAGCTACTTGAAAGTCCCTCTCAACTTTGGTCAGTCACTGAAAAATCATGCAAAGCTGTTTAGCTTGAATTGTGGGAACTGTAAGATTGTGGAAATATTTCTCATTAATTAATCAGTAGCTAATTTGATCTTGATAAAATTTTAGAAACTCAAAATAATAACTCAGCATTAGGGTTTTCTCTTTATTCTCTCTCTATAGGGAGATAGAATAAGATTTTTCTCTAGAAACAAAAAAAAAAACCTTTTTTTTTTCAAAGAAAAACCTTCTTGGAAGAATTGAATTTGAATGACATTATTGGGTCACTCCAAAATATCTGCTTAATACTTGCGTAACAAAAAATAAAGAAAATTTAAAAGTTTTTGAAGTATTTTCAGATGTGCTGTAAAAATGTTATCTCTTCTTGGTATTTATAATTAATATTTCCTTCCATTTTCTGATATTAGGACAATATATTGAACATCTACTGTGCAAGACATATTTCCTACTAATATTTTAGGCTTTTCTTATTTCTCTTACTTTTCTTGCTACTTTTTGTTCCATCTGTCTCTATTCTTATAGTATCTAAAGTATGCCATATAAAAATAGTTGTCCTTTTTAACCCAAGTCCTTAGGTTTCAGAGTTTAGACATGGGAATCTATACCAAAATTAGCATGCAATGCTAATTATATACTTATAGGACTTTAATCACATGATTAAAGAAAGTTCGAGAATATACATGACTTAACAGGTTATGAAAAAGAGTTAAAGAAATTATTCAAATACTGTTTACTTCCTTTGAACATCTGGTTATCAGCTGGTATAATGAAAGCTTACAAAACATTATCTTTAAAACTGATTCTACAACCAAAAATGAATCTTCTCCCTTCCCCCAAACAAAACAAACAGACCCAAAACCTAAACTGTAAAATTAATTCCTAGTTTACTATAGATATACAGCAAGTTCAAGGTGGAAAGGTCTTGGAAGTCTGACTCATTTAACAGAGAAGGCAATTCTGGTACAAAAAAACCTTAGATAATTTGTCTAAAGCCATAATTACCAAGTGGCAGAATCCAGAATCTTGATCCCATGTTTTCTGATTTCTACTTTAATGGTACTTGTATAAGAAGAATTTTGGTTGAGTTTTTCTCTACATTTTTCCTCCATATTGATTTATTTAAAACTAAACAAAGAATTAAGTGGGAAAAGGGGTTTGGTAAACTGAAAACTAAAATATTTATATCATGTATTTGTATGTGGAAGTTTAGGGAACACAAGTCACATTTGTGTCTTTTATCATTTAATTTAAATAAGAAAGTGCTGCAATTTATCAATGATCTTAGAAAACTAATTTGTCTTACTTATACAAGTATTTTTATATATTACCTTATTTTGCAATACAATATTATGATAATTGGCACCACACGAATAAAAAAGTAAAATGAATCAACTGCTCAGGATTTTAAGCACCTCTTCCATACTCAATATTTTGCTGGGAGTAACCTTTTTAGTTATGTTCTATGAAAAATTTCCTTTGTATATAGTGTTTATGGTGTCCCAGTGATAAATGTGCTATGTTGTCAATAAGCAATGAGCAATATCTTAGCATTTTCCAGATAACAAATATACTATGTTCATATATGAAATGGTATATGGGACCTTGGATACCTTCCTTTGGTGGAATCACCTTCGTGATCTTAGAATTATTTCTTTCATAATGAACAATTGAAGTTGGACTTTAGTATGACATTTGAATAATATTAATTCAGGAAAAAAATCAACTTGGGTACTCACATCACTTAGTGAAAACCACATTTTCTTGTTTGGAAAACAAAAAAGCAAGTAGTCTCCATACATTGATTTCAATTTAATTTAGCAAATACATTAAATGCCTACTTATGCAAAAGCCATTGAGCATAAAAGGGCAAAAGAAAAAATAATCCCAGACTCCAAAGAACTTACTTTCCATTTAGCACAATCACTTTGAAAAGGATACTTTGGGCCCGCCTTTGAGATTTATTGACAGTGACATAGAGAACTTTAAATATTTGAATTTTTGTTATTTCCCGTCCTAACATTTACTTCTCCAGCACTTTTCTTCAACTGCTTCTCTTCCTTTATGAGTCTAAGTAAACTCATCATAGGACATAATTCAGATAGTTAAAATATATCTTGTATAAAAAAAGTTGAATCCACCGTTAGGTAAATCATAATGCCATGACAAAATGTCATAGCATTTAGTACTCCTAAATAACTGTAGTTTGAAATTATAAGAATTCTCTTTTCCAGTATTTTACAAAATAATTTTTATGAATAAATAAATAAAATAAAATTTTCTTTTTCTATCCATCAACAACTACTGAGCTCTTATCAGTATTAATGAGATTGTAGGTAGATATTTAGGTAATTCTAGTACACAACTTAAAACAGGACTGAAAGAAAAATATGTTTCTTAAAGCTTCTAGGTTTTTTTACTTCTGACCAAAAAGTTCATTGGCTAAAAATTTATTATTTTATATTATGTACAGTATTTTAGCCTCCACTAAAACTTTGTTTCATTGGGAGTGTGAGGTGATTGTGTGTTTTTACTTAAGGCACTTTTATAGGACCAATATGCCAAGAGAGGATATTCTGTGTGTAGTTTTTTTTTTTAAACCCTTGTACTTCGGTGTATTGTCTCATAGGTGGAAGATTGGTAAGGGTGGGCAATGGGGGTCAAGTGACTTGCCCAGGGTCACACAGCTGGGAAGTGGCTGAGGCCGGGTTTGAACCTAGGACCTCCTGTCTCTAGGCCTGGCTCTCACTCCACTGAGCTACCCAGCTGCCCCCCTGTGTGTAGTTTTAATATACATTCTAGCTTGCTATACCTGTAATCAAAGTACTAGCCTAGCTAAATTCAGCATGTGATTTTTATTTATGTGATTTTTTTTCATACTAAGGTAAACACACATACATATAACATAGCAACTTGCAAAGACTTATAGTCTATAAATAAAACAAATACCCACATAAACTATGAATTCTTAATTCATTGAAGTAACTACAAAATGTCACGTGTAATTATATAACATATATGCTAAATACGTAGTCACATTTATAAAAAAACATAATACATTTTCAAAATGAAGAAATACTAAAATTAATGGTAAACAGCAAAATAAATCCTGTCCTATTATTAGTTTATATAATAAAGGGCATATTTCTACTGTGGCCAAAATTAAAATAACAACCATAATAAAAATATTTATACAGTGTTTTATTATTACAAAGTGCTACAAAAACATTAATTCAATTGATTTGTACAACAACTTTAAAAATTCTTAATATGATTTTTAGTATAGTGGAAAGAGCAATATGAGTCAAGTGTCCTGGATTCCATTTATGACTTTGCCATTAAATTCCTTTATAACCAGTCAACAGAATCTGAGTTGAAAGGGATGCTAGAAACCATCTAGTCCTACTAAATCAGGTAAAAAATTTATACAACATAGTCAAGTGTTTTTCATTTGACAAACAAAGAAGTAGTTTCCCAATCTCTTCTTTAAGCCTTCAGAGAGAAGTAAATCACAATTTCCTTGTTTGTGTAGTTCTGCTTATTAAGCTTTTTGTTTCCCTTTTTCAAGGTGAAATCTACCTTCTTATAATTCCTGTTCATAGCTCTTTATTCTTCCTGAGGTGAAGCAGCTTAAGTCTTTAGATTTATTCTTCCCCTTGATTGCCCTTCAAATAATTAAAAATAACTTCCCTTTCTACCAGATCGTTCCTTCAACTAATCTTCATATCTAATCATTTTAGTCTCTTCTTTTTAGTGTCTTGTACTCTTCAGAACATACATTGGATTACCAATTTTTTTTCCAAAAATTCCAAATTGCCATGGAACACCACAATGGGACCTTCATCATCATTATCTAGGTTGCCACAAATTTATTATAACTTAAGATAGCCTTGAATTTTCTCTGCTATATTATGCTATTGACTCATTTAAGCTTGTAATTCTCTATAACTGCTAGGCATTTTTCATGGAAATGAATCTTTAATCGTTCCTTTGTTGTCCAGTCTTTATGGAGATTTTAAACAATCTAGAAAGGCTTTACATTTATTCATATTACATTTCATCTTTCTATATATGGATAATTGTTTTAGTCAGTTGAAACCAATCCAGTTAGTTCTGAATGAGCCTAAATGTAGATTTGACTATTATTGAAATTTCTTCATCTTGTTCATTTGGATAGCATGAGAAATCTATACCTAAGTATCAGCAAAGCATTTAACAACATGGTGCATTACCCTATCAAAAATGCAAAATTAGTCTGGGATGCCCTATACTTCATGAAACCATACTATCTCTTAGTGATCATTGCTTTCCTTTTAAAAAGCTCACAAAAGTGCCCAATCTCAATCCTCCTCAATCCACACATAAGTTATATTGGCTGCAACCTTTTTAGTTGTGAAATTCCCATCTTCAGTCTTCTTGAGGCCTTGGGGTCTGTTATATACAATATTCAGCAATAAATAATACTTGAATATGTAAGTTTTATATATGGAAATTCTGTCTGTCCTCCCCTTCCATTAGTGTGGTGGCTGATGCATCATAGAATCGCTCATGTGAAGAGATATTTGCTACCAAATGTTGAGATTAAAATGGCTAGGAAGTTTTGATCAGTTTTTCCCTTTTATCAAGGGAAAGTAATATGAGAGAGAGAGAAGCACAGTCCTACAAAGTCTACTACAGGGACATTGGGGCTAATTTCCTCTGCTACTATGAAATACTTGAATCTACTCTCATGGTCAGTTCAAGCTTAGATACTGATAACTTTTACTATCTCCAAAGAATCCAGCAAGTTGATAAAAATCATTTCCCTATTAGCCTTTTCTGACCTATATTCTGACAGACTTTTTACCATCTCCATCAACCAGTTCCCCTATCTACTCACAATACCTGACCCTGTCACATCTCTCTTCTTCTTCCTCAGATAAATAAAATTATTTGTAAGTAATACTTCCAATCCTTGACTGCCTACTCTATTTATTTCTTTTTGTATTTGAAAGCAATGTCAGCAAAATGATGGGAATTAAAATCAGATTGTTTGGGCCCAAGGGAGTAATGGTGGTAAAGAAACAGTTTTGGTTGACATACAGGATATTTATTCTATAAATGATATCAGTCATTTTAGAGATTAGGAGTTTTATAAAAGTGAACCTATGACTACTCATTTGGAAAGAATAAGACGTGGAAATCTAATTTGCTTCTTTCTCAAAGTATTAGTAAACCATGAGGTGAAATAATGAAAGACAAGTGATTGGGTCTTCATGAGATGACAATTATTATGTCATATGATTGTGTTCAAAAGGTTTGCCTATATAACATCGGGGGGGGGGGGAAAGCTACCCTTTAATGGATGGCAAGCTCAATAAGCATATGTAATATAGTATGACCAAAAATTCTAATCAGAGAATATATTTGTAGAGCAATAGTTTCCATAATGCAGAAAGGAATTTTTCACCACATTCTGCCTCTATCAAACTGCATATGTAGTATTTTTCTTCATTATTAGTGCTATGTTTTAGGAACTTAAAATCTGACCTCAGATACTTAGTAGCTATAAAACCCTGTTGCAGGTCACTTAACCTTGTTTGCTTCAGTTGTTCATCTATAAAATGAGCCATAGAAGGAAATGGTGAACCAATCCATTATCTTTGCCACAAAACAAACAAACAAAAAAAAAAACAAGAAGAGTTGCCCAAAGTCAGACATGACTGAAATGACTTAACAATCATGATCATATTGGAGAAAAAAGTTAGGGTTGTCCTGTAGAAATATTATCATGTGGAAGAGAGATTATACCTACTTTGCTTACAATAGCTCAACAAGGTAGAACTTGGAACAGTTAGTAGAAACTTAAGATTGAAAAAATTTTACCTATAAAATTATAGAAACATCTTAACAAATGAAATACTTTCCAAAGTGAATTGAATGAAGGCCTTCAAGCAAAAGATGGACAGGTGCTTCTGGGTGATGTCACAGAAGTGATTCCTCCTCAAGTACAAAGAGAATTAAATCAGTTCTGAGATTATATCTTACTTTGAAATTCTGGGATTCTGTAATTTTAAAAAATTATATTCTAAAACTACTATGCATAGTGTAAAAGAGAGAAAAAATGTTTATGTGGGGTTATAGTTAATATTATTGACATTGTTATTTTTAAAAGGAAATACAAGCTTTTCAGATACAAGAAATGATTTTGTTTGTCAAATAGAGAATGTTTGTTAAGAAATTCATTTGATCAGTGATCTTATTAACTACTGAGAATTGAAATATTTGAGTATTTTTTTAAAATACCACTTTCAGTTTAATTTAATTGGATTATTTCCCATTTTATAAAGTTTCATGTGTGGTAAATAGACCATTATATCATGATGTGACACAATTTTGACTGCATTTAACAAATGAAAAAAATTCTGCAACATTTCAAAATTGCATAATTTCAGTCCAGAACAATTACTTTCCACCTACAATGCTTATTTTGAAAAATATTAGTGTTTTAGTAACCTATCTTTGACTAAGATTTTAGTTTATATTCTCCTTGGATTTTTATAAAGCATAATTTGCTGGAAAGAAGTGCTACTATATTTTGAGAAAATCATACTCTGAAGGAAAATCTGTATGAGCTACTTCAAAGAAAGAAAAATATGTATCTTATGAGCAACTTAGGCAACTAAGACATTTTTAAAAGGAATTATTCCACAAAACCAACTTCTGATCTATTCTGTATCTATTCAAAGTTGCCATTAGCATCCATGGGTGTTCTGCATATACAAGGCAGAAAACTGCAGGAATCCAGGGACATTATGAAAGAAATGTTTTACCCTTAATAAAGATAGAATTGAGAATTGCCCACTTGAAGTTTTTGCCCTTATTGGGGGGAATTTATTAATAGCTCTGAAAAGAAACCATTAAATTAAAGTTGATGCTGAGGAAAATTCTGCAACTCTCTATAAGCATATTTCTGCTGATTTTAATAGAATTGAACATGAATAAATGAGGAGAGAGTCAGGCATTACATTTCTAAATTTCTATAACTCATTATGTGAAAGGAAAAGATGAGTGAAAGATGTTAAGACAACATAGACTATGAACCCTGAAGTTATGCTTTTTAGTGCAATTTGATTTTTTTAAAGTACAAAGAGTCAATAGCAAGATTCCAGCTAGTAAATTTTTAACATGATTTTTTTCATGAGATAAATAAATTGTTTTAAATCTAAGCAAAAATGCTGGATTTAAAAAATTGTGGTCATAATTTTTCACATGTTGTAATTTATATGTTAGTATTAATTTACTTTTCCTCTGAGAAGTAGCCTGTGAAAATTTATAAAGAATAGGATTGGGAATTAGGATGATAGAAGATTCAAGTCTTGGCTCTGAAACATTCTAAATATATGATCATGTGCAAATGATCTAGTGTCTCAGGACCCCCAAGCAGTTCTCTTACACTTTCAGATGAGCTGTCAGTTTCAAGTTTCAAGTTTCCATATTAGAGTTCCCGACTGATGAGATGATGATGGTGATGAAATGTTTGCAAAACAATGTATAGGCAGGGGGAGGTCTGGAAAGATCATTTGATCCTCACAACAACCCTGTGAGATAGGTCCTATGTTTTGTTATTCAAACATTAACTTAGGCAGTTTATCATTGTAGGAAATAAGATATAGCCAGCATTATTAAAATTATTGGGAGGTACAAACATTTTTCAATATTTTATTCTTTTTGGTAATATTTTTTAGACAATGTCAGCATATACCCACAGAATTTCTGCAGTGAAAAAATTTTAAGTGAGCATCTTAATAGCACTTATCTACCAGACATAATCAAGGGTAGGTACAATCTAAAGGTAGCCTGAGGGAATAATCAGAGAATCTGTTCGGCTCTGGTGTTACTCTTCAACTATTCACTTGGTGAAAAAGAATATAACTATGAAATTGATTGTTTTAACTAGCTTAATGGGGAACTAGTTGGCCAAACTAGAATTCAAATGACAAGCACCTCTAATGTGAAAATATTCCAGTATTTATCGCTGAAGCTAAAGTTGTATCCTATAAGACTACCATATGTCAGTGACCATATATCAGACTTCTAGAATATTGAGTAGCTGATTTTATCCTAAGTAGAATGATAAAAATTTAAAACAAAAACAATGATTTTGATTTATTTTACATATCTTAGTTGTGCTTTAATAAAACAGATTAAAGTACAAACTATGTTTAGATAGTTAGCATTTCACCTGTGTGAAGACCTAAATATCTCCTTATGAGAAATGTCATACACACCATGGCTTTTAATTACAGAATAATTGAGAAAATCATGTAACCTTTTGAGATAACTTTTATAAATATGTCACAATTCGTCATAGACTATAAAAGTAAGTTTGAAATCTCCAGAGTTTCTTTTAGGAAGATTATTTTAATTCCTTTGTACACAAGAGGTCAAGTCTAGTCAGTCTAGAGCATTCCATTAAACATCAAATAAATGGTTAGTTTGAGTTTTCATAATGAGCATTTGCATCCCAGAAATAACATGTTCATTGACAGAAGACTATATAGATAAAAGACTTGATGAACAGTATTGTCTTTCTGTGAGTTTTTGTAACTTGAGTTAAATGCTTCTTTCAAAAAGTGCAAAATTTAAAAATGGTAAATAAGCAGTTTGTAAAATGAAATTGTGAAGAATATTTACATGTGTGTAAAACAAGATTTCATTTAAAAATGTATATGGGCTTCCTGAATGTTCCTATGACTAGACTTCCACAATAGAGTTTCACATTAACCATATAACCTTAATTCACATCACTGTCTTTCATACACTCAGTTACAAGAAACTGAGCAGCCATCTAGCTGTTCCTTGAATGTAACATGCCCTCTCTTGCCCCCACATTTTTGTACAAGTTATCTTCCATTCCTAGAATTCATTTCCTCATTTATATTTTCCAGAATCTTTATTTTCTTTCAGGGTTTACCTGAGATGCCACTTGCTCTGTGTAGTAACCTACCCTATCTACCTTTCCCATCCCAAGCTACTAAAGTTCTCTCTTCCTCAAGTATACTTAGACTCCATTTATCTCTCTTTTTAAGTTTTATTTCTTTCTTTGTATTCTCTTCATTTCTAGCTTGTCAGGAACATAGATATGACAGTAAAATTCTTTTAATGGCAGAGGTATTTCTTTTTTTTCTTCAGTTATCTAGTACTTAATGTGATTTTTCAAACAAAGTATGTGCTTAAAAATGTTCAGCAAAATTGAATTTCATTGTGGCCCTATAGTTTCTTAGGACAAGTTTGTTTCAGAGAATTTCTGGGAAGTTATCTCTCTTCCAAAATATTCTATGAGGAGCCCCATTCTCAATATTTAAGTATGTATTTACACATATATGCTATGTATAAATGTTTGCATTGAGAAGAATGAGATTATAAGCCTGGAAGAATCCCCTTTCCTTGAATTAGAGTTCTTTTGCTCTTACTTAATATACACTAATGAACTTAACTAGTTTCTATGGCAGTGAATTAGAAGGTTCTTGAGGCAAGCAATACTGGCATCAACAAGAAGTGACAGGTGACAGCCTAATAGCAAAGGAAGCACTTAGAAAAACTATTAAAAAAATCAGAAAAGCTCAAAAAATATGTTTTTAGGGTTTATAATGAAGAATACATGAAAAGAATACATATTATAATAAAAATTAATAACAGCAAACCTTACTAGTCACTTATAGCATCCTTATATTATCATGTAATATAGGGATAATAACTGGACCAGTGATTTCATTGGCCTAAGAATGTGCCCAACTTCTGTGATTTCCTTGGCTTTCTTTCATTGCTTTGACTCATATTCTTATAGAGCTACCTAGCTGCCTAGAGAAGGGAAAACTGTGCAATTGACTTGTTCAATGTCACTCAACAAGTATTTGTAAATGGTGGGACTTGAACCTAGATCTTGCTGGCATTAAGACTAATTTTATGTATTATGCTATGCCTTCCTATAAGAAGTGGCCTTACTAATCTTGCACATAGCAATATGTATTGATTGCTTGAATTTTGACATTCACAAAAGGCTGAATTGTATTCAATATATTATGTTTAAGAGATATGAAGTATACTTTATGAAGGATTGATTCAAAATGATTAAAAAGGGAAAGTAAATTTTCTTAGTATTTAGAAAAGTTTTCCACTGGTTATCCAAGAAGAATATAAGCTTCTTGAGGGTAGAGATCATTTTTCTTTTGTCTTTGTATTTTCATTCTAGCACAGTACCTTGCATATATTAGGCACTTAATAAACACTTGGTATTTATAAGGTTTCACTTAGACAAATGAAATGTTTTAACATTTAAGGAAGAAAAACTAGGAAAACACTATGAGCTTCATTAGCCTCCCAAATTTCATATTTACATATCAGTTTTTTGTTGTTCAGTCATTTCAGTAATGTTTGATTTTGTGACTTCATTTTGGGGTCTTTGTGGCAAAGATAATGGAGGGATTTACTTTTCTCTTTTCCAGCTCATTTTACAGATGGGGTGCTGAAGCAAATTTAAGTCTTTCCTAGGGTCACATAGCTAGTAAGTGTCTGAGGCTGGATTTGAACTCATGAGGATGAGTCTTCCTGATTCTAAGCCCAGATATCTATCCACTGTGCTACCTAGCTGCCCCTAGGAACATGCCCCACCACATCCCAAAGTCCAAATATATTATCTTTGTTTTTTAGATGAGAGAATTTTCATCCAGGAAACTTAAATGATTTGCCTGTAATCACAGAGATCATAGATGTTAGAGTTAGGATACTTACTCAGATTCCCCTCACTCTAGTTTCAACATTGTATATTCCAGGATAAAATATTGACTCTTGGACAAGATGATTATGTTTTTAAAATAGTGCAAATAATTAATGGGATTATCTTTCTCTTGTTATTTTATTTTTGAAGATAATCAAGAATATCAAAGTTAGCTTATGTGTAATCCTTCTTACAGTTTACAATCAATAAATCAGCTAGCATTTATTAGTAGGCCTAAACAGTATTATTAAAAATGCTTATTGATTGGCTAACTGACTGACCTACTATGCTAAGCTGTGGGGATTCATAGGCAAACAAATAGTTCTTATCTCAAAGAGCTCACAGTTGAATAGGGGAGACAACACGCAAAGAGCTATACAAAAGCAAAACATATCAATTGAGGATATAATGGAGTTAATCTCAGAGGGAAGAAATTAAAGTTAAGGAGGCCTACTATAGGATTCTTGCAGAAAGGAGGGGCATCTGCTGAGACATGAAAGAAGCCAGGGAAGGTAAAAGACAAAGATAAGAAGGCTTCCCCTTCCCCAAATAACTAGGGGCTAGGTGGCCAGTATATAGAACTTTAGATATAGAGTCAATAAGGGAAATTCAAATTTGGCTTGAGATACTTATTAAACTAAGAGCAAGTCACTTAACTTCTGCCAGTTTCCCAATCTACAAATTCAGAATATTATTTTCTATTTCCTAGGGTTGTTATGAAGATCAAATGAGACATTTGCAAAGCACAATATAAATTCTGGTTTTAATTTTTTTTTATTTTTAAAATGCCTTCCAAAATTTAATATAAAATAATCAATTTTAGGAAAATTTTGAGAATAAAGATCTGTGTCAGCTTTTGAGCTCTAAAAAAGGTATCAGGACCTCCCTACTCCGTTTAGATCCTGTTATATATTTCAAAGGTTATACATTTCAAAATAAGATGAAACTTTCTCTCTCTTACACACACATATGCCTTAGTCCCTTCCCCTTTTAGAAATGATGAAATTAGGCTGAGAGAGCATGGTATCTAGCTTAAGGTCATGAAGTAAACAAAAGAACTGGGACTTATAACTACAGTAGAGTGTAATAATTGGGACACAGCAAAATAGATTTATTGATATATGCAATAAAGCTCACAACTTTTAAAATGTAATATGTCCTCCTTTTATTATAATCAGTTGTTTTATAAAATTTGACATAAATTTGCACTATTTTGACATATTTTCATTTATCATGAGCTAAATATCACATTGGGTTTTAATTACAATTATAATAATTATGATAGCTATAATTTATAAAGTGTTTTGAAGATTACAAAATACTTTACACTCATATCATTTGATAACTTTCAACTATTAAGGTTCCATTGTTACATATTAACATATTAAGGATCAGTACTTTTTTGCTAGTCTTACATTGATTATAGCACACGGAGGTTTCAGTGGGAGTTGATGGGGTTTTTTGGTCTTAGAAACAATACTGTATATTGATTCCATGGTAGAAGGAAGGTAAGGCTAGGCAATGGGAGTTAAAGTGATTTGCCCAGGATCACACAGCTAGGAAATGTTTGAAGACAAATTTGAACCTAGGACCTACCATCCCTAGGTCTGACTCTTCAAACCCCCAAGTCCTCTAATTGCCCCTATGAGAGTTTCAATCTGTATTTTCTGGACCATTGGAGTATCTCTTGAATAACTATTCATAATATGTGACAGAATTCAAGCTTTTATTGGAGTTCCTATTTCCACTTGGGAAAATCTCTATTCTACAATAATTCTGCTTTTCATTTTATCAATATATTTGTGAGAGTTCATCAACTCCTTCAATAGGGACAAGATTCCCACATCCAATTAAAGAAAAAAAATCTCCACTTTTGGGGAATGGAGGGATGATCTTTTTTTTTTCATTATGATTCTGGTATTTAGCTCTTACAGGTTTACCTTACAGTCTTCTGACAATGATTTTTATAGCTTTGAATGAAAACATGAGTTTCATCAGCAAAAAACAAACAAAAAAAAAACACCATTTTTTTCAGTGCTCATTGCTCCATTCTTTGTATTGTCTTATCCATGATGAGCATTTTTTCTTCGTAGTAGTAGTAAGAAGGTACATTTATTTAATTGGTCTTTCTACTTTTCTTCCAAATTCAAGAATCCTATACTAGGCTATAGATGAATCTAAAACAACTCATCTAGCATCAAATATTCTGAGATTGCTTATTTTGGGGGGGGTCAAGTATCACTAATTATTAGCTCATTTTTGTTGTTGTTTTAAACTTTAAGTCAACAAACATTTATTAAGTGCTTTTATATGTGCCAGGAACTGTGCTAAATACTGGATTTAGCAAGGAAGGCAAAAAATACCCACCTCTTTCCCACCCACTCAAGGGGCTAACATTCTAACAAAACTAATTTAAAGCAAACTTTCTTTTGAGATCAGTTGTTACTATTTTGTTATGGACTTGAATGATATTTCAAACACAACTTCCATAAAACAGTATCAGCTGTAGCATATTTAAGTCATTGAAACATGGCCTTTAAATCTACAATTTGTATATGTTTCTTTGAGGTAATATCCATTCTTAAAAACCATAGTATCAAAACACAGCATGAAAGCATTGAAACATGCATATATGACAAGAATTCCAGAGCTCATTTGAGAGGGAACTAACCAATATTGGAGAAAATAGTTCAATCTATAATCTGGATTCCACTGTGCTTTTCCCAAGTAATTTGCACACTACTATAAGCTGGATAACTTTGAGCCATGAGCTTTTTCTATTGTGCTTCATTGCCTCTGTTAATGTGTCTAAATGCATAGGAGATATAATAGCTCCTTGGATTGCATTTGTAATGCAACATTATGTATTGATTTTGCTAGGGAATGTTAAGGGAGAAACCAGGGAAAGGTGCCTTAAACAGTAAATAGGTGGGTGTGTGGGAGACAGAAATGACAGGAAGAGGCCCAACAAGTAGGGAGACTAAAGTTTAACAGCAAAGGGGTGTCTGTTACTGAATTGGCTGTTAGGTCCAATTGCCACTCTGAAGCACCAAGACTAGGCCTATGGTAATCAGCAAAGTAAAGGGAGGAGTTTATAAGTTAAGGCAACACATTTAATCAAGGACAAACTAAGATTAAGAATGGGAATAGGGTTTACTACACTTAAAAGCTAAGGGCAAACCACAGGGGCAGGGGAAGGACTTGACTACACTCTCCTATGATCTAAGCAAGACAGGGCCCAAAGAAAGCTGTACTGGAGTCACGAGGGAAAAGTTCCTCCCAACCTGGTTCCAGCCAGGTTTGGTCAGCTTAGCTGAGGACCTGAGGGTGGCTTTACTTGTGATCTCAAGGTTAATCCAGGGATGATTTCAGGATGCCAGGAGTCAACTCCACCAGAACAGGTGATCCAAGGTATCCAAGTAGGGAGAGAAAGTTTGCAGTGCTGTCCACCAGATCACAAACCACTTCCCTACTTGGTGCTGCTCTGCAGGTCTGATGTCCTCTGCTATAAGCCTTTACCACTCTGAGGATCCCAGGGAATCTGGATACAACTCCCCTAGCTCTGGGATCTCCCAGGGTCAGCAACAGTTTGTGCCAACCACCATGGAGTCCTTCTCAGCCACAAGCCACTTCCTCCTTCCCCTGCATTCCATTCAGAATGTCCATGACCTGCAGCTAAGGCTTTTCCTAGCCTGCTTACACACCTACTTTTAAACTTATACCTCTTACTGGAATTATAATCGTAATAGTAATTATGTGTCTATCTATCTATCTATCTATCTATCTATCTATCTATCTATCTATCTAT
>NC_058133.1:306998498-307252533 GCF_016433145.1 Gracilinanus agilis
CACAAGCCACTTCCTCCTTCCCCTGCATTCCATTCAGAATGTCCATGACCTGCAGCTAAGGCTTTTCCTAGCCTGCTTACACACCTACTTTTAAACTTATACCTCTTACTGGAATTATAATCGTAATAGTAATTATGTGTCTATCTATCTATCTGCCTGTCTATCTATCTATCTATCTATCTGTCTATGCCTATGTCTATATTTATATCTATATATCTATATATATATATATATATCTATATATCTATATATAGATATATATATATATATATATATATATATATATATATATCTTTCCTTTCCTTTTTCCTTATTACTTTCTCTTGAATTGGATCTCTAACTATTTAGAGGCTAGTTTTCCCAGCCTTACCAAATGTTGAAATTCAGTTAGAGCCCAGTGCCAATTAATCATCCAGTTTCTCTGTCTATAAGTGGCCTGGTCTTAAGATCGAAATTACAGTCATTTCTCTGAGTCATTTTCAAGGAATGTTTCAGTTTCATCTGACACTGCAACCCTATTTTCCAGTCAAGTCATTTTCCTCTTTAGATCCCTCCTCATTAGCATCTTCTGGTCTTAGCATTTACACTGTAGCTCAGTTTGTATTATGCAAACATTGTAGTTGTGCTACATAATGAACTCATTTAAATGTTCTGTTATCTTCAAAAGCATTTATGAATTAACAAAGTATTTTTTCTTAATGGATGTATTGTTGTCTTATCCTTAGTGGTTTATTTTCAAGCTGCTTTTTTTCTTTTATTTTTCTGCCTCTGTGATAGTTAATTGTGTTAATTATTTACCAGGAAATCTAAAAGAATCTATTTAATTAATAACCAAAACAACCATTTTGCTGTGCATCTGCTAAGTTTTCTTTCTCAAAGGAGACTACTATGTGGCCGAAGTCCATGTTTCTGCTTCAATTAATGTCTACTATAACAGCAGTTTTCTTTTAATTTAAAGTAGTTACGTTAATATATTTTGTATGCTTTGGAGAGAATTTCCCCCTCCCATCTTAAATGTGTATTACATTAAATGATTAATAAGTTTATATATAAAACTTATTTGTTTGTCATAATATAACCAAAGTGTAAATTTAACACTGTGTGGAATAATTTATCAAGAAATTAAATTATATTTTTCTTCTTTTTGAGTAAAAAATTAATGGCTGTTTATATACTGATTTTACTAAATAGTACTATGGTAAAGTAACACATATACCCAAAAGTATGACTACAGTCTTAGATATAGATAGATACATACATACATACATAATGTGATCACATAAATTTAGGTAGTTTTCCATTTCTACAGTTCCCATCTTGTTTATGTATCTTAGTAGACTTTATAATTTGATATTGTCAATAAAGTTATGTCCTGATGTTAACAAGTCTCTGAATTTAGCCAGTCTAGTCCTCAAAAAACTGACATATAGGTCATCATCAGCTCATTCTCAACAACTTTTCTGCTTAATAGCTGACAGCACTTGTTTCACTGAACTAGCCGTCTCATTCCCATTTTAGAATGAAGCAACAGGATAGGTACACAATGGATAGTTAAATGAGTATATTAGAGTATAATATTCCTCAACTCCTCTTTGTCCCTAAACCTACACAACACTCTCACCACCCTTTTCAATCTGTTACCAAGGTCTGTTGATTTAACCTTTGGGGCATCTCTCAAATATGCCCCTTCTCTCCTCTGATCCTGTGATTACCTTGATGCAAGCTCTCATTACCTCCTATTTGAACTATTGTAACAGCTTACTTCTGGGTCTGCCTGCCTCAAGCCCCTCTCCATTCCAGCTGCCAAAGTGGTTTTCCAAAAGTGCAAATCTGACCATCCTACCCACACTACTTAGTAAACTCCATTAGCTAGTTTCTCACAAATAAGACAAAATCCTCTATTTGGTTTTCAAAGCCTTTTATAGCCTAACTCCTCTTCTATTATTTCAGTCTTATGCCATATTCTTCACTGCATATTCCTCAGTCCAATGACACTGGCCTTCTGGATATTCCAAGAACAAGACACTCCATCTGTAGGCTACAGGCAATATCTCCCTCCTCGTCTCTTCCTCCTGAATTCCCTAACTTCCTTTAAGTCCCAGTTATAATCTTATCTTCTCAAGATGTCTTTCCTAACCTTTTTTTAACTCAAATGCTTTCCCTCTGATGACTATTTCCTATTTATCTGATAGATAGCTTTTTTTGGTACATATTTTTTTACTTTCTCCTTGTCTCCCCCGTTATACACTATAAGCTCCTTGAGGAAAGAGACTCTTTCGTCTCATTTTGTATCTACTGTGTGTAGCACAGCGTCTGGAACTTAGGCACTTAATAATTGCTTACTGACTGACTGACTCAATCCCTTGTTAGCGAAAATAATCTGCTCTCATTAATTCAACTTGTGCCTTCCATGGGCTTTAAAAATTTTTCATTTCTACTGATTAAAAATTTAGTTCTGCTTGGCCAATGAGCCACATACTTCTGGATGACATATCCACAAATAGAAGTATGGTCTATGGCAATGGAGAGGGGAAAAAATAACTAACTGGATCATATGAAAGTCATACATTTTATTTATTTTTAATATCGTTTTTATTATTTTAATTTCATGTTTAACTCATGAGAATTATATTCAATTTTTTTTAAACCCTTGTACTTCGGTGTATTGTCTCATAGGTGGAAGATTGGTAAGGGTAGGCAATGGGGGTCAAGAGACTTGCCCAGGGTCACACAGCTGGGAAGTGGCTGAGGCCGGGTTTGAACCTAGGACCTCCTGTCTCTAGGCCTGACTCACTCCACTGAGCTACCCAGCTGCCCCCAATATTCAATTTTATTACTTAGCATGCTCTAATTAACCGATATGAATATTTTTATTGTTGTTCAGGCATTTTTAATTCATATCTGACTCTTCCTGCTCCATTTAGGGTTTTGTTGGGTTTTTTAAAAAGATACTGGAGTAGTCTGCCATTTTTTTCTCCAGCTCATTTTATACATGAGGAAATTGAGGCAAACAAGATTAAGTAGCTCGACTAGAGTTACACAGTTAGCAAGTGTTTGAAGCCAGATTTTAACTCTGGAAAATAAGTCTCCCTGATTCTAGGCCTGGCATTCTATCCAAATGTGCCATCAGATAATATTTAATGAATGAAGTATATTATTATTAAATGGATGATTTTAATAACTTCAGTTTTACAATTCAAAAATTATACAACAAAATATATATATATAATCTATACCTTCTGTGTACAAAAATGTAAGTACTTCTTATAGAAGCAGAACTAGAAATGATCATTTTAACTCAAGAGAATGCCCTTTTCAGTCTCATAAGATAAAAATCTTAAATGTCACAAAGCCTTATAATTTTATTTTTGGTACTTGATTTTTTATAGCTGTAGTTTAATTTACATTATTCTTAGTTACTTTCTTAAAGTACCTAATTTTCATTTTAAAATATTTACATAACTGCCTCTCAAAATTGCCAACATTTCTGTACATATATGAAGGGATATATATATACATATAGATTGAGAGATGGATAGATAGATGGATAGATAGATAGATAGATAGATAGATAGATAGATAGATAGATAGATTCCCATGGATTGATTTTCAATTTATGTTTTAAAGTTGTGATTACATGATTATACAGACTGAAATACATGAATAGAATATGGTGTTGAGATAAAGGCACTTCACAGTAAAGTTACTGTGATACATGAGCTACAGAATCATTGTAATTATATGAAAAATGGTAAGATTTTCCCCTAAAAAAGTATAATTAGTCTCATTTCATCCAGCTCTGAGACTTATTTGAAGAACTCAGGACTATCTAAATGTTTATGACCCTCACTTTTCTGACAAAGGATGTGTTCCTGTGGTTTTAATGTTCCAGGAGAAGTAGTTGACAGGGAAACATGACTCCAAATACAAGACAGGAATCTAAGAGTACAAATCATATTTGGCTTAAGCTATGCAAAACTCTTCCCATTTGCATAGAAAATAGCATTAAAGGATCATAGATTAGCACTAGAAAGAGCCTCAGAGGTCATCCAGTCCAATTCCTTCATGTTACAACCAACGAGAGTATGACTCTGGAACATTAAGCTATTTTTCAAAGGCACACTGGTAATAATAAGTAGGTAAGCCATGATTTGAAACCGGGACCAAAATCCTATCAAGTAACCTAGGCCTTGTTTCCAAACATGACTAGTAGGAAGAGGAGAAAAAGAGAAGTGATTGATTATGACCTCTAACAGTGAATCAGGTAGTTTGGAAGGGAATGATTATCAGAAAAAAAAGATGGAAGAGGAAGAGAGTTTGTGTCTCTTAGCCACTTTTCTCTTCTGAAATTTTACCAATCAAAACTTTATTTGTGTGAATAACTAAATACTACTGGAAGACCAACTGTGTATTAGTTTCAATAGCTTGCTTTCCTAAGTTTCAGTGAGGGAATGAAAGTTTTGATTGAAGGGTTGTATGACATAGTATTGTTATTCTCAAAGTATCATCCATGCAGGCAAATAATTTTCATAATAATGCTGAAATGTTATTTGCCTATTAAAACACTTTTTCCTTCTCTGTGAGAAATACCTGTGAGACTGGATCTTCTTCAAATACTTAAAAAATATATCCCACTAGAAACAGGTATGAAAATAAAGCTCTTTTATTTTAAGTCAGATATTCAAGGCATTTGCAAAAATTTGAAAAATAATACTAGTCATGGTTTTATATTTTGGAAAATATAATTTTTCTCTCTTAACATGCAATGGACTTATAATTATACGTTTTAAAAGAATTAATGTTTAAATATCTATGTTATGATTTATAATATGATAAATATCAACAATTTTTTGCAACCCTAATAAACTTTAAATGTGTAAAGGAGTAGTGAGTCTGAAAAGTTTGAGAAGTGTTGTTATAATGGAAGGGACATTGACTTGGGACTGCTGGTCTTCATTCACTCTTTTTAAAAAAAAAAACCTTACCTTCCATCTTAGAATCAATAATATGTGTTAGTTTCAAGATAGAAGAGCAATAAGAGCTAGGCAATTGGGGTTAAATGACTTGCCCAGGGTCACACAACTAGGAAGTATGTGAAGACATATTTGAACCCAGGTCCTCCCATCTCTAGGCCTGGCTCTCAATCCCCCAAAACCACTTCACTGTCTCCTTCATTGACTCTTAACTAGTGTGTAAATTAATTTTGGGCCTTGGTTGACAACTCTAAATGAAGGAGTAGAGTCAGATAACATCTAAAATCCTTCCAGTTCTTATATGCCAACATCTCGATTCCTTGATAAAATAGTGAGGGAACAGTGCAATAACAATTGATTTTTGTGTGTGATTGATACTACAAACATAGTACCAGAATTTGTGTTTGTGTATAAGGTGAGAGAAGATTTGAGGAAATAATATGAGACTGATAAAAATGAGTACCTTAGGTGTAGAGAAGAAAGCAGCATAGGAAACCTAATTTTGAAATTTTACTTAGGAAATGAGATTACTAACTGTCATTCAACTTTAATTGCAATCCTTTCTCCAGCCATTGCTCTGGGAGAGGAGAAGGTGCAAGTCGGTCTCAGGATATCTTCTTGTTTCTCATTCACGACAGGACAGCTCCTCCAAATTGACTGGATAACCCTACTTAGAAATCTTTTCTTTACTTCATCTACTGCTCTGAACTGATTTGAAATGAAAAGTTCATTAAGTTGGGGATACTTTATAAAAAAGAGGTCAAAGAAAATTTTTGTAAAGAAAACATGAATTGTGAGCTTGGCAGCCCAGTGGCCCATAATATACCATAATAGAATCTGTCTGCTAGGACTGTCAAATCTTTGTAAGTTAGGTTTACCAAGGAAATTGGATTATCTTCTTCCCAGCCACAAAATAGGATTCTTCATAAGAAAAAGCTAAAGAAGATTATGAATATCTATAATTCTTCAGAACCTTCTTGGATAATATCTTTCTCCTGTATACTAAAATTGTTGGAATTGCTGAAAGTTGCCTGATTTACTGTATACTGTAGGGCTTGCATCTTGGGATATTTCATAAACTAGCCAGACATTTTATATTCACATAGTAGGAAAGAATATCTCATATTAATAAAGTGATTTTTATTGACCTGCTTGGTATTACTGATTAATGTCTTTAATAATCATGACTCAGGTATAGTTTATTATAATAATGGAAGTTAGAGTATTACAGGAGAAAGAAAGATAAGGCACTACAAGATTTGGAAGTTGTGAATATATTTTATTATGATTATATTTTAGTATATGACTAGAAGAGAAAACATATGATATGGCTAAGTGATGCATTTTTTGCAATCTCCCCTTAATGTAATTTCACAAAATGTTAAAATTTGTCAAATATGTCTTGCCATCGTGGAATTATTATTTTGGTAAAACTACCTACTATTCAATTTTAAGATAGGCTATTTGAGATGCATCCAACTTTCCATAATAGATATAGTCTTGAAAAGTTTTGTATAGGATGAATTTTGGAAAATTAAATCATACTTTAAATGTATTAGGAGGGAACTGTTGTAAATCCTTTGCACAGTGAAGAATCCTTTTGTATAGTAAATAATACCCCTCCCTTCCCCCACCCGAATTATTGTGTCAGTCTAGAGTTTTGTATATGAGGTTTTCTTTATTTGTGTGACAAGTTTGTAATAAAAAGATGTCATTTCATACCAAGAAATGTTTTAAGATGTGTTTCTCAAAAAACAAATATTGCTATTTCACCTAATCCCTTTTCAAGCTTGTGTGTGTGTGCACATGCATGCCTGTGTGTGACAGGAGATAGTAAATGATATTTACCTCTCTTTTAACATATAGGATTCTTCACAGAAAAAATAAAAGATTTCATTTGAAATTTGAAGTTACTAAATTGAAGTTCCTGTGAGTTAGACTGAAAGCAGAACAACCGCAGCAACTAAAAGAAAAATCTCACCTCTGGCCTTTGGTAATTATGTGGCAGTGGGCAGCTCATTTAATGTCACTTAGCTTCTATTTCCTCTTTTTAGAAAACAGATCTCCAATCAATAGCAAGAGGAAATACTAGAAGTCTTTTAGAGCAATTCTCCTCATTTTATACATGTGAAAATTGATACTCAGTCAGATTAGTTAAATGACTCACTCAAGGCCACATAGCTAGTAACTAGCAGAGAGGATTTGAACCTGGGTTCTATGACTCCAAGTCCATTGTTCCTTCCACTGTATCATACTACCTGAGAATGATAACAGGAATACCACAGAGGGCTGTTGTGAGAAAGGAGAGTAATATATGGCAAGTTCTTTGCAAGCTTTGAGTGTTATATAAATGTTCACTGTTAATTTACATTATTATTAACATGGACATCATGCTATTCGATTGGAGTGGGCCAAACAATATTTATTTTTCTACTGATACCAACAGCCAGGCAAATGACAAGAGATGTTTAAAATAACTTTTGTGTCTTGTCTATAAACAGAATAAGCATGTAGAAAAGTATTGTGATTTTAAAAAATAAGATATTCATTTACAAAATAAATAAAATGACCAATATCAATGGTTGTGAACTTATAGCACATGTGCCAGAGGGGGCACTTGGAGCCCTCTCTGTAGCCATGGTGGCCATCACCCCAGCACAGAGTTTGCCAGGGCCCCTGAGGAAATTTGTCACAACTCCTGCCCTTCTAAAAAGTTCACAATCACTGACCTATGCTAAAGTCCTTCTATAGTTTATTGTGGTATCAAGGTAATCCTAGATTCTTAAAGAATGTTTTAAATGAAAATTGTACCAATTTTTTAAGGTTTCAAGGATGGTTAACCAATGTATTTGTTGTCTAAGATTAGCTCAGGGTGATCTCCAAAAGTGTTTTAAAAAAAAATTGAAAAAAATATATACGTCCTTTCCATCCTACTCCCTAATTGGAAAATAAAAATTTAAGATTAAAAAAATTAACAACCCACAAAGTCAAACAAAACTAATTTCCATACATGTATATTTATAAATGTATATATATATATATATAAAACATATAAACACATGCAGATATGTGTTAATTTGCACAGTGAGTTCATTGTCTCTATTAGAAATAGAACTGCAAGTAAACTATTCTGTGTTCACTTAACTTATTTATAGTTTCCCTCTTTATATTCAAGTCATTCACACATTCTGAATTTATCTTGGTGTAGGGTGTGAGATGTTGATCTAAACCTAATCTCTCCCATATTGCTTTCCAAATTTCCCAACAATTTTTGTCAAATAGTGGATTTTTGTCTCAAAAGTTGGGCTCTTTGGGTTTTTCATACACTGTCTTGCTGATGTCACTTACCCCAAGTCTACTCCACTGATCCTCCCTTCTGTCAGTACCATACCATTTTGATGACTGCTGCTTTATAGTATAGTATAATATCTAGTACTGCTAGGCCCCCTTCCTTCACATTTTTTTCATTATTTCCCTTGATATTCTTGATCTTTTGTTCTTCCAAATGAACTTTGTTATACTTTTTTCCTAATTCAGTAAAAAAGTTTTTTGGTAGTTTGATAGGTATGGCGCTAAATAGGCAAATTAATTTGGGTAGAATGGTCATTTTTATTATGTTAGCTCATCGTACTCATGAACAATCAATGTTTTTCCAATTGTTTAGATCAAGTTTTAGTTGTTTGGAAAGTGTTTTGTAGTTGTTTTCGTATAATTCCTGTGTTTGTTTTGGTAGATCGATTCATAAGTATTTTATATTGTCTACGGTGATTTTAAATGGTGTTTCTCTTTCTACCTCTTGCTGCTGTGATGTGTTGGAAATAAATAGAAATGCTGATGATTTATGTGCATTTATTTTGTATCCTGCAACTTTGCTAAAGTTGTTGATTATTTCAACAAGCTTCTTAGTTGATTCTCTAGGATTTTTTAAGTAGACCATCATATCATCTGCAAAGAGTGATAGCAGATCTCTGGGAAGGGAAAGATTTTAAAACCAAGCAAGAGTTAGAGAAAATTATAAAATGTAAAATCAATGATTTTGATTATATCAAAGTAAAAAGCTTTTGTACAAACAAAAACAATGTAGCCAAAATCAGAAGGGAAACAACAAATTGGGAAAAAATCTTTGACAAAAAACTCTGATAAGGATCTAATTACTCAAATATACAAGGAATTAAACCAATTGTATACAAAATCAAGCCATTCCCCAATTGATAAATGGGCAAGAGACATGAATAGGCAATTTTCAGGTAAAGAAATCAAAAGTATCAATAAGCACATGAGAAAGTGTTCCAAATCTCTAATAATTAGAGAAATGCAAATCAAAACAACTCTGAGGTATCACCTCACACCTAGCAGATTGGCTAAAATGAAAGAAGGGGAGAGTAATGAATGCTGGAGGGGATGTGGCAAAACTGGGACATTAATACATTGCTGGTGGATTTTTGAGCTGATCCAACCATTCTGGCTGGCAATTTGGAACTATGCTCAAAGGGCTATAAAAGAATGCCTGCCCTTTGATCCAGCCATACCATTGTTGAGTTTGTACCCCAAAGAGATCATAGATAAACAGACTTTTACAAAAATATTTATAGCTGCGCTTTTTGTGGTGGCAAAAAACTGGAAAATGCGAGTATGTCCTTCAATTGGGGAATCGCTGAAAAAAATGTGGTATATGCTGGTGATGGGATACTATTGTGCTGAAAGGAATAATAAACTGGAGGAATTCTATGTGAACTGGAAAGACCTCCAGGAACTGATGCAGAGTGAAAGGAGCAGAGCCAGAAGAACATTGTACACAGAGACCAATACACTGTGGTAAAATAGAATGTAATGGATGTCTGTACCAGCAGCAATGCAATGACCCAGGACAATTCTGAGGGGCTTATGGTAAAGAATGCTACCCACATTCAGAGGAAGAACTACAGGAGTGGAAACAGAAGAAAAACAACTGTTTGAATACATGGGTTGATGCAGACATGCAACTATCAACAATTTGGAAATAGGTCTTGATCAATGACACATGTTAAAACCAGTGGAAATATGCCTCAGCCATGGTAGAGGGTGTGGGGGGAAGCATGGGGGGTGAAGGGGAAAGTAAGAGCATGAATTATGTAACCATGTTAACTTTTCTAAAAAATAAATATTAATAAATGTTTAAAAAAGAAATGGAACTGCATGTTTCATTATGGGTCCTCTGGAATTGTGGTTGGTTATTATTTGGATCAAAGTTCTTAAGTCTTTCAAAATTATTTGTATTTACAATTGTGTTCTTGTATGAATTATTATTTTGATCATGTTTGTTTTACTCTGCATGTGTTTATACAAATTTTACCAGGTTTGCTGGGATCTGTTTCCTTTAATGTTTCTTTTGCTGAGTACAATGGCATTCCATTGCTTTCCTATATTGTAGACAGATATGTGGTATGCTGCATATAGTGATGGACTTAGTGTCAGTTAGTCTGAGTTCAAATCTCACTTCAGAAAATGTACTACTCTGGGCCAATCACTTAGCCTCTTTCAACCTCAGTTTCTTTATTTATAATATGAACATAGTAACAATACTCATCTTCTTCTTGTCGTGACAATCAAAAGAAATAACCATTGTAAAGTGCTTTAAAAACTTTATATGTATAGTGCTTTAAGGTCTATCTCTCTATCTATCCACCTATCTATCTATATCTTAATAGTATATCATATATAATAATAATGTATATATCTTAATAACATATATTATTACAACCATATTTTGTTCAACTAATTCTCAACTAATAAGTTCCCCATAGTTTCCAGTTTCTTGATATCACAAAAAAAATCCATTATAATTATTTTTGTATGTATTGGTTCTTTTATTCTTCCTTTGGGACAAAGACTGAGTGGTGGTATCAAATGATAAAAAGAGGTTGTAAAGGTCTGTAAGTTTTGAGCCATAGTTCTAAATTGCTTTTGAATACTTGGATCAATTAATAACTTCAAAACCAGTACATCAATGTCCCTGTTTTCCCACAGCTCTTCCAACATGTGTTTTTTTAATTAACTTTGCCAAACTAATCAGTGTGAAGTAGAGCCTAAGAGTTGCTTTAATAAACATTTATCTAATTATTAGCCCTTCAGAGAATTTAATTGTGGGGGTTTTCTCTGAAACATTTCCTATTCATATCCTTTGATCATTTATAAACTGAGGAATGGTTCAAAGGTCTCTGAAAGATGCTCTGATTAAATAAATCATCTTTCATGTTCAAATGTGACCTGAGATACTTATTATCTATATCAGGGGTTGGCAACGTATGGCTCTCGAGCCATATCTGGCTCTTTTGAGGGCCAGATATGGCTCTTTCTGCAGGAGCCATAAAGTCAATTTTTTTTCAGGTGCTGTTACAGGAGCGCGCACTGTGAGCACTGCACGGCTCTCACGAAATTACATTTTAAAAAGCGTGGTGTTTATGGCTCTCACGACCAAAAAGGTTGCCAACCCCTATATGATCCTGGGCAAGTCATTTAACCTCTATCTGCTTCAGTGTCCTCTACTCTAAAATGAAGAGTACAAATAGCACCTGCTACTCTGGATTGTTGTGAGTCTCAAATGATATGATAACAGTAAAATAAGTGTTTAGCAATGTCTGGCACATAGTAGATAAAATTCTTCCCCTTTCCTTTCTTTCTATGTCTTTTATAGCTCCTAAAATAGTGCTCAGAAAATGTCATATGCTCAATATTTTTGAATTAATGATAACATATATTTATGTCTCTCCCAGTATGTCATCTCACTAATTAAAATACACAGAAAACACTTGACAAAAACTCTTTTTTTGCCTGGCAAACATATTCATTTTTAAAAATGGCTTGATTGCTTACTTAGTCTACATTTTTTAACTCTAATAGATGGTAATTTAATTTGTAAGAATTTCCTAAGGTACATTAAGATATATTTTGTTTTTTTTTATCTTGATGGTTACTTTTCTAAATATGAATTAAATCTTACTTTGACAAATATGCTTATTGGGTAAACATATTATTTTTGGCATGAATGCATATTTTATATTGACAAATTTCTCCTGTCTTTTATTCAGTAATTTACATTTTTAAAAGCATAAAACAAACCAAAATACAGTTTGCATTATGCAAATTGAAAGCTTATTTGAATTTGGGAAGCAGATCATTTATTTCCATATACAGTAGATAACTTGCTTTTATGGAAAAGGAAGTGACTTGCTGTCTTTTTAACATAGTTACTGGCTACTGTTCCACATTGTCTATCAAATCGCATTTTTTGGAAAGCACTGCATTACTTTCTTAAGTTTTCATTTTACCTTCTTATGCTTCTCTTGAGTGTTGAATTTACTCATTCGATTTTCTTTTTATCTATTTTTTTTAGACAGGAAATTCTGATATTCCTCTATTTTATTAAACATCTATTGTTAGTTTTACTGAGTATCTAATTCTAGGTTGTAGTCCTAGCTCCTTTGCATTTCTGAATATCATATTCCATACCTTCTAGTTCTTTAATATAGAAACTATTATGTCTTATGTTTTCTGGCTATGGCTCCTCAGTTTTTGAATAAGTACATTTTCCTTGGCCTGGGAGTTCTGGAATTTAGTTACAGTAACCTCAGGATATTTAATTTTGGGGTCTCTTTTAGGAGCTGATTGGTGGATTCTCTCTATTTCTATTTTCCCCTTTGTTTGAGAATATCAGGGAAGTTTTCTCTGATAATTTCTTGTATTTGGGTGTTTAGGCCCTTTTTAAAAAAATATGGCTTTCTGGTTTTCCAATTATTTTTAGATCATCTCTCCTAGATCTATTTTCCAGGTTGGATGTTTTCCCATTTTTCTTCTATTTATTTTTTTTTATTGTTTCCTGATGTCTCATGGTTTTATTAGTTTTGATTTGTCCATTTTTAATTTTTGTCTATGGGGATCATTATGTCTAGTTAAGGATTAACAACATTTAGGTGGCATTCTGATGCCTAATTAGCAAATTTTAATCAATCAATTAATTGACTAGCAATTATTAAACTCTTCTTCAGTCCTGAAAACTGTATTAAGCACTAAGGATATCAAAACAAACAAACAAACAAAAGGAAAAAAGACAAACATTCCTATTCCCTGCTTTCAAGGAGCTCAGAGTCTTATGGGACAGACAAATGCAAACAACTATCTACAAATATTATATATGAGGGGGAACATGAGGGCTATTCTCAGAGGAAGAACAATAAAATCAGGGAGAGGTAAAATATTTTTAGGAGGTGAGAATTTTGCTATTTGAAAGAAGTCTTTTAATGGGTGTTCATGCATCAACTCTCTTACCACTGTAACATATCCTACCTCAGCTGCTGAAGTAAATTTTCTAAAGTGAAGGGCTGATGATACTCCCTCCTTACTCAATAAATTCTAGTGGTGCCTAACTTCAGGGTCCTACGTAAAGTTCTTTGTTTAGCTTTTAGAAGTCTTTCATAACCAGGCCCCTTCCAGTCTTTCAAGTCTCACATTTTATTTCCCTCCATCTACTCTAAGATACACCAACAATGGCCTACTACTTTTTCTTCATGTATGGCACTCCATCTCCATGCCTTTGAAAAATCTATCACCCTAACCCAGTATTTATGAGTACTAATTATCTTAGTCCTCAAACTTTAAACACTGCCTTCCTGGAATTCCTTCAAAATTCAGTTTAACATACCCCGCAAAAGACATTTTTCCCATTACCCTAGCTTCTGGTGTCTTCCTTCTAAGATTATTTTCTATCTAATCCTATGTAATTCTTCTGTGTACGTAGTTTTTTACATGTTGTTTTTCCTATTTGAATGTGAGCTCCTGGATATCAAAAATTATTTTTGCCTTTCTATCTGCAAAACTTAGCAGATTGCCTGATACATATTAAGCATTTAATGAATGTTTTTTTAAAAGACATTATATTATCAAGTAAATTCCAAGAAAATGCAGAGACTCTGAGGCTGATGTGATGTTTCCTAGAATTTGTTCTACGTATCATCTGCCTTTGTGTGTCATTATTCAGGAATATATTTGTGGGGTGAGATGGAGTTGTGTTTTAGTGTCTCTAATATTCTATACAACATGGACCTGTGAAGGAACAAGCAATTATGCTGTCTGAGATCTGTGGATCTCATTCATACTAGCTAAGTATGCTTCTAGGTATTATTCTAAAAGAAAGTGACTGAGAAGACTGTGAATCTCAGCATCAGAAAGAAGAGAATCTCAGGACGTAGAGAATAAGGAAAAATAAAAGTTTTAAATTGTTGCATTCTTTTTTATCCTGCCTCCAAGTCTTCCATTTTTATCAAGTATAAGATATAAAATTTCAGAATTTTCCCCATCAATAGTGTCATTTTGTGACCTATTCATGTTCTTCCTTCTTATTACTTTTGAATTTTTAATTTTCAAAAAATAAAATTTGTTCTTTTTGCTTGTGATTTTACCGCTTGCCCTTGGTTTGAATATAGTGCTCAAGGTGATAAAAGTAAAAATGGATAAGAGAAAAGAATAGAAGGCTCATCTGAGAAAAAATTTCCTCCAGTGAACAATTTTGAACATTTATCATCAATTTTCATTCTCAGGCTTCAAAACTTACCTTGATTTTTGCAATTGAATATCCTCAAATGGCATATCAATACTTCTGTAGTTGATAGTCAGGATTTCAGAAGTTTCAATCCTTAAGAAAAAAAATTGTCAACTGAGAAGTAAAATAAGTGTCTCCTGGTTTTGTGAAAAGGATACCAAACATAAAGTAAAAAACAAAAACCTCTGGGGTTGGTTTGAATTCTGCATCTGATTTTTGCTGGAATGACTATGGACAAGTCATTTAAACTTTGTAATCCATAGTTTCTTCATCTGAACAATGGAAATAATAATAATTTTTACTATCAGTCTCAAAGGGATATTGTGACACAAGTTCTATGTCAGCCTAAGCGAGTTATTTAAATGTGACTATTACATGTATCACAGGGTTGTTTTGAGGACCTTTTTCAATTCAATTCAATTTGGAAAATATTAATTAAGCACTTTTTATGCTAGCTTCCAAGAGAAGTGCAAAATTTAGAGAAGATTTAGACCCTCTCTTCACTTCAATAATTGAGTAGAGGAATAGGACATGTACACACATTTATGCAACATAGAATAATATAGGCTAAGTACAAAAGAGAATTCTTGGGGGGAGGATGTTATTCTTTACTAGGGAGGTCAGAAAATGCCTTCTGAATTAGTTAGCATTTGGGTGTTGCTTTAAGAGGTGAGATGGAATTTAGGATATGAACAAATTGAGGGCATTACAAATGTCCAAATAATATGAACAAAGGAAAGGAGATAGGAAAGTAAAGAACATTTAACAGGTGGTGGTGAGTAGTTCAAATTGCCAAAAATGAATAACAGACTATGGGAGTAAGTGATTTAACCAATTTAATATTAGGTTGGTTGTGGAGACAGAACTTTAATACGATTTTTCTTCTTACCTCTATTGTTCTTTAAAAAATATTTTTTCAAGAAAATCTTCAAGATTTCAAGATTTTTCCAACATCAAGATTTTCAAAAATTATAAAATGGGAATTTTCAATGTTTTTGAGAGTTTTTAAGATTTTCACAATTCAAGTTTTTAAGGTTTCAAGATTCAATGTCAATAAAAATTTTAATAAACACTTTCTGACATTTTGTAATCCATGCTTTCTCATTCCTTCCTATCCTTCTGCCCTCCCCAAGAGGGCAGGTAATATGATATAGGGTGTATATGTGTTACCATATAGAACATATTTCTATGTTCATGATGTTGTGAAAGAAGACACATAAAAGAAAAAAAATTAATGGAGGAAATAAAGTGAAGAATAGTAAGCTTCAATCTACTTTCAGATGCCGTCATCTCCTTCTGTGGCAGCAGATAGCCTTTTTAGTCATGGGTTCCTTCTGTTCTGAGTCCTTGCATACCTGATAACATATTTTTTGTTCTTTCTACAATCTCCCTTTAACTGGATCTCTTGGCTGATTGTCAGTTTAATATGTCAGTGATGTTCTGCTGTTATGAAGAAATTGAATAGGCTATTGATATGTATCAAAAAGAATGGGAAAAGTCAGGGAAAAGATGGAACAGTCAGTTTTGTTTTCCTTCAAAAGCACCCACAGGACTCTTTCCCATTCCCTGGCTTCCATATTACTAAAGAATATCTAAAATGACCATCAAAGATGTTGTCTGATCACATTTAGGGTATGTTCAGTTTTGACACATAATTTTAAAAGTTGAATAAAAAGTATCCAAAGATATAGATAAAAGTTGTGATTAATAATAAAGTGAAATTTAGTTGTTGCTTTTTCTTATCATGGAGAGGAACAAACTAAATATTTATTTTAATATATAGACATAGACTATCAGAGCTTGAATAGATAGATGCAAAATGCATCTAGTCTAATCTTTGCTTCAGTTCACAGTTAAGGAAATTGAAGGTCCAATATGGACACTGACTTTTAAAAGTTGTACAGTTAGTAATTTGTATACTATCTTCAAGTATATGAAGGATTAATGAATTTTTGTTATTTTAATTTTGTGGTGTATATTCCCAGTTGATCTCTATATGTCAATAAAACCAAACAAGATATTAAGGCTTATATTAAATTGGAATTTTATTCATAATCATAAAATTCTGGATCATCCAGACACCCAACATCCCTAAATGAAATTATGCAATGTTTATTTTTGGACATTTTGAAGAGGTAAATAAACTATTATATCATTACTGTATTCCTAGTCATTAAGTTGCCTAAATGTGGATTTTATTGTCTCTTTTAGTTGTATTTGAGACTATATATTTAACATAGTATTTATAGCAAAGGGAAAGAGAAAGGTAAATATTGAATTTAGGGAAAGAAATTATGAATTACATTAAAATTTGTAAGAACACATTCCTTAGTTAATCTTGGGCAAGTAATAGTTCAGATGCATATTTATATTATTGTTGTTATTTTTTTATTAGAAGCTGCACAATGTTGCACAAAAATGATGCTTCATTATAATAAGAGCAAAACCTAGTTTTGAGAAAGATATTTCTTGAGGTTAATAATGAATGTGGGATTTGATAACGAATGCAAAGAAACGGAAGAATCTGTATATTTACACATGAAATACAAAAAAGAAATTATAATAAACAGAGATTTTTTTAATCAAGAACTTTATTTTTCAGTGTCACACAAAATAATCTCTCATATGTATGTTTTTCTGGCTAAATGACATCTTCAACAGAAGTAAACTTTCTACTTATATGAAGATTATACTCTTGAACTACAGATACTCTTAAAATTTTAAATATTTCTTTTGAAAATATTTCTAAAAACCTATCCCACATGTTCCTGTTGATTTAATGAGCATATTAGAAATAATTCATTTTTGATGACTTATTGTTAATATCTTATTCATTAGGATTATAATTTTTATGTCTCTTCTATAGCCTACAGGCTATATATATATATATATACATATATATATATATATAGTAGACATACTTCCTACATTTTGCTTCCTTTCAACTAATTGTAATTTGAAGGTATTGTATCATGAATGTTAAAATAGTATGAAAATTAAGGCAATAAGTTGATATATATAACTTTAGCATATATGTATTTATATATGTATCTACACATTTATAATTCCTTATTTTTTATAGATTCTCTCCTTTGAGATATTTGAAAAGTACTTAGCACAGTGCCTGGCACATTGTAAGTACTTAATAAATGCATATTCTCTCTCTCCTCTTTGTCCCCCTTCCCCCTTAAATTTATTTTAAGACTATCTTATTTTTCCATTAGACCTGTAAAACTTTTCCTTCTAGCAAAATTGTTTATATGAATGTTTCCTCACTCACTGGACTGTAATCTCTTTCAGGACAAGGTTGACATCTTGCATTTTCGTAGTACTAACCCTTTACACCATGCTTTATACATAAATATTTAATTTTAAAAGTATTGAATGTAGATTGAATTGGAATTATCTGAGACCAAAAACTAATATCTTAATAGTCATTATTTTCCCCCTTCACCTAGTAATGCTACAAAAACTGTTATTTTTTGTTTTAGTGGAATATTTTGTAATAGGGTTTGGGGAACTAGATCTAGATGAATGACATTTTAAATTAGTCATTCTATTTAATTTAAGATCTATTGGTCTAATATTACTTGAAATGGGAGAGGAGATATAAGAATGTTATATGAAGACAATTATTCCCTTTGGGAAGAACAAAGGAAGAAATGTTTAAAAACAGAAGGGAATTTAACATTAGTAGGATAATTTCCTAAGTAAGAGTGCTTAGATTCTAAAATATATCATTAAAAAAGATTAAAATATAGACAAATAGAAATGCTTAAAAACATGATAGTAAAATATTTAATAATGAAAGCAATTACTTCTAGAATTTATATCCACATGTCAGACATGCACATTCACAATGACAATCTTAAGAACTGGAAGATTCCTTAGAGGTCGTCTGGTTCGTCCAAATTTTAGAACAAGAATCTCTTCTCTATGATCTATGTTAGTGGTCATTTAACTTATTTTTAAGAGTATCACTCACAAGGTGCTTTATGATGAAGCCCATTATAATCTAGAAGAACTGTTGTTTTTATTTATATTAAGCTAACATGCACCCTTCCCTATATGTTATAAATTGTGACATCCTGGATCATACAGAGCATGTTACCCCTATTCATATTCTTCTTCCAAGTTTTCTCCAGGTTAAATTTTTCTCTAACCTTTTTCATATGAAATGATCTCTAATTCTTTGTCACTTTTCACAGATGTCCTTTAGTTTCATTTCCCCTTATAAATGTGAGGCTGGAACTGAACACATTACTCCAAATTGAATAAGTATGGGAGAAATATTACCTCCCTTGTTTCATTCTGTTGGTGGAAGTCAAAAGTCACATTAGCTTTTTGAGATGTCATGTCACCCTCTTGATTTGAGTTTCCATTCGTGAGATATTTTGTCAGATAGTTTGCTGAAATTTAGATATTCTATATCTGTATCATTCCACTAACATACTTCTCTACAAATCCCATTAGAAAAGAAAAATGAATTTATTTTGATATGATTTTAATGGAATTATATTCACCCTTAATGATCACTTTCCTTTCTAAATACCTACCATTTATCTCTAAAGTAATGAGAATAGATAAGTCAGCTTAGTATTCTATATTTGGAAGAATATTTTCCTTTCTAATTTTTGGAAATTGTAATAATTCCCCATTACCAATCTTGATTCTACCATTCTCCTGGATTTTTCTATCAAAGTTGACATATAATGGATCAGCAATCCTATCTATTAGGAATTTCAGCATCTTGAAATGACTATTCATAGATGGGAGTACTCATTTCTCAAATTCCTATAATTCTTTCTTTGATGACCATTTTCTTCTTATAGATTGATTCAGGTTAACTTGACTATGTCTTCTGTCTTTTAAAAAGCCAAATTATTAATAATTTTTTGATTCTGTTGATTTTATCTTTTTAATCACTGCTGTTAATCACTAGTATTTATGACCTCTGCTTATTACTGATAATGTTAATGGATAAATTTTCAAAATTGTTCAAATTTCTAAATTGAATTATATGCAAAATCTGTATAGGTAGCTGGGTGGCTACAGATATAGTACAGAATCGTTTTAAGATAAAGATGTTTAGCATAAATCAAATAAAATATCTTGAAAGGATTATTACTATAAGTATAGACACATGCTCAATAGATAAACATTCCATAAGTAAAAATTTATGTCTTCTTTAGCCTAGATTGACCAGAAGGACCCACTCTTTTATTTTTATTTTTATTTTATTAATTTTCAATTACTACACGATTAACTTTGGTCAAACTGTCTTCTTTGGCTCAGATTAATGAGAATGAGTTTTCACTTTATTTTCCCTTCATAATTTTAGCTCTTTGCCATTCCATTCATTTAGCCCTTAACTGCTTATTGTGTATCTGACTGTGCATTAATAAAATAAGAGTGCTATATAATCATAAGAAAAATAGCAAAAATAGTAGTAATACTGGTTACCCTCAAGTTATCCTAAAATAATCCATAGTTTCCTAAAATTATTTGCAATTCTATCAATTTCTCATCTTCAAAAAAATACATTCCTTAAAAAGAATGGTTTTAATAGACACCAAATAAATCAACTGCCAAAAAATACTCTTAGTGTACAACTAGAAAACCATTTTGGTGTTTACAGCAAAATTTAGACATTGTGTTCTCAGTGTGCTATACCATCAAGTTTTCTTAAATCACAAATATTTCATCATATTAGAGGTCACGAAGAAATCTGGATGTATTTTACCTTGGTTGAACATGTTCCAATATGTCTTTAATATCCTTTCATGGTACAAATATTCTTATAAGTAAAAAATGATATGATAAATTAAAACTGTATTTTCCACAATACTGTCATGGAATACTAAAATGCCTGCTTCAATTAATATGTGATCTCATCAATTAGGACACTGTCTTAAGGGATGCAAATCATAGCACCTTCATATCTGTCTATCCTGTAGGACTCTTGTGTACTTCCTCTTATAAATGATCCATATTGAATTAGAAGAACTAATTGTTCTGAGAACCTTCATTTAATTCCCTTGATACCATGTGGATTCCATCGTGGTACATATCAGTTATCCTTTCTTTCTGTTAGATTCCTGTTCCATTTTTTCCTTTCTTATATTTCTCTTGTGATATCCTTTATTCCTCTTCTCCTACAGAATCATCATTTATAGGGTATTGTAATTTACATATACCCATCTCATGTCACTTCACTGTCCTTTGGATGGCTGTGAATTCTAATACTTTGGAGGTATAGTATTATATGACTTGTAGCCATATAGCATCACTACTGAAATATTATGGTTAAAATTAAGGGGCTTTGTTTCATGGAAGAACTTTTAGTCTTTAAAATCATTCAATCGTTTCTCAAAGCTTATTTCCCCTTGTTTGATTCCTGATAATTGTTCCTTTATAATAGTTATTAAAGATATATGGAATATTAAATTTATATGATCTATATAACATTTTCCACTTAATGTGACTTATAAAAAAGGGACAAAATGATATGGAGCCATTTCATTAACTGGAACTGGGCACCACTTCATAACCCCAAGATGCTCCATGCCACTAAGTCTCATATTTTTAATGATAATATTTTCCATTGATAATAGTACATGATTCACATGGCTATGAATCATAGGCCACCCCATTCTCCAAAGGATCAAAGTTTCAGGTGATTCAAAGGTCAATGGAAAGACACATGTTGAGTATTTAAGTACACAGTGCTGCAAACATAGAGAAAATAAGGAATAAAGGATGAGTCACATGTTGCATTTGTATTCATGAAAATTAAAAGATAAGGCTTCTAAAATGTTGAGTAGATTTTTTGTGGAGGATTTGTGGAAGGATATGAACAGGAAATGCTCATTGTAAAGAAGCATGGTGTGATTACAGCATTCATTGTTATTAACTGAGATTTTTTTATTTTTAATACAAATGCCTTTATAATCCAAACTACAGTAATTGGTTGATACATTTAGCATTTATAGGATCTAAGAGATATGTTAAATAAACAAACAAACCAAAAAAACTCTCTTTTTTATTTTAGTGACATCTTTTAAAGTTGTTAGGTTGTAATCTCTTGCCCTCTTATGTACATATGAATAAGATGTTATATTCTTCTTAATTCTTTGAGACATCAAGTATTTCATGACCGCTATATACATACATAAAGTTACATGGTGTCAATTGTAAGCTTAATGATTATTTGGAGCAGTGATTTTTAAACTTTTCAACAGCATGAAAACCTTTCAACTGAAACAAAACTTTGTGTTGTAATATTCTCTAAATTATTTTAATCCCTATTAACAAACAATATAGTGTTCATTAAAATACAAAATGAAATGTTTTAGGATTACTTTCAGCAATGTAAGAAATATTGATTTAGAGTTTATGATGAACCATATTAAAGATGGTTAAAATAAACTCAATGATGTTTTTCAAGTACTTGGAAGCTCACGTATTATATAGAAATAAATTGCTTCTATAGATCTTGAATAGTTATTGAATAATTGATTTAACTGAAATAATTCCTTTAGTAATTGAATTAGTTATTGAAGAAGACTCAATTCAATAATCATTTACTAAGCATCAAATGAATGTGAGACGCTGTCCAGTAATGGAGACATAAAGCCCCAAATCAAAAAACTCCTAAACTCAAAGACATTCTCTTGGAGAATGGGGACAAGTAATAGAGAACATCTAAATATGAGAATCTCCATGATAACATAAAGAGTAGCAGAACACTAACAATTGAAGAAGCTTCTTTTGGAGCTGGCTTCTGAAGAGAGTCTTGAAGGAATATATGTTTTCTAAGAAAAAAAATTTTTAAATGAGGCAACATTTCAGATATGCAATATATAGGTTGTACAGAAACAAAAGTATAAAATACAATATCAAGTTTGAAGTGAGTTAGTAGTCTAGTTTCTCTAGAATCTAGAATGCCTAAAGAGTATTAAGGAAAAAAGTAAATATATATACATATATGTGCATATATATATATACACACACACATATATATAAGAATACTTATCTAGGAAATTTGTTTTTTATCCCACATACAATATAGTGAGTCAGTGAAAAGTTTTGAGCTGGAGAAAAGTGTGGTCAGACATGTTTCTTAAAAATATTAATTTGATACTTCTATGGAAAATAATTCTGAGAAGTGAAAATTTCTATTTGTGCCCTCTGTGCTTATCATAGTATGTGTTTTATAAATGTTTTTTGATTGATCAACTTAGTCCATATCCTCTGGTTTTGTAAATAAGGAAACTGAGGCCATGAGAATTAGAATGGCTTCTTCAAAGCCACATGGTAGAAGAACAGAGCTTTGACTATCAGTCTGCTTAGTTCAGATCCAATTTCTTTCTATTATACCTTTTTACCTCTTCAGTAATATCAGAGAAGTTAAGGTTGGTTCTACAATCTCAGCTAAATACCTTATCATATTCTTGTTGTTCAGACATTTTCAGTCGTCTATGACCTCATTTGAGGTTTTCTTGGCAAAGATGTAGGATTGGTTTACCATTTCCTTCTCCAGCTCATTTTACATATTAGGAAACTGAGACAAACACAGTTAAGTGACTTGTCCAAGGTCACATTTGAAATCCGGAAGGAGAGTCTTTCTGACTTTAAGATCAGGTTTTATCTGCTTTGCCACCTAGTGCCACCAAACCAAATTACACTTTTTCAAATTCCATTTAAAAGAAAAATCACTTTCTGATCTTTTATATAATCTGTTATCCATTCCATTGATTTTATATTCCTCATTTGTTATGCATTATTATATAAATCCTTCAGTATTTATATCTCCAATGAGAGTACAAACTTAAGAGAAGCATTTTATTTTTATTTTGACCATCAGTATTAATGCTTACAGAAGAATTACACTCAGGAAACCCTATATACCACCTAAACTCAGGTTCTTTCGTCGCCAGGAAATTGTCATCTATACCAAATTTTGGGGAGATTCAGGGCCTCATTCTTTTCTTTATTTTGATTTCACAAACCATTAGAATCAAAAGAGGTGGTAAATCTTCCAAGGTTAAAAGTAGACAAGATTTTTAGTTCAATTAATTATGAGGAAAAACTTCTTGACCAATAGAAAGAGTCCAAAATTAAATGTCAATTTTATGAAATTCAGCATACTTAGAAGGCTCCAGCCAGCTTAAGAGTCATGAAGTCACACAATCTTAGAACTGAAAAAGACTTTAGAGATCATTTGATTCACCTCTAGGCTCCAGGTACTTTCCCTGGCTATCATGCCTGGAATGTTCCCTCTTCCCAAATCTGCCTATTGTTTTCCATGGCCTCCTTTAAATTTCAACTAAAATCCCATTGTTTTTTTGGATGCCTTTTCCATCCCTGTTTAATTCCAGCGTCTTCTCTTTATTGATTTTCATGTTTCCAATGGTTGTAGCTTATCTGAACATATTTGTTTACAAGTTGTCTCCTCCATTAAAATTTTAAGTTCCTTGATTACATGTATTGTCTTTTGCCACTTTTTTGAATCCTTAGTACTTAACACAATGCCAATACATAGTAGGCACTTAATAAATGTTTATTGATTAATTTATTGGTTTAATAACTCATTGAAACTTGAAGCGTCTGAAAAACTTATCAGACAAATGATCAAAAACATATCTAAACTCATAGTATTTTTCTTTCATAGGATCATAGATGTAGAGCTAAAAATGACATTAGAGGGCATTTAATCCAACCCCCCTATTTTACACATGACAAAATTAAGGCCCATAAAAGTTAAGTGATTTATCCAGGGTTACACAAATGGCAAGCATTAGAGATAGGATGTGAACCAATCAGATCCTTGGATCGAAGACCCACTGCTCTTTCTACCATTCAGTAATGCTTGGATTTCTTTAAACTCATTTCATATTTGCTCATTTGTAACTATTTTAACATGTTTTATCTTAGAAGATATTGAAGTAGAGAATGGATGGTGTATATATCGAAGTGACTCGGTTAGAAATTTGAAGTCTCTTCCTTTTAAAATTCTATGATTTTAGTTGTTAGAAGTGAATACCTAACCAATCAATAAGTAGTTATGACCTTAAAAAGATTTGTACCATTCTATACTTTTACAAGTTTCTTTACCTACCCTTTCTTGTGTCATTAGCGTTTATACACTAAAGTAAACCTCCAAACTGGCTACTGATTGCTCATCTCTTAGATCCATTCTCCATATAGAATCCAGAAATTCTAACCACATTATTCCCCAGGAAACTGCAGTTTATACACTAATTTACACAAGAAAAGGCGAATACAGAAACTTTTTTAAATGATTCAATTGTACAAATTCTGTTAATTCCTCAGATTTTATTTGAACAGTTCATAAAGGTAGAACTTTAATCAGTTATGGACACATCAGTCATATGTATTTATTTATTATTGATTCGTATATATTTTTTCAGGAGTGAAATTGCTTCTGGTATATAATTTTTTTAAACCCCTACCTTCTATCTTAGAATCTATATGCAATCTTAGTTCAAAGGTGGAAGAGCAGTAAGGGGTAGGTAATTGGGGTTATGTGATTTGCCCAGGGTCACACAAGTTAGGAAGTATTTGAAATCAGATTTGAACCCAGGACCTCCCATCTCTAGGCCCTCCTTTCTATCTGCTGAACCATGTGGCTACCACCTCGGGCATACTGACCCAATATGTCTAATATTTATATTTGTCTATTGAAGCAGACAAAATCCTCTCTGTTTGTGTACACAGTATTTATACCCTGCTAGACAAAAAATTTTTTTAATTTTTAAATTTACCACCAATTAATAATTTAATTTACCACCAAATTAATAATTTAATTTACCGCCAAATTTCTGGTGGTAAAACCCTGTGCACTTAGCTAAACTGATCTTTATGTGACAACTATGTATTACATTTCTTTGCTGTACTTCAAATCTTTGCATCTTGGTAGGATTTTCCTGACTTTGTGCTTCATTGCAGAAGCCTTCAGTGAATGAATCATTTCATAAACATGGATGCATCAGAGTACGTGTTGAACCCACATCTGATCCATACAGGCTCAAGTTTTATTTCCTAAATTAATATATTTTCCAAGTGTTTAGTTTTCTTTTAACTAATACTTCAGTTCCATGTAATTTTTTTACACTTCTGAGATCCTAACTCCCTGTTTCTCTCTACCTCTGTTTCTTTCCCTCTGTTCTTCTCTCTCTCCCAATTCTGTGCCAGAATAAAAGAATTAAAAGCATATATTTTACTCTTCCAAAGGTCAACATTTTTGCTTGAAGCATCAAGGCCCAAAGACTAACTCTTGAGCAGAAAATTTGCAAAATTCATTTAATTTCCTTGGGCTTTGATTTCCTCATTGTAAAATGAAGAGGTTGTACTAGATAGCCTTTGAGATCTCTTCCAGCTAAAACTACATAATTATTCTATCAATAACTAGTCTTAAGGTGTTTTAAAAACGTCCATATAACATTTATTTTAATATATATATATTGGAAGTGATTGCAATAATTTTAGCTTGGACAGGGGAACTCTAGTACAGCTCAAATATACTTAGCACTTTTTTACACATGTGAAGAAACTGAGGCTTGGACAGGTTAGATGATTTTTCATGCTGCTTCTTGCTCAGTCATTTTAATTGTGTCTTGACACTATTGGGTTTTTTGGGGGGTTGGGAGGGGCAAAGATATAGGTGTGGCTTGCCATTTCCTTCTCCAGTTTCCATGTTTATTCCGGCACAGGTGATATAATCTAAACCTGAAATCCAGTCTTTTGCATCTAAAGTTCTGTACTCTGTGTACTTGATCACACTTTACTGCTTAAAATTATGTTTTATAGATTTGTAATCCAGTCCCTTTGGAATTACTGAATTCATTGAAAAGCTACTCTAAATGTGACCTAAGCCGTTCCAGCCCCCATACCTGATATGTTGGGAACTTCCTTTAATCATCTAAATTAAGTCATTTGACATTATTGAAAATTAAATTCCTTGACCCCAGGAAAACTTGTGAACAGGGTCCCTCATTAAGTTCATATAGTTTAGGGAAGAAATGATCTCTGCTGCTGGAGAGGGAGGGTAATAAAGTTCGACTTTCTACTGCTTTCATCCTGGGTTCAATTGCCAGGAGATAAGCAAACCTGAGGACACTGCTTGCTACTTTGACGTGAACTCCTATGATATTGCAACTGTATGATATGTATTGTTTTGACATAGAGCTAGGTGAACTGACTGAACGACTGAAAACACCTATAGTCTGTCATCAATATACCTTGCTCTTCCTGATGCAGCATGGTTTCTTTTTACTCATAAAAATAATTGAAATGGCTACTTTCAATTTTTAAGCACCTCAGGAAATAAGTAGCCAGAATTCTCGAAGGTTTGGTCTCAGAAAGGCTTACATGTAATTTTCCTTTTTCTGTCAGAGCGCTGATTTGCAAAGTGGCTGATAGGTTATGGTCATGCAGCTGTGGAAAGCCTGCTTGCCTTTTTTCCCAGTTTATGTTTGTGGCTTGTGCGACGTTCTTACAGTCCACGAAATGAACAATTCATGAGAGAGCACAGTGCTTAGTTTTTATATATTGCAGAGCTTCTAGAAGCAAGCAATTGTATTTGCCACAATTTTTAAATTAATGTATGGGAGAAGTTTGCTCCTGCTAAGATTCAAATATCAAAATCGTGGGTTACTTTTTTCTTTTTTTGTTGTTGCACTGTGAAGTGCAGTTTTATCAACTCGACTCATATAGTTTCAAAGCTTATTCATTTTATAAAGCTGGTAAAATATTGCACATACTAATATGTTTTACCATTTTAGCCAAATTCTCTTATTATACCTTTCTGTGTCAACCAAAGCAAAAGTTAAGATTTTTTAAACCATAAATATGTAAAAACATATTTATGGCCATTGATAAGGAAGAGTGAGCATTAAGTTATTTTCATGCTTAAAGATAATAAAAGGGAATGAGAGATATATGTAGAAGGCCAAATATATATGTACATATATGTATATATACACACGTGTGTATGTATAAATTTGTATATATATGTATGCATATGTAGGTGGTTGGGTGGTAGCATATTTCCTATCATTTTTATAGTAGAATGTTAAGAATATGAATTTTCTATCTTAATAAGGTTTTTTTTAAACTGATTAAAATATTTATTTTTCTATCTCTGTTGCATAGAGAATAGTCTTTGGGCTATAAACATTTTTTAGTGATGATGCCTTTGATCATGTTATTTAGATCAGTTATTTTAGATAAAAATTCCATTGTGATAAAACTCTGAATAACAGCAATGGTATTTTGTGAACTGAGATAACCTAAAATTCTGTCCAGATGTGCCTAATTCTGTGCCCTTCACATAGTATGTAGTCAATTAATAATTGTTCTGAAATTCTGCATTTTATAAGTTGTGATATATCTAGCTCTTACAGACCCATTTGATTATTTCATTATATTCCATCTGGCTATTAAAAACTATTTTTAAGACGATGATGACTAAAGCACATCTAGACCTAATTATCATGATTAATGTTTCGATTTTAGTTTCAAGAATATTTGGTGAAAGCATCTTAACCTAATTCAACTAATTGCCCCAACTTTCAGTTCTGGTCTCTGAGAGGCCTGACTCTCAATCCACTGAGCTACCCAGCTGCCCCCTCCAACTTTATGTTCTTATCTTCTTGTACCACACCAAGATTGTTATGGTGTCCTTGTGATTTTTTCCATTCTCTTCCCCACCACCTTCAATCTGGAAATTACCGTTCATTTTTAAGAGAGAAAAATCACAATTTCATGAACATTTGAAAGGCTTGAAGCAGTGACCTGGCATATGGTCGATTGACAAATGAGTGTTGAATAGCTGAGTCACAACCCCTTCAGAAAAAAACTGGAAATTGATGAGGTTACTGCTAGTAGTGACTTACAGTCACTGTGTGAAGCCTTTGTATTGCCAAGTGTCCTTTGTCAGTAGTCAGAAATTTTAGGACATTCTGAATACATTTTCAATTCTCTTATATAATAGTATCCATTTAACTATTTTTAACTATCTATATTTAACTTCAAATTTTTAATCCAGCAGCTATAGAATTAGAAATTTTGTTAATAAGTTGCACCATTACTAAAAGAATAAAATGCTGTTTGTGGAATCATGAAGCTCTGAGTTCAAATCTAATTTTTAATTTATTTTTAAAATTCAATTTTGTTATATTATCAGTTATACTCTATCTCTCCATGTCTCTTCCCCACAGCCTTGAGAAGAGAAAAAAACCTGTTACAATATGCATAGATATGCAAAACAAATTTCCTAAATAGCCATGTTCCTGGGAGTTGGGGAGGACAAGAAAAAGGAATAGAAGAAAAATATGCTTCAATTTGGACTCTGAGTCCATTGGCTCATTTTCTGGGGGAAGAATAGAATTTTACATCAAATTCTTTGGAATTGTGGCTGTTTGTTATCATGATCAGGATTATTAAGTATTTTGGAGTTGATTATCACTACAATATTGTTGTTACGGAGTAAATTGTTCTCCTTATTCTGTTCACCATCCTCTTCATCATTTCTCATTCCACAACAATATCTTATCACATATACACACACACACACACATATATATATATATACATATATATATATATAATACCATTAAGAGTTTATTCAGTGGGAAACTGCGTGACTCAGTGGATTGAAAGCCATGCCAAGTCTATTTAACTATTACAGTTCAAATCTGGCCTCAGACACTAATTAGCTGTGTGACCCTAGGCAAGTCACTTAACCCCCCCATTGCCTAGTCCTTATCACTCTTCTGCCTTGGAACCAATACTTAGTATTGATTCTAAAATGGAGGTAAGAGTTTATAAAAAAAAGTTTATTCAGTCCTTCCCCAGTTGAAAGGCTTCCCCTCAATTTCCAATTCTTTTCTCCCACAAAATAAAACCTTCTATAAATATTTTTATACATAGAGATTATTTTCCTTTTTTAAAAATTTATTTGGCATACTATTCTTCTGGTGGTGTCTCTCTCTTGCAGAGTTCCAAATTGCTTACCAGAATAGTTGGACTAATTTCCATTTTCACCAATAGTGCGTTAGCATAACTGTTCTCCCAATCTTCTTTAGTAGCATTTATCTTTTTTCTTTTTTTCTCATCCTAGCCAATCTGATAAATTTAAGGTGATGTCAGGGCAATTTTAGTTTGTATTTCTCTAATTATTAGTGATCTAGAACATCTTTTTAAAAAAATAAGGCTGTTGATAGCTTTGATTTTTTTTTCCCTCTAAAAACTGTTTTTTGACAATTTGTTGGTTGGGGAAAGGCTTTTATTATTTTAAATTTGAATCAGTTCCTTATATTCCAAGCTGAGATCTTACTTAAATACATCTTAGTTGTGATGCTAGACAAATCAGTTAAAAACTTAATCTTTAAAAATGTGGATAATAATAGGATGAATTGCACAAATATTCTATTTAAGCGAAAGTTACTGTTATTACTTTTGCAGCAATGTGTTAGTGTGGTGTAGTGGTAGAAAGGATACTGGACTTGAATTCAGAGGAAAGAACTGGGTTTGATTTCTTCTTTCAAATTTTTTTAGCATTGCAATCATGGACAACTTAACTTCCCTGAGGCTCAGTTTCTCTTTTGTAATGAGAGAATAATATATGCAATATCAGCTTTCCACTATTATTGTCCATATCAAAGAGAATCTATGCCAAATGCTTACAAACCTTAACATGCCATACTATGAATTTCTATTTCTTTTTATTATTTCTTCTTTATAATAAAGTACTCTCTTCACTCTTAAGATACTTCATGTAAGTAACCCTGAGCAAAACATTTGTCATGTCCCATGAAACTGTAAATAATATTTAAAAAATTATTATTTCATTAAACATTTACCAACTAAATGTAAAAAATTAACAATCATTTTTAAGATAAGTTCTAAATTTTCTCCATTCCTCCTGCACCTCCTCCTTTCCTTGAGAAAACAAGCATTTTGATTTTAATTATACATGTCAAGTCTTACCAAACATATTGTATATTTGCCATGTTGCAAAAGAAAACAGAAATAAAATAAAATAATAAAAATAAAGTTTTTTAAGCAAATGCTTCAAACTCCATCTTGAGTTCATCAATTTTCTCTCTGGAGGCAGATAGCATTTTTCATCATGGGTATTTTGGAATTGTCTGGTTCATTGTCTTGATCAAGGTAGTTAAATTTTTCACAGGTTGATCTTCCTTACACTATTGCTATTACTTTGCACAGTGTTCTCCCAATTATGCTAATTTTGCTTTGAATGAGTTCATACAAGTCTTCCAGGATTCTCTGAAACAGTCCTACTCATCATTTCTTATAGCACAATAGTATTCTATCATAATCATATACCACAACTTGTTGAACCATTCCCTAATTGATGGACATCCCCTAATTTTCAATTCTCTTTATACTACAAAAGAGCTACTAAAAGTAAATATCTTTGTATAAATAGGTCATTTTCCTTTTCTTTGATCTCTTTGCAATATAAACCAAGTAGTGTTATTGCTGGATTACAGGGTATACATATTTGTATAAACCTTTGGGTACAATTCCAAATTGTTTTCCAGAAGGGTTTCACAACTCCACCAATAGGGAATTAATGTCCCATTTTTTACATATATTCTCCTGCATTTGTCATTTTCCTTTTGTCTTTTCTTAGCCAATTCAACAAATGTGAGGTGGTATCTCAGGATTGTTTTAATTTGCATTTGTATAATCGATAGTGTTTTAGAGGGGCTTTTATGTGAGTATTCATAGCTTTGATTTCTTCTTCTGAAAACTGCCTGTTAATATCCTTTCATCCATTTATCAACTGAGAAATAGCTTTTATTTCTATAAATTTGATTCAGTTCCTTATATATTTGAGTTCTAAGACATTAATGAAACTAACTTGTTGCAATATGTTCCCCCACTAATTGCTGTTTTCCTTCTAATTTTGACTGCATTCGTTTTGTTTATGCAAAAGCCTTTTAATTTCATTTAAGCCTTTTATCTCTTTTTTGGTCATAAACTGTTTCCTTGTCCATCGATCTGACAATAAAATTTTCTGCGCCCCATTAGAATACTTATAATATTATCATTTATGTCTAAATCAATAATCCATTTTTACTTTATCTTGGTATACAATGTGAAATGTTGGCATATGCCTAGTTTTTGCCAAATCACTGTCCAGTTTTCCCAGTAATTTTTTCAATGTTGTGTTCTTACCCCCAAACCTCAGATCTTTGTGTTTATCATTAAATACCATACTGCTGTGGTCATTTATAATTGACTGTTTTGTACCTATTCTATTCCTCTGATCCACCAAACTATTTCTAAGCCAATATCAATTTTTTTTGATTACTTCTTTGTAATGTAGTTTGAAATCTGGAACTGCCAAACTGTCATCCTTCACATTTTTTTCACTGATTATTTTGATATTTTTGACCTTTTCTTCTTCCAGAAAAAGTTTGTTACTTCCTTCACCCCCAACTCTATAAAATAATTCTTTGGAAGTTTGATTAGTAAGGAACTGATAAACCAAGTTAGTTAGAATTGTCATTTTTATTATATTGGCTTGGCCTACCTATAACAATATTTCTCTAACATATAGTTGTTTAGACCTGTCTTTATTTGGTGAAAAGTGTTTTATCATTTTAGGAAAGGTTCTCTTGATTCCTGTTTTCTAGTGTTGTTTTTAACTTTGTAAAATATATTTGTGTACTTTTAAAAATACCAATTACATGTATTTGTGAAAGGCTTTTTAATGTATCTACTGATATAATCATATGATTTTTATTCTTTCTGTTATTGATATGGCCATTTCTCACTTGGTCAGCATGCTGGTCCTTACAAAGGAAGAGTTCTTGATCCATTGGGATTATAATCAACATTATTCCTCAGGGCCCATTCTATCCTTAGAACCACAAATGATACAGTTCTTCAGGGTTTCTGATCCCTTGGGATAGAAGTGATACTCTATCTCAGGGTTCTATTCCTTCTTGACCTAAGTTTTCCTCTCTAACATTAAACTGTGACCCAGAAGTGGATAAAGACAATGGAGTTTGCTAAATATTATCTGGTCCTATATCCAGTGCTTGCTGACCAGTTGCTATGTCCCCTTATCATCTGTGTCTAGAGAGCTCATGAAGCTGCTGTTCCTTCTGTAACTGCCATTTAGCCTTACCATTGATGGGCTCTAGACCAGCCTATTTTCTGTGTCACAGATCTTTTTTTTTTTTGAGCTACTATGTTGTCTTGGTTGAAAAAAATGTCTCATTCTGAACTTTAGTTGGCTCTGTTATTCTAGAATTCTATTTGAATAATTATTTTAAAGTCCTTTGGAGGGAATGTTGGGAGAGCTTGATTGAATACTTCTTTACTCCACCATTTTGTCTCTGCCTCACAATACCATAGTTTTAGAATTGCTCCAATGATAGAACTCATGTCTGTTTTCCAAGGATCAACATAGCTATCAAGAGTCTCTTTGCCAAAATATTGGCCACTATGTAGTAATTTTTTTCAATCCCAATAATTTTAGTAATGCATAAATGCACCTAGGTGATGCAGAAAATAGAATGCTGTGCTTAGAGTCAGGAAGACATGAGTTCATCCTCAGACACTTAGTAGCTGTATGACCTTGAGCAAATCCCTTAGCCTTATTTGCCTCCAGTTTCCTTATCTATAAAATGAGGTGGAGAAGGAAATAGCAAGCTACTCTATTCTCTGCCAACAAACCCTAAATGGGATTAAAAAGTGTCATACATGACTCAAATGACATAACAACAACAAATAAATGGAGTGCTGATATGTCTCAGTAGAAGTAAGTAAAATGTATTAAATAAAAAATACATTGAATATTAAAATATGCACATTTGTTTTTATTAATATATTTTGTATTTATCTTTTACATATTTCCAACTCATTAAATGATAACAACTCATGTACTATATTATTATTGTTATTTGTAGGGAAAGAATTCTCATTTTGCTTGATGGAGTTCAGATATAAAATTGATCTTCACACAATTCCCTCTTCAGCTATTATTCTTTTATTTTTAAAATTGTTTATTATATTTTTTCTTTTCCAGATTACATGTAGATTGAATTTTAATAATTTTTTCTGACATTGTGTAGTCCATATTCTGTACTCCCCTCCCACTCCTCCTTGCTCCCTATGATGTCAGTTAATATGATATATAACATACATATGCTGTCATGCAATATGAATTTCCATTTTTGTCATATTGTTAAAGAAGATATATGTTGCTTATAGAAGAAAAAATCATAAAGTAAATAAAGTAAAAAATTGTATTTTTCATTCTGTATTCAGACTGTCAGTTCCTTCTATGGCAATGGATAGACTTTTTGTCATGAGTTTCTTGGAGTGGCTTGCATTGTTGATAATAGTTAATTTATTTATGGTTGATCATCTTACATTATTGATATTACTGTGGACAACATTCTCCTGGTTCTGCTCATTTTGCTTTGGATCATTTCATATGAATCTTTCCAAGTATTTTTTATGATTTCCCTATTCATCTTTTCTCATGGCACAATAGTATACCATTACAGTCATATGCCTGCAACTTATTCAGCCATTTCCCTATTAATGGACATTACCCCAGTTTCTAATTCTTTGTCCCGACAAAAAGAGTCACAATAAATATTTTTGTACAAGTAAGCCCTTTTTGATATCTTTGATGTTTTGGGGATACAGATCTAGTAGTGGTATTGCTGGGTCATTGTGTATACACAGTTTTATGGCCCTTGGGGTATGGTTTCAAATTGTCCTCCAGAATGTTTTTTTTATTTAATTTTTCTTCAGCTTTGCATAGGCTATCAAAACAAATGCTTTTTGTAAATGATAAAAAACATTTACTTCTAAAGTTACTTTTTGCCTTGTAAATATCATTGCTACAACTCAGAAAGCATATAGGAGAATATGAATATAATTTATCTTATGCTACTCCCACCTGATTTTGACTTCATCTGCTATGTTTGTAGAACTTTTAATTACACAGAGTTTTGATGTTATAATTATTTGGTAGTGAAACATCTATTGAAAACATCTTAAGTAATCAAATGGGCCCTTGTTATGTTTGTGCAATTGTGGACAACTTTTTTATCAGTGATGATACTCTATTGCCAATATAGTTTGTTAAATTCTTAGGAATATTTTTATAGTTTCATTTATCACACAAAGTTTTCATATGTAGTTGTCATAGGATACTGAAATTCTTGTATGTAATTCTGGACACAAGGTTATTTCTTTTTTAGAAATTTATAGATGCTGATTTTTTTCAAACTATAGTGATGTACTTATCCTTGCTAAATTTATATCAATTAATAAATCTGAGCTCTTTAAGCACAATATTTTTGATAATTTCATCACTATCACAAAGCCTTCCATATTGTGAACAAATCCATATGATTAAGCATTCATAGAACCTTTGGCAATATACTGTGAGCTATTATTAGTTTGTTGATGTTTGGTTGTGTGTTTTCACTGGTATAGTGAACTAGTTATAAGAAAATAGATCAGTTCCTTTTCTGCAATTGATATTGATTTAGAGAGTTCCTTTTTGCCTCAATTTAATATAATAGAAATAAATTACTTAGGTGGGAGTGGATAGAATTTATTTATAGGACAGATCAACAGATAACTTTATAATGTAGCATCTTATTTATAGTTATATCATGAGTAATATAAATTTTATGAAACCTTGAGGCTTAAATATGATGATTACATGAAAATATAAAACTGATGATTTGCTTCTAGGAAATGAGCAGTTCTGAATGGATGGAATTAAAGGGCCTTATGAACTAAATGTATATGTATGATGGATCACAATCATATAGTTCTAAGATGGATAATTATTTTTAAATGTGTACAAAGTATGTGTGATTATGTTCTCTTAATGACCTCCTGGTGTGGGAACCACTGAGACTGATGGACAATAGCTACACCACTTTGTGTATTTGAGTCCTATTTATAGGTTAAGTGACTTTTCTAAGACTCATCTAATTAGTAAGTTTCAGAACCATCATTTGAATCTAAAAGTTTCTGATTCCAGTCCAAGTGTTCTATCCATTAAGTCAAACTACTTGTATGTAGGTGAACAAAAGCATTTGTCCATATATACATTTAGGGACATGTACTGAACTTGTGATTTCATTGGCATAGAGAACTCCCTGACAAAGGAAGGTTGGCGTTTCTCTGCAACTTATTTTTATTCTTAGAGAGTTACCTCATGAACTGAGAGATTAGTGACTTGCCTAGGGTTATGTAGCTGATATGTGTCAGGGGCAGGACCTGAACCCAGATCTTCCTGGCTTTGAGGCCAACTCTCTTTTCTATATGTCATACTACCTTCCATTAGTGGTCATATAGTATATTTGTTATGAGATATTATATACCTATATAATACGGTTATATAAAGGGAGTAATATTACAATATTACATTGTTTGGAAACCATAAAAATTTTACTTTGATATTTTTAATATATAACTACGTACATCTTTTAAATCAATTTTAAAAGTCTATTTCTCTTAAATGAGTTCAAATGTAGTTTTCATATTGAGTAGAATGCTTCAATTATTCCCTTAGGACATACTAATTTAATATTTAACTCAGTAGAATCTACTAATCTAAAAATAAAGAGAAAAAAGTCAAGGGAAGGAGTTGAAAGCAAGCTTCCCATCCATATTCATGCCTTCTTCAAACGGTAAACATATTAGCCACTGTCTAGAATTCTCCATTTAGATTTCTTTTTTTAAAAAAGTAAGCTTGTACCTTATTTGTGAACTTTTATTAAATGCTTTCTGTTCACGGAAGTTAGTGAGTGAAATACATTCTCAATAGCTGGACAGCTCAGAACTCAGAAAACATGGATCTACAATTAAATTATTCGTTAATAAGCAACACTGAAAATCTTGGTCATGCTTTCAATAGTTGCACGAGATGAATGCAAGCTGGGGATTAGGGAACATTTGATCGGTGTATCTATTATACTTTTGAAATTTATTGCATTTTTAAACCCATTTATTGTTAAAAAGAAAAAAGTTTGGGTTTGCCTCCTAATCTAGACACGGGCAAATGACTCTTCCCTTTGCAGGAAGGGTTGCAAAGAGAAATAAAAGTGGTACCTACTATAATATACAATTTGTCTTTTGAAAATGTCAACAATGAAATAATGTTTTCAAAAGATCTCTGAAACATTTACACACACACACACATATACACACATGCACACAAACATACATCCACATCCACAGAAAGGTTTTCCTCTGAGTTGCTCTTTCTTTCAAGCATTATAAAATCATTCTAAAGCAGGTCACATGTTTAAGTTCTTGACAGAGCTCAGTTTTGATGGTGGCAGTATTGCTGAGGGAAATAAAAATGGGGAAAATGTCATAAGTCAATCTATTTCATAAGAGACATTTCTATTCTTTTGTGAGTTCAATGTTATGAAATATCATAAGAACTCTTTTTTCAAAAAGATCTCTTCAAAATGTACAGTTTCAACCAGGCCCATTTACCTATCCCCCCTCCCTCAAGTCTGGAGTTCGGCTGTACAGAAATAATTGTACAAAAAAGCAATAGAATTAAATGAATTGGCAGGCCTTGGGCATGGCCATCTATCGATGCAGTCACAAGAACATCATCAATCTATTTAGGAGCACATATTGCTTCCTAAGTTTGAGCAGTAGACTTTCACATTTAATAAATTACAAACTATTGAATAAGTCTTATCAGGACCTTCCATCTTATAGGAAATAAGTTACTGGAAGAAAAGCATATGATTTCTTCCTCTATCTCTTTTGGAAGAATATTTGAGGTATTTTAATCTTTTAGAATTGGAAGGAACTTTAATTCTATCACCTTACAAATCCAAACACTGAAGTTGCAATCTATTCAAGAGGTCACACCACTAAAGGGCACTAAAGCTAGAATTGAAATTTAGATCTGTTTTCTCTTAATCCAGTTATTCTTTAATTATAATCTACTATATCATGTCTTAACTATAAAGCATATAAAAATAGTTAAATCTATTGAATTATAAAATAAACTTTTCTACTTCTTACATTTAAATTATTTCATCCATTTTAGAATTTCTGTAATATTAGAGCAGTGTTACTTCTTAATATTTCAGAATATTTTTCCAGATTTTACCATTCCTCTATTGGAGACAAGACTTCTAGACTCATTGTAAGTAAGAAAAATATCCCATTTGGGGATTGGTTGCTTTACAATGCAATGAAGATGTCAAGATATTGTGGGCTTCCTTCATTCTGATAATAGAAAGTTTTAAAATAGCTTGGAATAATTTTAAATGTATTTTTTCATTTAAAATTACCTCATCAATTTTCAGTACTCCTGCATTGTCTTGCCTGAGACACATTTTTTTAATTTTATTAGTAGCTGTATTTTTACTTGTTTTTTCTTCTAACTTCAAGAAATCTGTTCCTCACTGGAGATAAATCTCTCCTGCTGCCAAGTCTATCTTAACTGCTTTAGTTGTTTGCTAAAGATTAATTAGACTCTTTTTGCAATAATAGCTTGCTAATTCTTGGTAATGCTTTTCACATCTAACTATACCAAAGAATTTTGGTGTGACTGATATTTCATTGAAGATTTGAATGATCCAGGAAATGCTTGACTTCTTTCCCACAATATTTACTGTAGTATTTCTCATCATTGAAAAGTACTTTTTAAAAGCTACGTCTCCTTAGAGTAAAATCTATTCCTAAAAACCACATAATTAAATACATAACAAAAGAGAAAAATGAATTGTGTATGTATGGCAAAATTCCCAGCACTCAACTGATAGAGAACTATTTGGGAAACCAACTAACTTCTGATTTCATCAGTTCATTTAGAGACATTCTGTGTCAGCATATTGTTATTAGAAGAATGCGAGCATGGATATTGCAATCACAAAATGAGATCCCATCAAAATTATTTCTTGTCACAAGTAACTCATGTAGTTGTAGATTAGTTTAACTTATGGTATCCAGAAAGGATATTCTATATGTAACTAGCAAACTATCTACAGATAAATCAGCAGAGATAGATGGTCTCTATGGAGATATTTGAAAGAAATTACAAAATTACACTTTAAATTTTGAACTGTTGAAAAATGTTTTCATTTATAAAAAAATATAGGCAAATATACATATGACTTATATGTAATGAGGAAAACAGATATCAGTGAGTCACTTTCATGCTAAACAAGTTATCTCTGAACTTTAAGTAAATACGCTTTTTTTTTTAAGAGAAGAAAGATCAAGTAAAATTAACTATTAGAAAAAAACTCTGCTAGGAAGGAAACAAGCCTTTCATCAAGAACCTACAACGTGCCAGGGACTGTGATAAGAACTATACAAATACTATCTCATTTGAGACTCACATTGACCCTGCTGGGAATATTATTATTATGATCACTTTACAGTTGATAAAACTAAAATACATAGAAGTTACATGATTTGCCTAAGGTACACAGGGAACACGTGTGTAAGAATACATTCGAACTCAGATTTTTTTGAACCTGGTCCAAAACTGTATTCATCAGACACTTAGATGAATTTTGTTCTGAGACACACAACAAGCATGTGTCACATGCAGAAATTGATTCCAGGTCTATTTGCCTCGAAGGGTTACCCTTTTATACTTCACCACAGTGGTTTTCATCAAAAGCTCTTTAATTTGTAAAAGAATTAGTTATAAGTTGGAGTTTAATTTTGTCAAAAATGTTTTGTAATAATATTTCCCTCTTATCACATGGTGATTCATTGTTATTTCTTTTAGATTTTAAGTAATAGCGGAAAATAATCCAAAATGTACTTAAAGAATTTCTTAGTCCTTTTTGTATCATGGGCTTGGTTAACAGTCTAATGTAGCCTACGGGCTTCTCATCAGAATAATTTTTTAATACATAAAACAAAACATATCAAATTGCTAAGAAAAACAATTAAATTGAAAAATAGTTAAGTATAAATCATGCATATATATGTGTATATATATATTTAAAATTTTAACTCTCCCCTCCTGTCTTAGAATCAATACTTTGTATTGTTTCCAAAGCAGAAGAGTGGTAAGGGCTATGCAATGGGAGTTAAATGGCTTACAGAGGGTTACACAGCTAGGAAGTGTCTGCAGCTGGATTTGAACCCAGGACCTCCCATCTTTAGACCTGCCTCTTAGTTCACTGAAGCACCTAGTTGCCCCCAAAATATATACATATATATTTATGTATATATTTTTTCAGTTCATCAACCTTAGTTTAAGAATCCCTAATTTAAAGAATGATGGGTTCCATATTCACAGGAAAGCCAAGTAAAAGAAAAAAGAAAAAAGAAGAGAAACAAAGGAAAGGAAAAGAGATGAGAGAAGAAAGCAATCTATTATCAAATGTAGAAGATAGGGACAACAGTCAAAGGTTCTACTGCTCTAAAATCTGGTATAATGAAGGAAAGGCACTGGCCTGCAAAGGAAAACAAAAAGCATCCCTCCCCAAAAAAAAACCCCCAAACTTTCTTTCCTCGAAGAAGAACCACAGTTTGTGTGCACTAGGAACTGTGTGCTCCTTGAGTTTCTGAACCTCATGAAAACTGTGAGCAAAACTGTAGAAGTTTCCCAGGAGAGCCATGCAAGTGGTCAAAGGGATAAAGCAGCTTCTTTTTTGAGAGATTAAAAAATATTCCTCTTCTGCCTGGATAGTAAGAGTGGGCATGTACCTGCTACATGCCACAGTTCATATGTTATTTTATTCAGTCTTTACAACACACCTGTAAGGAGAAGGAATGGAAAAGGGAATGAAGGGAATGGAATCAGCATTTACATGGTGCCTATTTCTGTGCTTTGTCTTATTTCATACCCTAAAACTACCTTTTGAGGTAGGAACTGTCATTGTTTTTATTTTACAGTTGAGGAAACTGAGGCAGGCAGAAATTGATTTACTTGTTCAGGGTCGTACAGCTCTGAAGTGTCTGAGAATGAATTTTACCTCAGATATCCCTGATGCCAGGCCTGACACTGGCCCTGCCTAGGTAGTAAGTAAAGGAGCTAGGGGTAGGTGCTATTATTATTGCTATTTGTAGATTAATTTACTGAAGCTAAGAGAGGTGAAATAAATTACTCTGGTCCTGGGTGTTCTAGTAAATGTTTCAAAAACAGCTAGAGGTAAGAGTGAAGCAAGGTGACATATATTTCTCCACCACTTTCTTTAATTTAGACAATCAACAAAAGAATAAGTCTGGCCCTGAATTATGGGTTGCTGATGTCTGAAATATAAATGCTCACTGTGAAATTTTAATGTGTGAATCAGCATGAACTAACTCCAACTCTATTCTGACTCTGGTTTCCTAGTAATGACCTAAAGCCTTCCTGACTCTGAGTTCATGTTCTATCTATTCTTTTTTTTAACTATTTATTAATTTATTTGTAAACCCTTACCTTCTCTCTCTTTCTCTCTTTTTTTAATAACTTTTTTTTAAAAACCTTTAACTTCTATGTATTGGCTCCTTGGTGGAAGAGAGGTAAGGGTGGGCAGTGGGGGGTCAAGTGACTTGACCAGGGTCACAAAGCTGGGAAGTGTCTGAGGCTAGATTTGAACCTAGGACCTCCCATTTCTAGGCCTGGCTCTCAATCCACTGAGCTACCCAGCTATCCCCTTACCTTCTCTGTTGGTATCAGTTCTTTCTTTTTTCTTCTTTCTACCCCTCCTGTTTCCGCAGGAAGGCAAGTAATTTGACATAGATTGTACATATATTATCACATAATATGTATTTCCTTGTTCATTATATCGTGAAACAAGACACATATTGCTTCCACTAGATACCTACATGAATATGAACAGAGGAATGATCCAAGTATATAATGAATATAATAAAATGAGCAACTAGGTAATGCAGTGGATAGAGTACTAGACCTGAATTCATGATGACTCATTTTCTTTGGGTTCAAAGCTGGCTTCAGAAATATCACATTAATTGGGTGACCTAGGGTAAGTCATTTAACCCTATTTGCCTCAGTTTCCTCAACTGTAATGAGCTGGAGATGGAAATGGTGAACCACTTCAGTATCTTTGCCAAGGAAACAACAAATAGAGGTCATTATGAGTTGCATACAGGGGCATATGAGTTGCTCAGTGGATTGAGAGTAAGACCTAGAGATGGGAGGACCTGGGTTCAAATGTGGTCTCAGACACTTCCTAACTGTGTGACCCTGAGCAAGTCACTTAACCCCTGTTGCCCAGCCCTTACCTCTTTTCTGCCTTGGAACCAATACACAGTATTGATTCTAAGATGGAAGGTAAGGGTTTAAAAAAAGAATTGCATTTGATTGAAATAACCCAGCAATAACAACAAATAATAAAGTGAACAAAAATTGGCTTGTCAAATCATAGAATATAAGAATTAGACATAACTCTTTAAATACTATAAAAATGCCAGTTATTTATTGTTATCATGGAGAAATACATACATTTTTGAAGATATCACTACTTTTCTGATTTCTTTATTATGGAGGACAGCCATGCCTTCCAGGAAAACCTAGATCCATTCAACAAACAAGTAAGCACCTAGTATAGTCAGGATTTTAATACCCCTTGGGAAGATACAGCTTTCAACAAGACACCTAACCCTGTTCCAAGATTTCAGATAGAGTAGAGAAGGACTACATGCACAAATATCAGTAAAACAAAATAAAATGTGCTAATTCCTTTAAAGAGCTGCTTTGAGAATTCTTTTTAGGTAGAGAATATACCTAGTGAAAATCACTTTACACAGTCAAATAAAAGAATACTGGGCCATCTGCCTGATACCGAAGAAAAATGTTAATGTACTCCTCTTTGGATGAGGATAATGTTTAAATGGACAAGAAAACATCACCACTAAGGAATAATTTCAATTATTTTGTGTTGTATTGAAATGAGAGCATCAAATTTTCAAGTACCTTCTATGTTATCAGTAAAGAAAGTAATTAAAGGCCAGTTTTCACATGGCAACCAAAGTTTCCACCATAGCAACCAATGTGTCCACCATAGCAACCAGTGTGTCCATATAACCTACTTAAAAGAACATGGAGTGCATAGGTCCTACACGAAAGAAAATTAGGCCAGTTATTTTCTCATTTTAGGAGGGAAAAGTGAAGACAATTTGACCAAGTAGTACTTAGGCATTGTTTCTCTATATGTGCCCTCATATTTCCAAATGGCTTTGATATAATTAAAGAAACTTTCATTCTCTAATGAACTGATTCTACTCTGTTAATCTTTTTTTTAGTGTGGCACTTTTTACCCTAGGAGTATTAACACCTTTGCTATTCAGTGAGATCAGAAGCAGGAGAAGGAAGAATTAGCTGAAGAGATCAAAAAATGACATAAACAAGGTTTGTGAGGAACTACATTTGGCTTTAAAGTATAGTATTAAATATTTTGGTTATGTTTTTAAGGGAAAAAAGATCATAAATCTTCCAATATTCCCAACTGTAAATTGGCTTCATCATTCATTCATGGAAAGCAAGGCTTTTTGGATAACAGTTGGATAATGATATAATTTTTCAATAAAAATCGAGCCAATGTTTTATCTTATTCTCTGGTTCTCCCCCTGCCTATATCATGCTAAATGCACACTATGCTAGCCTCCTACTATATTATTTCATTTCTATTTAGCAAACATTAAATATCTTTACTCTTCCTAGATGTGTGACACTGGGCAAGTTATTTATCCCCCATTTCCTAACTCCTACTACTCTTCTGTCTTGGAACCAATAATTTAAAAGAATCTTTATATACCTTGTCTGATGCTAGGCACTATAGTTATAAAGATGAAAAAGAAATATTTTTGCCCTCAAAGAAAACATTCTTGCCCTTACATTCAATTTACAAGGAATAATCTATATGCAGATGAATTCGAGGTATTTTAAATAGGAGAAGAGTGCTATTAACTGAGTGGATTATGGAAAACTTCATGGAGAAACTGGCATCCTCTGTGAAGTCTTGAAAGAAAGAAAAGAAGTATTTGAAAAGTTGAATAAGAAGAAGGAATATATTTAGGTAGAGTCATGGCTTGTGTGAATTTATAGATATCAGGGATTGAATGTTGAATCTCATGAGTAGTGAGTCTCCTTTGAAATGTATAAGAAGAATAAAATGAAATAGAGCTGAGATTATAGAATGAAACCAGATGTTGCTTGAAGGTCTTAAATGTCAAAATACCAAAAAAAATGGTATTTAATCCTCAAAGCAATAGGGAGCCATTACAGGTTACTCTGATGTAAAACTTTTCTAGCATGCTCAATGTTCCATAAATGATAACTAGAACTTTGAAAGATCTTCATCCATAATTTTATTTAATTTTATAACTGTTTCCTTTTAACCTTTGATATTTTTAACTGGAACCTCTTCTAGCAAACTGATATTATACAAATCTAGGAAAAGGTTAAAGGAACAGGGCAAATATGCTTTTTAGAAGCAAAGTGTAGATTAAATTATTATAGAAAATATTATTATACAAATAATAGTAACTAGGGAGAGGAAAGAAAAAGGGAAATTATAAAAGGTACTTCTTAAAGTTAGGTGACTTTATTTTTAGTTGAGGATTATGATAATGGAGTTTGTGAAGGCTCTTTATCATAAGACTTGAGGACTGACCAAATGACTCTTCATTCTAATAACTGTCATGGACATATTTTCAAAATAAAATTACCCCCTGTTTACTACTAAACTCTACATCATTGCTCTTTCTCACTCAATTTTTCTATGACTGACAAAAATGAGAAGTTCCTGTGACCCTTTGTTATCCATAATTAAAAGGAAGTCCAAGAAGATCTGTTTCCCAATATTAAGCCTAGAATGGGCTATCCTCATAGTTAAGGAAAAACTGAATATACTGGACATATATAAGTTTGAACTGCATCAAATATATATATGTATGTATGTATAAATATATAAAACCACCAAAATAAGAAATGGCTAATTGTGTTGAATATTGTTTGGTCAGAACACACTTCGAGTGTTGTCATCTTAAAAAAACTGTGGGCATATTTTAGGAGTTATGCAAGCTAGCATAGGAAAAAAGTAACTTTATTTCATTAATCTCTGAGAAGTGGTAAGAAGATTATGAAGATAGGAGAACCTTCTAATTCAGCTGTTTTAATAGTTAAGATAAGTGGTAATATCAACATCCTATGGTGGAGGGCAATAGGAATAAAAAGTAAGAGACAAATGGGAGATAACATTATGGAGGAAGAATTCATAAGAATTGATTCCAGAATATGTATGAGAGAAGAAGGATAGAAAATCTGAAGGCAAAAGCAAAGTTTTGAACATGGTGGGAGGGAGAGATGGTGATTTTACTTATAAGAATATAAAACGAAATTTGATATTCTTACACGATATCTAGTTACAAATGCCTTGATGTCAAGTAAGGATATAAGTTTCAAGCTCAAAAGAGACATCTCTACAAAGTAATTGAAACTGAATCAGTGGTTGAGTTCACAAAAAGTAAAATATGACAATAAAGAAGAGCATAGCATCAGCCAAGGATAAATACTTGTGTAATTTTCACCTTAAGGAATAGGAATGAAGATGACAACTCACAAAAGAGGCAAAAGGAACAGTTAGATATGTTGAAGAATATAATCTATGCGAACTAAAGGAGGAACATGAAGAAGTAATGGGTAATCAACTGTTTCAGTTGCTGTGGAAATATAAAGGAAAAAGTTCAGAAGATATGGGAATTAGTACTGAGTTGTCCAAGTCCCTTGAAAAATTGGTTTTAATAAAGTGTTACAGAAAGAAAAGTACAAGTAGTTGAAATGACTTGGGGAGATGAAGGTATTAAATATAGAATTTTTTTCAAGAAGTTTAACTGAGAGAGATTATAGGTAAGTAAAAGGTATCAAAGCATCAAGAGAAGTCTTCAGTAGGATTGGACAGACTTAAGCATGTTTGCTGGGCAATTAGAAAAGAGACAGAAAAGGGGAGAAACCAAGGATGAATGGGAGAATGATAGTAGTTGTATAAAGAACTCCTGAGGCAAGTAAAAGGGTTAGGATTAAGGACACAATTACCAGAATTAGCTTTAGGAAGACACAAGAGGAATAGTTCTTGATCCAAATCTCTGCTCTATTACTAGTCACCTTTGTGACTTTGGGCAAATAACTTAACCTTTCTAGGTCTTAGTTTTCTTATTTGTAAAAGATAGGGGGAGTCATTTTATGTGGCCCAAATGCTTCCTTCTAATTCTATATCTTTGATCCTATGATCCTAGTTGTATTTATTCTTCAAAGATAGAAGGGAAAACGTTGAATAATTGATCAGTTATATATTTTTTAATGGAAAAAGGAACTCTTTGAATGTAAGTAGGAAGACAAGTGGTCTGCTTTAAATCTGGGTGTATATGTGGTAGAGAAGACTACTGAGAACATGAAGAGGGCAAAAGAGAGTTTTTATTTAGGAAAGAGATTTCATATCGTATCATTCTTTCAAAGACTCAGTTTAAATATTAGACTAAAAGTGAAATTCTGGTATATCTCAAACTATTAACTCTATCTGCTTTACAAACCAAAATGTGTTTCTACAATCCAATGTTCCTACCAGTTCTTTTTTGGGGTGGGGAGGGGGGTTGACTTCTACTAGTGAAATCTTTATTCATTCCCCCTCACTCCTTCCTCAGTGCTTGGGAAACGACTTAAAATATGCTACTCTTTTAATATAAATTTTGTTAAAGAAAGGAAGGAAAAAGGCGGGAAGAGAGAAAGAGAAAAGGAGAGGAAGGAAGGAAGGAAGGAAGGAAGGAAGGAAGGAAGGAAGGAAGGAAGGAGGAAAAAGTAATTGGAATAAATAACTCTGCAAAGCAATACCAGAGAAATTCTTATTTTCTATGTTCATTGATTAATCATGTCAATATTTAAAGAAAGAAAATACCAACCAAACATACATGGATATATGAAGTTCTCTAAAGTGTCCCCACAATCCATTTGAGATGATACTTATTGAATATTTTGCTTTGGTTGTTGGAGTCTCTGTCAATCTGTCTTTCTGTCTCTCTGTATATGTAACTCATATCTTTTTGCTGTTAACAGTTCTGAATTATTAAAGTATTTTAACATTTAACATTAAAGGGAAATATTCAGTTAGGCTTGTAAAACTATAGAACAAAAATATATATTTTTCATTTCCTAAGGAATCCAAATGTGTTGATTTATAATACCTATTATTTTTTTAAACTCTTACCTTCTGTCTTAGGATCAATACTAAATATTGGTTCCCAGGCAGAAAAACAGTAAGGGCTAAGCAGTTGAGGTTAAATGACTTGCCCAGGGTCACACAGCTAGGAGGTGTCTGAGGTCATATTTGAACCTAGTACCCCTTGTCTCTAGGGCTGATTCTTTATCTATTGAGCCACCCAGCTACCCCTAAAATACACTTATGTTGATGCTGGCAATTTTTCAGGCTTCACAATTAAATAAGTTTTATACACCTAAGTTCTGAAGAGTAGTTAGGTAGCACAGTTGAATAGAGCATCAGGCCCAGAATCAGGAAGATGAGTCTTCCTGAGTTCAAATCTGGCCTCAGATATTTAATTAGCTGTATGACACAGGGCAAATAATTTAACTCTGTTTACCTCAATTTCCTCATTTGTAAAATGAGCTGGAGAAGGAAATAGCAAAGTATTTCAGTATCTCTGTCAAGAAAACCCCAAATGGTGTCATGAAGTGTTGGGCACAACTGAAATAAGTAAACAATACTAAAACTCTTTGATTTGAGGTTTTACAAATATTACTTAGAATCTTAGTCAAATTATCCATTGAACTCTTAGTTCCTTTAAAACAGAAGATCCTAACCTTTTCAAAGTCCTGGCCTCCTTGAGCACTCTTGTGAAATGTATGGAGTTTAGGGGTAGCTATGTGGTGAAGAATACTGGATCTAGAGTCAGGGAGCCCAAAGTTCATATCTGGCCTCAAGAACTTACTAAGAATGTGGCCAAAGGCATTCACTCAACTTCTGTTTGCTTCAGCTTTCTCATCGATAAACACGTATGATAATAAATTCTCCCAGAGTGTTTTTGAGGATCATTTGAGATAATAATTTCGAGTTTAAATGTTTGGTCTATGGTAAGTGCTGAATAAATGTTTATTGTTATTTTCTTAACCCCTTTTTTCAGAATAGAGTTTTTAAACGCATAATATACAACAAATGGGTTTTCAAAAGAAACAGGTTAGTTTGAAATATGGTCATCAACACATTAAAAACAAAAACAAAAAGAATAAGTTTATGAGCCAAATTATTTACTTTTAAATATTAATGTGGTCAAAGGTACATGAAATTCAGTTATGGTAGTTGTAGCAATATTTTGCCTATTCTTTCTCACCTTGGCTCACCTGGTTTCAAATCTCAATCTTTCTTACTTGCTTCCTATGTTCCTTCTATGGGCTATTCACCTACCGAGCATAAGTTTTCAGTACCATAAAAGAATTAAACTAGAGGACCTCTAGGATCATGTTAGCTTTAAATATTTGTCTCATCCAGTGCACTGTACAATGCTCCATGGCACACTGGAGGAATAGACAGAGAAGGCTTTAGGAATGTGGAATCAACCTTCACTCTTTCCAAAAGCTGAAGATTGAAAGACAAACAGGATCTAGAAAAGGGTCTGCCTACTTCTTACTGTGAAGTTGAATTAGAGTACAGAAAATTGTTTTAGTCTATATTGTTCCTTATCATTTGGCAGAATATTCAAGATCAATAAAAGTAGTTTAGTTCAACTGAAATGTCCTAGGAAATATTCAATTCCATAATAAATGTTCAGCCTTTGGGTTGTAGCTGTAGAATATGACTTCGGTAACTGCTACATCAGGACTTGATTTGAAAGTATTTAATTTTATCAAATTAAAAAAAATTCCCATTACAAGCTTTACTATCTTTTTAATTGGTGGAATATAATTGGTAGCCTTCCCTGTGGTAAGATCAAAATTCATATTTTCCCTGAGGGAATATTGTCAATAAAAATATTGTAAATGACAGAAGTTAGGCAATGATTTTATTGAGATAAGTACATGTGCAATTAAAATCATCTTTCCATTTAAAGTTCTTAGCATAAAATTGAAGAATAATGCTGTCAACACATAAGTAGCATTTAAAATAATATGATAATGTAATTCTTATTTATAATTGATGTTTTGTAAAGATTTTTGTATTAGTTCGTGGTATAGAATAGGTCTTTGATTTTGGGTTATCTTATTTTCATTTTATTAGAAATACACAAGAAAGTGGAAAGTAAATTTGAATTAAATAACAAACCATTTCCTGATCCAGATGTAGTTACTTATAAACTGAAAAAGATATGTACATGTGAGATAATATATTGACTTCTCATATATTATATAATCTAAATTTCAAAATATTTTTAAAGTGCTGATTTTTTAAAAAAAAAAGCTTTTTGGTACTTGGATAATAATGACAATCTCACAATAATTTTCAAGTGCTTTCTCAAGAGGTCATTAAAATGTTAAGTGAAAAAAATGCTATTTTTGTCACAGCCTGAATTGAACTCACCTATACATGTAAACACTTTCATTGATTTTGGAAAAATCAAACCTATGGCCTTAAGGAACTAAATTGTGTCAAACTTTCTTCTCAACTCCATTTAACAAAAATTTTAACTTTTGCCAATTAAATGAAACTAATGAATGACCTAAGACTTCCTTCCATGTAACAGATTGAGCAAAAAGGCAGCTTATACATTCATTTGAATCTTTAATTCTTTTGGATTTAGGAAGTTCCTATTGTGGAACTTAGAGTCTCCTCTAACAATACAGTGATGGTGTCTGGCATCCTAGAACAAGCCTACTTGGGTGGAAAGAAACTCAAGTCGAGATAGCTAAGAATTAAATGATGAAGTGTTAGGTCACAGTATCTCAAAAAGATCATTTACTAATGTATGGAAAAGATTGTGATTCTTATCAATGGATGGAGTAACAACTCTAATGAAATTATGGATCTTTTGCACAGGAGAGAGATGCATTAGAATCAGAAAATGTGAAGTCCTATAAAAAGTAGTGGTCAAATCCAGACTCAAGATCTGGGGAATGGAAATCATCACAAAAAGAAGGTCAATAGAGTCAAAGTCAGGCCTACACAAAGAAGTAGGAAAACTGGAATAAAGCTGATGAGCACAGCTCAGACGATGATGAAGTGAGATCAGAGAGAAGCCAAACAAACCAGATCAAGTTGGGAGTACAGAAGCATCACTGAAATGCTAGTTTGCTTTATGCAGTTTCAGTTTAGTTATGTGCTGTATACTTGTATATAAGTCTAAGCTATATAAAATTCATTTCAATGACATTTTTTTATATTTTTGGAAGCAAGATTGACATATTGAAAAGATATGATTTAGATGAGTATTTAATAAGCACAAAAGCTTTCAGAGGCAGTAGATATTTCTGAAGGTCATTTAGATTGATGCTATAAAACTGAAGAAATTTTAGTAATCAAAACAATAGCAAGCTGTCCTCCACTATCTGGTTTCCATTCCCATTCTCCTAATGTTCCCTCCTTACTTTTAGAGATTTCTGAAATGCCTATTTAAAAATTACATATATACATACAAGATTAATCATAGTGTCATAGTAGGATAGACTAATGAATATGTTAGCTCCTTTGAGAAGGGTGACAGCATGGTACAGTGATGGAGAGGGATGGTGTTTCAGAAGACCTGTCCAAATCCTACCTTGTGATGTTTGAAAAGCCATTTAACTTCTCTTGGCCTTAGTTTCCTCATTTGTAAAATGAAGGGATTGAATTAGATTGTTTATAAATTTCCTTCCCGGACAGGACACTCTATCTCCATCTTCATCTTGAGGGCATTTTCATGCCTAAGCTCTTCTTTCTCATCTTTTCCTCTTAGCTTCCCTGGTTTCCCTCAAGTCTAAAATAGTCATGACTACTGAAAGAAGTCTTTCCTAACCCTCTTTAAATTTAGTGACTTACCTCAGAGATTGCCCCTAAGTTATCTTTTACATAGTTTGTATATTGTCTCCCTTATTAGACTAAAAGCTCCTTATAAATAGGGACAGGTTTTTATTTTGTTTATTTTGGGCTCTCTTTGTATCTTCATCTAACACACACAGGACCTAAAACAGAGTGGGCACCTAATGCTAGATGTGCTAGATGATGATGATGATCTGACTTAAACGTGTAATCTTAAACTGACAATTCTGATTTGATTCAGTGACCGAGAAGCATCTCTGAAGTGCCAATCAACAGAGTAAAGCTTCTCTGTTCCGGTACCTTCTGAGTTTACTTATTCCTAATAAAGTGTTTAACATGCCCATTTCCCGGTTTTTTGTTTTTTTTTTTTGGTAACAACTCCACAATAGTAAAAATTTTCTGTCCTTATACATTGTTCTTTGGGAGCAGGGCAAATGAACAGATTTACGGTTGAACTTTTCAAGATACTGGTTTTCATTCATCAGTCTCATTATTTAGTTCAAAAGCATTTTATTAAGCACTTATATGCCAGTCCTGGGGATAAAAAGAAAAGCAAAAATATAGTCTCTATTCTCAAGGAGTTCACATTCTAATGTTTCCTTTCCTTCTGCAATTTTGTGTTGTTTGTAGAAACAACATAAATTATCATCTTAGTATAGGCATGTAATTTATATGTGGCAAAATGTTTTGGTATTATAATCACTTCAAAAAGACTGGTTTTACCATTTTTCACTCTAATTTTTTTTATTGCTAAATGGAGTGCAACCACAATCAACTTAATGTAGATTTTTCATGTTAAAAATAGTAATGGTGGGGGCAGCTGGGTAGCTCAGTGGATTGAGAGTCAGGCCTAGAGACGGGAGGTCCTAGGTTCAAATCTGACCTCAGACACTTCCCAGCTGTGTGACCCTGGGCAAGTCACTTGACCCCCATTGCCTACCCTTACCACTCTTCTGCCTTGGAGCCAATACACAGTATTGATTCCAAGACGGAAGGTAAGGGTTTAAAAAAAATAGTAATGGTAAACTTATGTAATTAAAGCTTTATTGGGGGGTTGGTTTTTTTTTTCATTAACTCTATTAAAGTCATACTCAAGGTCTCATCAATGTTTGAAGATATTTGGACTTTTGTCTGATCTATTAAGCCCTGCAAATTTGTAAAGGAGTCTGGTATAAACTTGGCAAGAAAGCAGTTTCTTACCTTTGAGGATGACTGCAGAGATAGAACAGAAATCAACAAACACACAAATAGCACTAACAACAAAATTTTTTTCAGAGTAGGTAGTGTATCTGAGGATCAACCTAGCTGATTTAGCTCTGAGACCCTCAATACCAGAAGTTCAGCTACCAGATCTTTAATGTAATAAAAAAGTATAATGTAATATAATCATTACCTGGTCTGGGAGTTAATAACATCACAGAGTAAATGATGGAAGACTAAAGTAAATAAATCTCCTGACTATTCCACCTTCACCATCCTACATGCAAATCCGTCAATTGCTCTCCTTTTATATTCACTCTATTCTGGTTGCTGGAAGACTTAGATTTTCAGACTGAAACTATTGAAAAATTTTAAACTGGCACTTTGAGTTTAATTTTCTCTAATTAATATGTAAAAGATTTCACCTCTCATCAATCCTGCCCCCTTCTCCCCACACGAACAAACACTAAGGCAGCTAGTTTGGGCCCTGAAAGCATGGGAACAGAAGAATCCTGTATGAAAAGGAAAGCATCCCTATTAGAGGGTCAGAAACATAAGCATCATGAAATGTTTCAATGACTATTTTAAAAGTCCCTCTGTCTCATGCCTTCTTGTGTGACCTCTCATTCTGTAATTGTTTGAGGCTAGTCAATCCCATGCTCTCCATCTCTTTGGCAATAAATCAAAAACACAGAATGGGTGTGGGGGGGGAGATTGTATATTGTTAATTCTTAAGGAGCTTCTGAGTCAAATGCCATAAAAACTGTCATATTTTCAAAAATCTTCCTATGTAGGTGAACCAAGTTTGAGGTCAGAGACAAATCAGGTACAAAGAAGACATACAGTTTTGCTCCAGGCCACCTTCTGGATTGAGAGTCAAACTTGAAAGTGATAAAGTCAGTAAAGCTGAATAAATAAAAGCTATGGAAACACTATTAAACACACAGAAACAATTTGATGAAAATGTAGATTTACTATTGGTAAGCTATATTGAAGAGCTGTTTATATACAATTAAGAAAAGACTGAGGATATGTAAATGTGTATTTGTGTATATGTCATTTCGTAATTTTTTCAGTCCTTTTTGACTCTTTATGTCCCCATTTGGAGTTTTATTGGCAAAGACACTGGAGTGGCTTGCCATTTTCTTCTCAAGCTCATTTTATAGATCAGGAAAGTGATGCAGAGTTTAGTGACTTACCCAGCGCAAGCAGCTAGGACATGTCTGAGGCCAGATTTGAACTCAGGAAGATATCTTTTTTTTTTAAACTCTTACCATCTGACTTAGAACTGGTACTAAATATCAGTTCCAAGGCAGAAGACCAGTAAGAACTAGGCAACTGGGGTTAAGTGACCTGTCCCCAAGTTACACAGCTAGGAACTCTCTGAGGCTATATTTGAATCCAAGCCCTACTATCTCCAGACCTTGCTCTCTATCCACTTTGCCATCTAGCTGGCCTTTTTGTATATATACTTTGATTAAAGAGTGTCAGTACAAACTATCATATACATATACATGTAAATATATTTGTCTATGTAAGAAACCATTAAGTGTTACATATCATTTTCTTCTCTTAAAAGAAGAGCTGGAATATTAGTGACAGTATTTGTAACCAAAAAAAAACCTGCCACAGAATAGTCATCATTTCAACCATTTTATGGACAATCTGGACTGCTAATATTTTGTGTATCTTGTAAATTCATCTGAAAAAAGGAATATAATGCAGATATTGCAAATCTATTACTCTTTATAAATATCATCATTGTAATCAGATCTTCAAAGTGAATTTGAGTAATTTGTGAGCTGTTTTAAATTAACAGCCTTCAATTAACTCTTAGGGATGATCTTTTGTAGCCTTATGGGCTTTTTTATAAAAATATTTCAAATTTAAAAAATCATAAAACTGAAATGAACTTTCTCATAATTTACAATTTAAGCTCATATGTGGTTTCTTATAAGCTTATATTTTATTTCTTGAATAAGTGACATTTCTATATTGTAAAGATGCTTTTATTGTTTTGCAAGTTTTGTGGTAACCATGAAGAAGTAGTCAATGGTTAAAGCTAAATAAGTGAATTAAGAAATTATAAATTTTGTTTTAAATAATTTAATCATAATACTTATTTTACATTGACTATAAAGTAGATGAAGAATGCTAACTAAATCATTTAAAGAAAATATTATAAGGTCTAAAAGTATTTACTGATACTTGGAAAGATATTAACAACGGAATTGATTAAAGGAATAGATGCCCTCTAAGACTGGCAGAAGTCTGTGACATGTCACAAGAAGTTTTACTTTCTTTTTAAACAAAGATGAAAGATGCCTCTATTATACAAGATTTTAGCACTAACCTTTGTACTGACACTTCAAATATATTTTTGAGTTATTTTATGTAGAACTAATTATGTGTAAGATAATATATTATTCTTGATACATCCCAGCTTTGAAGCTTCATTTGATTTGTCTTTTAATGATTTTATCATAGGGAAAATTAAGTGACTATTTCATGCTTTGAAAATTGTGACTTGAGAAGTTCTGAAAGGCAAAAAGATTTTTTTAAAGAAAACGTTTGATTAATGCCAATGCTTATTATCAATTTGTACCTTACATAAATTTTTTTCTTTGTTCTATTGTTACAAGAAAAATCATTATAAATCTTTTGGGCACACATCCTGGGATTTCTATGAAAGGAGATCCATTAAACATGCATACTTTCATAATAATTAGTATAAAATAGTTTGTTCTTTGACAAAACTCAATGTCTGAGGCATTTTGTTTTACCTTTTGCTTCATTAAACACATTCATTTCAAAATACTTATGAATTTGAGAAAAGCTAATTATAATACTTTGAAACAAATGAAATGTTATTTCAGTAACTAAAGCTTGAATGAGAAGCTGGTACTTTGTATCATCTACTATTACAAGAACTCAATCTCAAAAAGCATTTCCATTGTTCATGTTGATTTTTTTCTTTACAGAAGAGGTGCAGTACTGTATACTAATATTATTCTTGTGTATTTTCCAAAAAGCAAAAGTGTATATTGTGTTCTCTTATGGCATTGAAAAATTGATTTCATATTAATGATAATATGACTTCCTTTAATTCCTTAAAATATAATTTCTGTATGTGCATAACAATCGAACAATAAGATTGTCTGCATTCTAAGTGCATTTTGTCCCCATTTATGAATCTTCTAGGGAAAATTAGGGTCTTGATTGAACCCTTTAATCATTTATGAAGTTTGAAGAGACAAAGATTAGCTAGTATTTTCAGGTTGTTGCACTGAGCCTGATTCTGTATTTAGTTGGCTATGTCTTCTTGATAGAACGGGCAAGTTCTCCCTATTTATTTCTTTTAAAAAGATATTATTTCTCTTGGGAATATAACCTTCACATTGAAGCTTAAACTGTTATGAGTTATGCTTTGGTACGTAACTATATGAGGCAGCTAAATGGCTCAGTGAATGAAACTCTTGTCCTGGAGTCAGAAAACTCAGTGTTCATATCTTACCTGATATCCTTTCTAGCTATGTGACTCTGGGCAAGTAACTAAAGCTCTTTTGTAAAAATCCACTGAAGAAGGAAATGACAAACCTATTCAACATCATTGCATTTAAATTCCATGGCCAAATATAGTCCTCAGGGTCACAAAGAGTTGGACAGTTTGAAGTAACAACAACCTATAACTATATATGTGAAGAGGAGTGAGTGTTTAGAGATGCCATCAATGTATTTTATTTTATTTTATTTTTGTGGTCAATTGGTTTATTTATTCATATTTCCTTTTTTTCTAGTTACATGTGAAAACATTTCTTTTTTACTTTTTAAAAACCATTTTGGGTTCCAAATTCTCTCCTTTTCTCCTTCTTCTCCCACTTCCCTGAGAAGGCAACAAATTTGATATAGGTTTTACATGTGCAAGTCATCTAAAATATATTTCTATATTTATCATCTTGTTCAAGTAAAAATAGACAAAAAATATAGTGAAAATTAGCAAACTTTGATCTACATTCAAACTTCAAATGTTTTTATTTTAAAGACATATGGGACAAGCATCAAATTACCTTTCATTCTTCTTCCCTATACTCCTGGAAAATGAAAACTGTTCTGTAAAGCCCCATTCTCCTGTCCTTTTTTTTCATCTTCCCTTTTTCTCTTCCTTTTGTTTTCCTTCCTCCCTACCCCCGTCTACTTTGTCTTCCTTTCCTACCTTTGACCAAATTGAGATTAGGGGCAATGAGAGCTAGAGTATGCTTAGGATTTGGAGGGAGGAAAGAAACAATGATTGAGATTAGTAAGATTATGAAATATTTCATCCTTACTTTTCTAGACTTGCAAAAGGCTCTTACCTGGACTTAATTTATGCTCTCTGCTCTTGACAATAAATCCTCTAAAGTTCTATTAATATAGTATCATCCTTAAGCATATTTGACTGTTACTATTCTCTAGATCCAGAAACTTCAGCAGTGCCCTATTGCCTATGGAATCAATCCTTTGCAATTTGGATAGTTTACCTTTTCAGACTTGTTTTCCTATAGTTCTCCTTCATGCAAACAGTCTACTTTCTAAACAGAATAGTAAAGTTTCTATTGCCTAAACTCAGTATGCCCTCTCTTACCTCCATGTCTTTGCAATTGCTGATCTCCATTCCTAGATTTTACTCCCCTGAAGATGCTTCTCCTACCTCTTTCCCCAGATACAAATAAATAAACAAATAAATTAATAAATGAACGGATGAATGAATATATATATACCTAAAAATAAATAATAAAAATAAAAATAAACATTATATTAACTAACTACTTAAATTTCTTACTGAGGTAGCTACTACACAGATTTACCAAAAGAAATTTGTGGTGGCACCATGAAAATATGGTATATCAGAAAAAGCATGGGCTTTTCTGGCTTCTTTCAAGTCCTAGGTAGAATTCCATCTTCTACAGGAAAGCTTTCTCAACACTTAATTCTGGTACCTTGCCTTTTAGGATTATTATACTCTTTGTAGTTGTTTGTTTGTTATCTCTCCCATAAGACTGTAAATTCTTTGAGGGAAGGACCAATCTTTTATCTCCCCACCTATTTTCTTCCTTATCTTCTGCACTTAGTACAGAGTGTGGTACATAGTAGGTACTTAATACATTTTAATTAACTGATTGCTTAGAAGTTAAGAAATATGGGAGTGAGGGCCTAGCTCTATTAGCTTTTTGACAAATGAAAAGCCACTAACTTAGGTGTGGGATAGAGTAATAAAGAGTGCTCAGAATTACTGCAGGTGGCAGTGGACAGATTTGCCCCAAAGACTTGGATTCAAATTCTGGCTTCCTTGCTTTGTCATATCAGCATAATTAAACACTGGCAAGGTATAGGCACCCATACAGAGTGGGGGTGAAGGGGAGCAGCAGCTGCTCCCTTCCCCCTCTTTCCAGCACCCAAGGGCATTGTTTGCATGCCCTGGCCCTCTGACCAGCTGCCCAAAGCAAGCACTTTCTCCCCTGCTCTCTGGGTTAATGAGGGAGGTGGTACTTACAGGCTGCTTGAAATTGTAGTTTGGGCACCTTATAATAAAAGGATTAAACCAGATTGGAAGTTTTTTTTTTTTTTTTCAGATTAGAAGTTTTAAGTTCCAAATCTATCAACTGTGGAGGATTGACTAGATCGGGGTTCTTAATCTTTTTGGTGTCACAAACCCTTTTGACATTCTGGTGAATCCTACAGATACCTTCTCAGAAAAATATTTCTAAATGCATAAAACAAAATGCATAGGATCACAAAGGAACTCAATTGTGCTGAAATACAGTTATCACATAAAAAAGCACAACTGTTCACAGTTATGAGGATGAGAATTCCTGGGCTCCATTTGCACTTCCAAGTGCAGAATTCTGTTTCCTATCTTATTGAAACCAAAGCTTATCTTTAATATGGTGATATCTGTGTTCCTGTGGGGTAAAAATCTACCAATTAAAAAAATAAACTGGAGTCCTTGGAGGAAATAAAGTATATTTTCTCATCAGGAATTTTCTGAGATTTTTTTCTAATTTAGTAATTTCTTAAACAATTAGCTAAATTCTAAACTCTATACTAATAATAATACTAAAATATTTCTGTAGTAAAGTCATAGGAACTATGTAAAATTTATATCTAACAATAGGAAGCTTTTCCCAAGCTTAACTATTTAACTTATGGAGAAGATGACTCTAGGACTACTATTCCTAGACTATATAAATAAAAGCATCAAAAACATGTATTGAAATATACATTATACATTATACATTATAAATAAACTTTTTGAATGTGCTATACAAATTACAAAACAGAAGTTAGAAGCGCTTAGATTATGCATGAATCCTCACCATTTTATATTATCTGTGCTCAAAGGAGATAAAATCCTTTCATACATAAAGAGGAAGCAGTTTCTGGTGACTGAAAATGAGAAGACAAAGAGCACATCTCTATTTTCAATTTTGGCCTTGATCTAGACCACAGGCAGTCTTGCTAGTCAGTTGTTCAGTTTTTTAAAAACTTATTTTTGTGCATTTTAATGTAGGCTAAAACCAGCACTGTATAATACAAATATGCATTTTTTGCCTCTAGCAGAGTCTATTCTCATATTGTCAAAAATTATTATTAAGTACCCATATTCAGATAGTGCTGTGCTGGATGAAATCTTAAAGCCTCTCTCTACTCGATGATCATTCTCCTATAGCTTTCCTCAGGATTACTGTTGACCTCCTTTTCTTTTGTAGCTCCTTTCTAATTACCATTCACTCATTTATTCATTGGGTATTTGTGAGCATCTATCATATATAACACACTTTATAGGTTTTATAAAAGAAAAAAAAACATGAACAAGAAACAGAACCTGCCCTCATGGCACTTATTACCTAGTAATATATCCTTCAATTCATCAACTCTTATTTTTGTAATACCCCCTGTATTCAGCTCCCTATTCTGTCTCAATTCCTAGTCATTCCCACAGGTATAAAAAAGATACCCTTCTCCTTTCTTTTAAAATCAGAATGAAAGGAGATCAACTTCCCCTTGTAGGAATTCCAAATAATTTTAACTAAACAAATAATTATTTATAGGCAATATAAGGTATTATCCTTGGTACTGATGATATAAAAAAATGCGTCAAAGAAGATTCCACTCTTAACTAGCTTATGGTCTAATAGAGTGAGGAGGTAAACTTAAGTAACTGGTTACAAAGAATGCAAAGGAGAAATCAAGGGAAGATTGAAGAGGGAGAGATTTCTTTCAAAAGGAGGGGATAAAGGAAATCTTTGTTAAAATTCTCTCCACCTACAGAAAGAGAACTAATGAACCAAATGCAGGCTGAGGGATATTTTGGAAACATTTTTCTTTTTTATCTTGTTTTATTTTTCTGCTTTTCTTTTGTAATATGACTAATATGGAAATATATGTTTCATGACTTGATATATATAATAAATAAATTTTTTGTTTTCTTAAAGAGGGGTGAAAAGGAAGAGGGAAGGAGAGGATTTGAAATTTTTAAAAATGTAAATGATTGTTAAATTTTTATATGTAATTGGGAATATTCAATACATTTGTTCATTATTTATTTTATATATTTAAAAGTAAGTCTTCTTGGAAAGGCGACATCTAATTACGTTGCATCCTAAAGAAAGACATGGTCTTCAATGAATATACATGGTGGAGGACCCTAATCTAGAAAGAAGGCCAGTGTGAACAAAGGAACAGAGACATATATAATAAATGCTGGCTGATTGGTTGACTGAAATGAATGTATGAGAAAAGGGAAAAAGGAATAACCAAGTTTGACTAGAGCATAAAACGTGAAGAACAATAACTTAAGATGAGGCTGGAAACACAAACAGAAGTCAGATGATGGAAAGCCTTGAATCTTAGGATCAAATTTAGTTTATTCATTATACAGTGGGGAGCTATTAATGGTTATTTGAGCAAAGGGACATGTTTTAGAATATAATACTACTTGAAGTATAAATACTCAGAATGTATATTTATTTGAAACCTATTTCTCACCATGAGAAAAAGATTCTATCTTCTAGTAACTAAAAATCTTAACTTAAAAACTTAAAATTAACTATTTTGTGCTAATTTCCTTATCTTAAAATATTCATGTTTCTATATTTCTATAAAATATTTTATCTCTGTTGGAAAATATAGTTTATTCTTTTTATTTTGGTTATCATCTGTTTTTTGTAAAATCACTATCTATTATTAATTTGCAGTGCATAGTGATATATCCATCTGTGTTATCTTTTGTACTCTAAGTGATGTTGTTAATACCAAAAGGTATGAAAATAAGAGGAAAAATATCTAAAACCAAGATTAGGTTTCTAATAATGTCATTTTTATTTTATAGAATTATATAACTAAATATGTCATTTTACTGATCAGTTCTAAAATTGCTATTTGCTTTACTCAATTACAAATAGGCCAATCCACTTATAAGATGGAAAATGTTGGAAAAAATTCTAATTGAGGTAAAGAGGAATATGGCACAACTGACTTCTTTCGATTCCACAATGATAAAAATACTGGTGTTGGAATAAACAGTGTTACAGAATAATGGATAAGGTTAAGTGCAAGTATTTATCTTTTTCAATATTTATTTAAGGAAGCAAGGCATAAATATGGTATAGTAAGTAAGAAATCTTATAATTCCAAGAACATGTCACTAGTATAGGGTAATAGATGATAAATATTTATCAGTAAGTTTGCTTATGAGAGAAATGAGCAGTTTTAGAAACTACTGGCCTTATTTGGATAGTGGTATTTTATTTGTCATTCAGTTGTTTTCAGTCTTGTCCGACTCTCCATGACCCCATTTCAGTTTTTCTTGACAAAGATGTTGGAGTGATTTGCCATATTCTTCTCCAGCTCATTTTACAGATGAGGAACTAAGGCAAATAGGATTAAATGCCTTACCTAAGATCACACAGTGCCAGCTAGTAAGTGTCAGAGAATGGATTTGAACTTATAAAGATAAGTCTTCAAGTTTGTAAGTCCAATGCTGCACCAGTTGGTGGTACTTTATATACATTTGTAAGTAGATATTTTTTTTGTTATTCCTTCCTTATCCTTCGCCCTAGTTTCCTAGTTGGAAATAGATTGGAAGATTTTCATGAATAAATTCCCACAGCCTCTGGACCAAAAAAACTTTTAAATAACAATGATATGGAAAACATTTGACCAATAGTTGTCACCTTTTACATTTATTTTTATTTCTGATTTTAGGATTTTGTCATTATAACTCATTAATTTAGCGGTTCCATATGCAAATATAAATATCTACTATTTGAAATAAGACTAAATTATCTCAAAGTGAATTGGGCACAACAAGTTCTTATACTAATGTTATATTTGCCCTGTAGCATAGCATAAACTCCACACATTTATTTCTTCATGTCAATAAATAAGTGTATTTACATTAAAGAAATACTTGGGTTTATGTTAATTCTTTTGCTGATAAGCCTGCCTGGAATGTTTATGAACTTTGTTAAGAATTAGCTTCTAAGCAGAATAATTTGCCACCCTGCTCCAGAGAGATAAGCTATACTTTCCAAAGCAGTGGTTTACTTTCCTTGAGTGTAACCTTAAGATTCAAAATCTTCTTTTCTTTATTCTAGGATCTATTAAATTCTCTCAAGTTCTTTATGAGAATGAAGAGACATAAAAGATAAAGCTCCCTCTCCCTGGTTCTTACTTAGGGGCTTATCTCACTCTGCATTGAATATTTAGTGATTTTCAAAAAATCTATTCAATGAATCTTTAGTTTGGAATGACCCTCCTCCCAAAAATGTGGCTATATTTTGTGACATATTTATAAATAAATGTTGTAAGGCTTCTTGAGTAACATTTTTTTTCTTTTAAAATGAAGTATTTACGGAGCATAATTAGAGGGAGGAGAAAGGTATATTATTTCCGCAACAGCATTCATTACTAGAAAAAAAATGAAATTGTGTGATGCTCTTTCTGCCTCCCCACCCAAATCGTTATAACTCTTAGAAGGATTAACATGATAATGAGCATCTCTGACCTGAGATATATTGATTCTCGGACCAGAGTCATATTTTCTCTGTTCAAAAGTCTTTCTGGTTCCATATCCAGGACATGCTCTCCACTGGAATCTCCTTTGAGATAGCAGAGTTTTAGGGGAAAAATACTCTCCTTTATCATCTTCTTTTGCTTGGTCCTGCCAAATTATACTAGAAGGTAATTAGATTTTCTTGATCTGGGAAATAGCTCAAAGTATTTTATATTTAAAAAAACTTTATTTTTAATTTGACAGTTAACAGCCATCAGAAAAATGAACAAACAAGAAAAAGAATTCATCTGAAACTGTTAAATACTGCTTTTTTTAAAAATTTCTTCATCCTCAAATTAATAATGAGCACCTAAAATAAGAGAATATTTCCATAACAAATTGGAATAGGGATTTATAGAGGATTATATGTGAAATAACAGTGCATGGATAGTATTGATCCTATAGACAGGAAGGCCTGAATTCAAGTCACTTAATAGCTGTGTGTCCCTAGGCAAATACCTTTTTTTTTTTAAGAGAAAAAAATATATTGACTTCTACCTGTACTTCTGCACTCAGTTCATCATTTCTCTCTCTGGAGGTGGAGAGTGTTTTCCATCATGAATTCTTTAGAATTCTGATGAGTCATTGTATTAATCAGAGTTATGAAATCTTTCACAGTCGATTATAGTTATAGTATTGCTGTTACTATGTATATCATTTCCCTGATTCTTCTGATTTCACTTTACCTCAGTTACTATGTCTTCCTAGTTTTTTTTAAAAAATCATTCCTTTCTTTAATTTCTTACAAAACATAGGAGACTCTGAAAACCCAACTCCTCCCTCATTACTTCATCACAGGAAGAGGCAGATCTTAATGATTCCAAAATTCCCTTTCTTCCCTCCCACTTGGCTGGGTCAAAGTGGCTGGCTAGCACTTGGAGGATAGAGCTTGCTGATTTAATGTAATCTTAAGTGGGTCAAGTGGTTGTTTGGCCCTCCCCCAAATCTTATTATCTTCAACAAAGATTTCAACAAAAGGGAGCACCAACCCAGTTTCAAAGCCTGAAGAGAAACTATTTGTAGTTTCAGTTTAGAATCAGATGGTTTTTTCAGGGGTAAGGGTAGAGAGGGGCTAAAGAGAAAATTATTTCTAAAAAAAGTATCTCAATTCAATATTAATTTTCCACAGTATACAGTGTGAAATGTTAGTCTATGCCTAGTATCTGCCGGACTATTTTCTAGTTTTCCCAGTTTTTGTCAAATAATGAGATCTGTGCCTTGTAAATAAAATTGTTGGGTTTTTCAGACATTAGGTTATTGTCCTCATTTTTTTCTGTATACTGTGTACCTAATCTATGCCATTGATTAAACATTCTATTTCTTTTCCATTACCATAATGTTTTGAAGATTACCACTTCACAGTATAGCTTGAGATCTGAGACTGCTAGAAACCCTTCTGAGCAAATAACTTTTCCTAGCTGTAAAATGAGGACAGTAATGGCGTCTACCTGCCACAGTTTCTGAGAGGATCAAATGACATAATATTTGTAAAATTCTTAGCGTACAGCCTGGAACATAGTAGGTGCTTAATATTTGCTTCTTCTTACCCGTTCCTTATGTCATGTTCAATGTGTGTATATGTATAAGGTATGTGAAGACTTTTTCTCTTTACTGTTAACAAATTATTATAATTTTTGAATTATGTCAATATAATCTTAAATATTAATTTTCTGATATTTTGCAATCAATATTTTTATTTCCCTCCAAACCCTATTTCCTCCCCAGGAAGGCAAGTTACATGATATAGGTTATACATATGCTATCACACAATGTATATTTCCATATTCATCTTCTTGTGAAAGAAGGTTTATTGCTTTCACTAGAGAAAAATTCATGAAAGAAATACAGAATGGTATGTTTCAATTTATATTTGTACTCTCTTGGTTCCTTCTATTGCGGTGGATATCCTTTTTTTCATCATGAGTCTTTTGGAGTTTTCCTGGATTCTTGCTTTGTTGATAACAGTTGTCATTTATAGTTGATCATAAAAAATTTTTATTGTTACGGTGTGCAACATCCTCCTGAAGCTCACTTCACTTTGCATCACTTCATTTAAGTCTTTAAAGGTTCTGTGTGTGTGTGTGTGTGTGTGTGTGTGTGTGTGTGTGTGTGTGAGATCATCTTGTTTCTCATTTCTTATGGCACCATAGTATTCCATTACAAGCATATACCACAATTTGTTCAATAATTCTTTGTGTGTGTGTGTATATGTGTGTGTGTGTGTGTGTGTGTAATTTTCAACCTCTAACTTTCAACACTGTTCATGATTCCTTCTGTGAAATTTTAAAATTACATCAATATCCCTCTTTCATTTGTTCACTTTTGTTGGAGGGAGGATGGGCAACCATTAGTTTTGTTTCCTACTCCCAATAAAAAGAGAAAACACAATTCCTGCAATAAGTAATTAAAATAAAAGAAATCCACATATATTCCATACCCAAATATATGTTACTCTGGACCTTGACTCTGTCTCCAGCTCTCAAAAGAAGGGTAGCAGGCTTCAGTATCCTTTTTCTGGAGTCACTGCTGAACAAACCATTGACTATGACTCTTTAGTCTTGGAGAAATTTCAGAGAAATCTTGGGCAAACTTATATAAACTGCTGCAGAAAAGCGTGATCAGGAGAACAATTTATATGGTAATAGTAATAAAAATTAATTTTGAGGTGGCTAAGTAATTGTGGGAAAAAGTTTTATGTATATATGTCAAATTTATCAAGTTTATAACAAAAATTATTGTGATGATTTAAAAAATTTTGTTTGCTGCTATGCAATATAAAAATAATTAATGATTTTGCATTTTTCTGTTTATGAGAGGGTACAATTCCTGCCATTCTTTTTTTTTTAAACTTCCATCTTAGAATTAATATAGTATATTGGTTTTAATATAGTATATTGGTTCCAAGGCAGAAGAGTGGTAGAAGCTAGGCAAAGGCAGTTAAGTAACTTGCCCAGGATCACACAACTAGGAAGTGTCTGAGGCCAGATTTGAATCTAAGCCCTCCAGTCTCTAGGCCTGGTTCTGGATCCACTGAGCCACCCAACCATTCTTGAATTAAAATCATCATATGTATATATTTGCCCTTCACAGGATGTCTTTGCTGCCCTTAATTCTTTAAGTGTTCTATCATCATCAGGGCTATTTAGATACTACTTTTCCCTTAAAACTTTTTTTTTTTCAGGAAATAGTAAATATCATGAATGTCAGTATAGGACAGTGATTCCCAAAGTGGGTGTTACCACCCCCTGGTGGGTGCTGCAGCGATCCAGGGAAGCGGTGATGGCCACAGGTGCATTTATTTTTTCCTATTAATTGCTATTAAAATTAAAAAAAATTTATTTCCAGGTGGCTAAGTAATATTTTTTCTGGAAAGGGGGCGGTAGGCCAAAAAAGTTTGGGAACTACTGATATAGCACTATAGATGACCTCAGAATCATAAAGATAAGGTGTGGTAAGAGCCATATGCTAACCCAGTGATGGGCAAACTACAGCCCACAGACCAGAAGCAGCCCCCTGAAATGTTCTGTCTGATGGGCTGGGTGACATTATTCCTAATCTGATGAATACAATGAGTAGGATACAATACAATGAAACTTTGAAAGAGTTGCCTTAGAAACAGACTGACAGATGAGCATTTCCTTTCCTTTGGCCCCCTCTTAAAAAGTTTGCACATCACTGTGATAACCCCTTCTCCCTTGTAAGTTAAGCTAGTTTTTCCTAAAAAGTTATTGGTTTCATCCTGGAGAATTAATTGGCTCAGGAAACTAATGGCTCTGACTATTGACATTATTTTCTAGGTGACATAGTACAAAACAGCCACAAGGAGCAACAGGTTCTCTTTGAAGTTTGTTTGACTGACCATAATGGGTAACTCTGGGAAGGGACTATGGGGTTATACATTAGAGTTCGCCTCAGAGTTATGAAAAAATGAGCCTCTGATCCCTACTGGGAGTATGACTCTAGGCAAGTTATTTAGAACACTGGATTGTAGTGAAGGTGCTAATTTGAATTGATAAAGGAATTGTCTCATCTAAGACTTCCCTATATAAGTTAAAACAGAAGTCCAGTTCCTATCCTGACATCAGCTTAACTATTCTTTTTTTTTTTTTTTAAACCCTTACCTTCTGCTTAGACTCCTAGGCAGAAGTGTGGTAAGGGTAGGCAATGGGGGTCAAGTGACTTGCCCAGGGTCACATGGCTGGGAAGTGTCTGAGGTCAGCTTAACTATTCTTTACTTCAGTCAGTTCTCTGGATTTCTATCTCTTTACATTTCTTACAATGAAAGAGTCCATTTTATTTTACCTATTCCTAATTTCCATTGATTCATATAGCATCTAATGTCAGAGTATCCACAGACACATAAATGATTTTGATAATAATGACTAATATAGTCTAATACTTGAGAAGGCTATTTTATATCAATTCTATTTCTCTAACATGTGCTCATTACTTGCAAAAGATTCTTAAAAATGTGTCAGTAACTTTTTTTTATTGTAAGTCTTGTAGTTTCTCTTAAAAGGGGAATAGATTTCACCTGTTACCACTTGATTACTTTCTTAAAATGTTAATAAGTTAATATTGATATTAAAATGTAGTAAATTATATCAACTTATAGATAATTTATATGTAGTTTTTTGGGGAGGGGTTTGTTTTGTTTTCTGAAACAAAAACTTGGCTAATTAGAATTAGCACTTAGCATTATTGATACCTGCAGGAACCGAAGTGCATAATACACTATCTTAATAATTGAAATCACAATTAATAACTAACACCATGGGTTCAGAACTGGTAGTGAATTAAAAGATAATCTACTCCAACCAGTTAATTTTATAGAAGAGGAGACTAAGGTCCAGAGAAATCAATTGACTTTTTCAAGTATATGGATCTAGTAAGTGGCAGAGGTAGATATTTGAATCTCTGACTCTAAATCCGTTTCTCTTTCCCTTGAATCATACTTTAGGGTTTTATAGTAGTAAATCTTCTAATCGCCAACTGAAGATAGTATTATATTTAAATAATACAATTCTCCAAGTTGTATTTTGTCTATTCTCTGCAAGTTTTTATTTGTCCATCCAGAAAATGAATCCCCACAAAACTATGTCAAAATTTTTATAAATACAATATTGCTCTGGAGATTTCTGATCCTTACTATTTTTGAGGCTAAGGCTACATAAGAACAGGCTTCCTCAAAGCATCTCAATATGTTAGCTACCATTGTTGGGGTTGGCTATGCCTCAAGAAGCAAAGAGAGCCCAAATAAGGAATAATGGAAAGAAGTTAAGAAACTGTTAAATGCTCAAATAAGTTCTAATTTGTTTTGGAGTTTGTTCTTGTTGGTTTATTTTCAGTTTGGAAGTAGTAGTAGGGCATTTGATTTGGTAGAGCAAATACCACTTTAAAGATTCCCCTTTACCAGCTTATCTCCTCTGTATTATTTCATAAAAAATATGAGATTCCTTGAATTATATTTCAGTAAAGATATTTTTGATGATCTTAGGATTATTAATATAACACATGACATCAAACAGTGAGATTCATGACTGCCACAAGTTGTTGCCACTGTCACAGACAATGTCAAATGAGCTGACAAAAGAGAGATTCCAGTTAATAGTGAGGTCCTACAGATAATCCTGTTTTCAAGTGACATTGAGCATTTTAACACTTTCAAAGTGTTTTCTTCCAAATAACAATGCAGTAAAATAATATATTAATTCCCTTTTATGCATGAGGAAATGTAGAATAACAAAGACTAGGCGATTTACTTCCTTTTGGGTACAGAACTAGAATTCAAATGCTGGTTTTCTTTTCTTTTTTTTTTAACCCATAGCAGATTCTGTTTTAGAATTGGAACTGAGTATCATTTCCAATTCAGAACAGTCAGGGCTAGGCAATGGGAGTTAATTGACTTGCCCAGGGTCAAATAACTAGGAAATGTCTGAGGTCTGTTTTAAACCTAGCACCTCCCATTCCCAGGCCTAGTTCTCTATCTAGTGAGCTAGCTAGCTGCTCCAAAACTCTGTTTTTCTTACTCTAAATCCACCCATTCTTTTCATTTTGCCAGTTCCCTTCTGCATTTTAAAATTTGTAGTTCAATTTGTATACATTTTTCAAGTTGGTTCTAATTGATTTTTTTAACTGACCCTGCAATTTTCTTGATACTGGGAGCTGTCCATTAGTAGCTTCCTCTTTGAATGTAAATTAGTACTCTCTCTTCAGTATGCAGCAACCATCATCCTGGAAAGCAATCATCAGGAAGATGAAACCTGGCAACTATTTCTTTAGATTCTATAGTCCCTGTCTTCTGAGCAGCCACTGCTCCTGAAGACCCAGAAAAGAAAGTTTTCACTGCCAAACTCCTTGGCACTCTCTAATGATTCAGCATCAGAAATGTATATGGCTTTATCAGTAGAAATGGCATTAAGGTATATGAGTAAAACAAACCAATTATCATCTTAGTCATTGAACTAATGACCATTGAACCTTTCTACTTGATTTGCAGCTGAAACCTCCTGTATATTTGTCTCTATTATTTAGATGTGAACTTGAAAGCAAAGAGGGTCTCCTCTTTTCTGTTTCTAGGCCAACTGCTTACTCTATCACAAAGTAACAATTTAATACTTTTAAAAAATAAATTCTTATTTGAGAACTTCAGGGGCACTGACAGATTTTTCCTTTCTCAGGATTACACTGTCAGTATATCAGGGGCAGGACTTAATCTTAGGTCATCATCTGCCTGAGGCCAATTGCCTAGTCATTAGTCCATATAGTTAATTCAATTCTATTGTATAACATTACAGAATTGCAGAGGCCAACAAGGCAAAAATAATAATAATAAATAAAAGACCAAGAAATTAAATATGAAAATACATAATAATTAATAAAATTTGAAAGCCAGTAATAACTTTAAATTATGCTGTTACTAACTTTCCATCATTAAGTCATATATTATGCTTGTTTTCCATTAATAGAAATAGTTTGTACTGTTAGTCTGACTTCCCTTTATAAACTCATCATTTCCTTTTATAAACAGTCTCATAACTTTCTTAGATGGCTGGCTCATGTTTATGATCTAGTCTGTGATTGTGGAAAAGTTATTCCCTTCATAGGCATAATTAATAATTTTTGCCTTACTGACATCTTTCTTAGGCAACTGAATTCACCAGCAATCCTATTTCAGTCAGGCAATGAGGAAATAATTCTGATAAATTAAAGTGAATTTCATACCCCAAATATGTTGACATAATCATAGAATCCCAGAGACAAAAGGAACCTCCCAGGTTATTTAGTCCAAACTGAACTGAAGGAAAAAACTTACTAAAATATACACAACAAATGTTCAAGCAGTCAGTCTTTATCTGAAGACTTTTTTAAGGAAGAATATGTGATCTCTTTCCTTTACATAAAATTTGGTACCTTTCCTTTATATAATGCTTAAGCTCAAAGGTGTGGAAAATTGTCTTTTAACTAACAGATTGAAATTAATCCTCCAAGTCAATAAAAAGAGTCTATACTAGATACATTGGATCTTGCCTCTGCTACTCTTTGACCTTTCTGACCTTAAGTGTATGACTCAACCTTGTCAAAACTAAGCTTCTTTATCTGTGAAATATCTCAATATAATATTTAGCTCATTTTTATCCTAGGGATGATATAGTGGCACCTCGTTCCTTTGGGGAGTTTTTATTAAACACAAAATTGGATATATAATCACAATTGCTCCAAGACCCCAGTTAATAACATTCTTAATGGAAAGAGTTTTGATGATACTCTAATTTACATTTATATCTTTCATAACTCCTGAATTCTTTCCAAAGGGAAAAAAAAAGTCAGGTTACAGAAAATGGTCGGAGTAAAAAGTATATTACATTGTATGTTAACCAAAACACTCAGGGAGAGTGAAATGGAATTTCCTTCATTTTTGAGAAAGTGGCTATAACTCATGACTTCATCCTGACTTTTCTCCAAGATACTTTTAGTGTTGATGGCCTCCTTGATTTCTCCCTTCTATGCCACAGTTTAGTTCAGATTTTTCTTTCTCCTTTTATGCTTGCCCCTGTACAGTTGATTTTGTCTATCTCAATTCTTTTTTTTTTAATTTATTTTTTAAACCCTTACCTTCTGTTTTGGAGTCAATACTGTGACTGGTTCCAAGGCAGAGGAGTGGTAAGGGCTAGGCAATGGGGGTTAAGTGAATTGCCCAGGGTCACACATCTAGGAAGTGTCTGAGGCCAGATTTGAACCTAGGACCTCCCATCTCTAGACCTGGCTCTCAATCCACTGAGCTACCCAGCTGCCACCTCTAACTCAATTCTTGATATTCCAACTTTTTCTAGCCCATAGCCTATACCTTGTGAACTCTGATCTTGAATAGAGCCTTACATGATGAAAGTTTCTCAAAGAATAACAAAATTCTTTACCCAATCAAAACAAATTTCATGTCACAATTAACCGAAATGATTTTGATTGATCACATTTACCTCTGATTGATTGATTAACTCAAGAAGTGTTCTCACCTAACAAACTTAACTACTTTTAAATTAGACAGGAGAAAGGAGTGGGAGCAAATCAATGAATGGATCTCCTTCCTTTCCTATGTAAAGAAAATGATTACACTAGATCTCTAATTTCTCTTTTCACCCTAAATCAGTGCTCGTATATAAAAACTTTCCCCACTTGCTCAAGCTCCTTCTCCCCAGCCATCAGATACTTAAAAATATTTAAATTTTGGTTTTGACTTTTGAACAAATATGAACAATCAGCATTGGATTCTTATAGTCTTAATATATAGTATAATATAGTATAATCTTATACATAAGATTCTGAATTAAAAGTTAGAATGTTTATCTGTGATAAGCATGCATTTTTATAAAAGTATAGTTACCAAAAGTTACTACTTTTAGATCTTGAAGGCATTTGGAATATCATCTTAAACCAGCTACTTTATTTTGCTAATAAAGATGCTGACATTCACAAATGTTAATTCACTTTCCCAAGGCCACATATATCTGTGGACATTTTGTTTTTTCTTAGGACATTTTTTCTCTCTTCCCTTTCCACATCTGAAACAACACCTTCTGGATTGGATCTCCAGATGCCATATATTCCACCTCAGCCTGAGAAAGAGTTAAAGCACTCAAATGATATAAAATTACAAAATATGGCTGGCATGTGTGTATATGTATATATATATATGTGTGTGTGTGTGTGTGCACGTATACATATATATATGTCAACTTTATTATATAAGCATGGTGCTTCACAAACCTTAAAGTACTACTACTCAGATATTAACTAGTATTATTAATCCTCACTGCTTAGCACAGTGTCTGATGTATATGCTTGATAATCATGGAAAGGCAATCTCTCCCTCCCCTCGTCTCCTCCTCTTCCCTTCTCTCTCCTCCCTCCCCAATATAACTTTTTACTATCTGTATAAAAGATTGATCTGTACAATCACAGAGTAGCCTGAACACATAGGCTAACCATAGAGTGGTTGAACTAGTTTTCCTCTGCAGACCCTTTCAACTCTGGGTTCCTGTGATTCTATAAATCTTGTTTGGAGAGTATTATCACAGACAGAGAAGATGCGAGAGTAGGGGAAAAGGTACAATCTCAGAGAAATAGGCTCCATTCTGCTGATCAGGATCTTCAGCCCTTGTTAATATTCTCTATGACCCAGGGCAGGCCATCTAAATTCCTTTTGTCATTAGACTTAGTATATTAGATAGTACAACCATTACCAAATGGTACAAGAAAGTACCAGACTATATAAAAAGGTATCTTTTTCGCTCTGAGGCATTCAATGCTCTTTAGTTATAATAAACTAGCTTGAAAAGATTATCCTACCAATATGCCTATGCAACCAACATGATAATACAAAATAGTTTCTAATATTGTTAACTGCTTGTTCCCTGGCACAGCATTAAACAAATGGAAAACCAATAGTGAAAAATAAAAGAATAAATGTTTTTAAGCTTATATGGAGATTTGAAATGTAAATAAATATATATGTACCTACATATATATTTATGTTAATAGAGGGAAACTGATCACACATCCTTTTCATTTCATACATTGGAAAGTATCTCTTTCAAATTTCTTCATCTTTCTGATTATACAGAAATGTTCAAGAGGAGTAGACTATTTAGGAAGCCATTCTACTACATATCTTTGTTTATTTGCTGATAAGTTATCAGAAAGATCACTTTCCAAGGCAACAATAGGGTGTTGTCTGAAGTAGATTTCAGGATAGCTCTGTATTTATTGTACTCCATTACAAAGTCTAGCTTAATTTTGAAGGGACTATAAAAATAAATATGGATGTAAAAAACTGGAACTTTATGTGCCCTTAGCATTCCTGGCAGATCAAAATGTTGCATGGCCAACTGGACAATTGATACTAGAGGTCTTTTGTATGACTTATAGCCCCATGCCCTTGCCAGTGACAGCAGGGCTTTCTGGGCTGAAAAAATGGTCATTCTGTCAGTTGAAGACCATTAAAAAATGTTACAATCTTTTTCTCAAAAGACAAATGTTGTACTTTTAATATTCTTTGAGAATGAAATAATCACACTCTTATTTGCCAGAAATCTAATATGAATTTTTCTGCTTCCTTTTATCCGACTGTTCTTATTGAATTTTAGTTGATTTGATTTTTCTCTCTTGCATCCCTGTGTTTGCCCTTTGTCTTTTCAGTTTCTTTCAAAATGACATTTTGATGATTTAATGCATTAATGGAATTCCTAGAAGATAGGTTATATAGCTTTTAAAGAGAACACATTGAAATAATATATGGAAGGGCCTTTTGAGAAGCATTTCGTTTTCCTTTGTAATGTGTGAATTTAGAGAAGGTAGGTACCTTCCCAACTATGACTCAGTCCAAATGGAATTTTGATGAGGTATTGTATATTGCCCTATTTTGGAATTTATCTACACACTTGAAAATTATTCGCTGGGTAGCTTGAATCTTCTGACTCGGCTCTGTGGCAAATAATAAAGTATCTTCCAAAACCACACAGGGAGAAAAATCTAGGAAAGGAAATTCCAGTAGAGATAATTCCAAGAGCAGAATTCTCCAAATGGCAATGAATCCATGAAGGACTCCCCAGTGATACCTGGGTTATAATGCCCAAAATAAAAAAAGGCTTATTATTATAGCATTACTGCTTAGATTCATCCTAAATAATGAAGTAGAAAGAACTGAATCCATTTCTACAATTTTAGTTATTCTCTATGAAAATGACTATCAGGTCTGCTCCTTCAACATCAATCTCTTACGTGACCTCTGATCTCTCATTCCCACTTGCCTGTTAGTCATCTCAAATTGGATGTCCTTTTTAAATTTTAAACTGGACATAGCTAAAAATGAACTCATTGTCTCCCCTTCCCCTTAACTTCCCTATTACTATTAAGAACAGCACTATCCACAGTCTCCAAGGCTCAAAATCTAGGTGTCATCCTCAGTTCCTCACTTTCACACAGGCACATGCCATCCTCATCAGTTTCCAAATCCTGTCATTTCTATTTGTGTAGAGTGTATTTCATTCACCGGCTTCTTTCCTGTGACACTACCTCTTTAATGGTGCATGCTTCCATCATTTCATCCCTGGACTATTGCAATGATTTCTTTATTAGCATTCTTGTTTCAAGTATCTCCCATACCAGTTTGTTCTCCATTCAGTCAGTAAACTCCTGGGAACTCCCCATTCCTTCCAAGGTCAAATACAAAATTCTCTGCTTGGCCTTCCATACTCTTTACAATCTGGACCTTTCATACATTTCCAGAAACAGCTAGAAAGTATAAACATCCCTGGACCTGGAATCAGGAATACCCGAGTTCAAATCCCACCTCAGATACTTACTGTATCAACTTGGGCAAGTCATTTTACATCTGTCTGCATCATTTTCCTCAACTGTAAAATGAGAAGAAAAAAATAACTTATTTCCCAGGTTTATTTTGAGGTCCAAACGAACCTTATTTGCAAATACTATGATATTTGTAGGGCAATTAGCACAATGCCTGCCACATAGTAGACACTATAAATGTTTGTTAACTTACTGATCAGTGGATTAAATAACTGACTTAAAGCTATTCAAGTCATTATCAGAATCCATTACTACTTGTGTCCAATACTGTGATCACCATTGCTCAAAAAGTATCATAACATAATGCATCAAGACTCAGTTATTTCATCCAGGGGGAACTCACTTCATAGATGAAGTTCCCAACCCAACAAGAATTATATAGACTTCAACCCTTCTTGTTGTCCCTAATGTTAAAGATAGCAATAAACATAAAGTAGTAGAAAATTCTGACCTCAGAAGATAGTAGTAGCTCACTCATTAGACTATTGTGAGACTCCAATCAATAAACATTTATTAAGAACCTACTAAATATTATCACTCTTTTACTAACAATGTCTTTGTTAAGAGAGAATACAAAAAAACTGTCTTTGCCCTAAGGGAACCAATATAACGTATACACAATCTATCTAGCTAGCTAGCTATAGCTAGCTAGCTAGCTATCATCTATCTATCTATAACTATGTTGTTGTTCAGTCATTTTAGTTGTGTCCAACTTTTTGCTACCCCATTTTTGGGAGTTTTCTTGGCAAAGGTAATATAATGATTTGCCATTTCATTTTTCAGGTCATTTTGCAGAGAAAGGAACTGAGGCAAGGAAGAGTAAATGAATTGTCCAGGGACATGCAGTTAGTATCTGAGACTGGATTAGAACTTAAGTCTTCCTGACGTCAGGACCTCTGTTCTATTTACTGCACTTCTATTTTTATATATCTATCAGTGCTAGAGATGTTATAAGGATCAAATGTCATAATAATTGTAAAATCTTTAGCATAGTGATTGGCACATAGTAAATAGTATGCAAATGTTCATCCTCATCCTCATCATCAATATTATTATTAGTTTCCAGCACTTTCTCTGTGGGGCAGCTGAGTGGCTCAGTGGATTGAGAGCCAGGCCTAGAGACTGGAAGTCCTAGGTTCAAGTCCGGCCTCGAACACTTCCAGCTGTGTGACCTTAGGCAAGTCACTTGACCCCTACTGCCCACCCTTACCACTCCTGGGCCAAGGACGGTCCCTAGCCCGGATGAAAAAAGGAGGAGGGTTGGGCGTGGGGCTAGCAACCCCACCCTGTAAAAACTACATCTACTAAAGAAACTGCAACCTAAAGTAGGGGCAGCTGGGCTAGCTCAGTGGATTGAGAGCCAGGCCTAGAGACGAAAGGTCCTAGGTTCAAGTCCGGGCTCAGACACTTCCCAGCTGGGTGACCCTGAGCGACTGTGTGTCCCATTGCCTACTGGTTGTGGCCCTATCCTCCTAGAATGGAGACCCAGGATAAAAAAAAAAAAAAAAAAACTTTCTCTGTAACTTATAGACTTAGGGACTTACCTGAAGAACTAAGAAGTTCCCAGGATCTCATAGTATTTGTCAGATGTAGAATGTTGGCTCAGGTCTTCTTCATCCCAGGAGGATGCAAATATATCCTGTGTGATCTCTTGCAGGGTGTAGCTCTCTGTAGGCTACTCTCCCTGCTTGTATTTGCATATTTACATAAGTAAATGCATATGTTGGGTCCCTAGTGGATTAACTACTAGCTTGGAGTCTAAGAATAATCCTATAATTTTCACTACTAACTATATCTTTTAGGCCTTAGCTGTTATTCTTCTTATCAAAAATTAACTCAGTAGGCTCACTTTGGTCTTGGGGAAATAATTTATTTGATTGATACAGAAAGAATAGTTATTATAAAGTAGCTTTTCCATATACTAGGTTACACACTCTCTCTAAAATAAATATAACATTAATAAGAAGCACAGGATAAAAGAATTTGCAGGAATAAATAATAAAGGGTAAGGCAGATAACTGTTGTAACTCCTGAGACTAAAAGTAATTTCTTTTTTGAGTCATTATTCAGCTCTCCTTGTTAGCAACATCTCTACTGGGCAGATTGTTCAGCTGGGTTACCAGGGTTTGTTCTTTTCTATAATCTGATTCTCTTCTTTGATGCTAACAGTCATAATTCTTGAAGCTGTTTCCTTCCTCATATGGTCCTCTCTTTGTATATCTGCCTGTCTACCTGCCTTTCTGGAGTACATATGTGTTTGCTTCCCTAATGGATGTAGTATCTCCTTCTCTTACCTTTACTCTCCTTGAAAGCTACATGGCCAGTATGACAGTGGGTCATAAAAGGGAGAGGGAAAGAAATTCCTTCCTCTCTCTTGCACTTGATCTCTTCTGTATGATATAATGTCTTGGAAATCCTCAAGGTTTGGCAATTTAAAGCTACTGAGCTTCTTGCTCAGCCAGTGTTGTAAACTTTTGATTCAAAGGGTATTCACCCCTCACAAAGGAATCATGGGGTCTTTTAGTTTGCTAATACATTATATATAAATCTCATCATATGAAGACACTGCATCAGTAAACCTTGAGGGGTAGAAATCACATTCTCCTCACCTTATACAGACACATAGGTTTGCATATGAATATGTGTATGTACTGCATATGGGTATATACATTCCAAAATACATATAAAATATTTCAAGAAATGTTTTATTGAGAATTTGGTACTCAAAGGAAATTGTTGTTATTCAGTCATCTCTGAATATTCATTACTTCAATTGAGATTTTCTTGGCAAAGATACTGTAGTGGTTTGTTGTTTCTTTCCCCACCTCATTTTACAGGTGAGGAAACTGAGGGCAAACAGGATTAAATGGCCTATCTAGGGCACATAACTAATAAATGTCTGAAACTGGATTCGAATCTAGGTTTTCTTAACTCCAGGGTTTGAGCTCAATCCACTGTGCCATCTTACAACCTCCAAAGGAAATTAGGAACTATAAAATACAGAGGTGATGCAGAAGCATACTTCAGGCATAAAGAGACTAAGAGGGCAAAGCACAGAGCGAGGACATAGTGTGGACAGTACAAAGAGAAGTAAGAAAGCCAGACTCTCAGGATTGTAGCATGTGGGAAGGACAGTACCATGAAACAAGGATGGATATTTGGGTTGGAGCTAAATTGTGAAGAAATTTATATGCCAGAGTACTTTTTATTTGATCCTAGAGGTAAAAGGGAGCCAGTGGAGTCTACTGAGTGTCATTTTTAAATGACATACTCAGACCTCTTCTTTGGGAAATTCAAAGCTGGATTGGAAAGAAAAGAGACTTGAGGCAGAGAGACCAATTAGGAAGTTATTACAAAAGACCAAGTGAGAGTAGATGAGAGCTCGGACTAGGAAAGTAACTGAATCAGTAGATTGAAAGGAGCAGTTGGAAAAGATGTTATGAAGACAGAAATTAAAGGATTTTGCAATTGATTTAGGGTGAGAGAGAGTGAGGATTTTTGATTGAGGTTTCCAACTTGGGGGATTTGAAGGATAATAATGCTTGTGATGATGGGGGGCAGGGAGGGGAAGGAAGTTAGGATAAAATGGACATACAAAAATTAATTGGTAGGCTTTTACTGAAATCCACATGCGTAGCAATGAAGGCCTTTATAAGTATGATAGAAAGGAGATAAGAAATGGATAACATATCATGGAGGCAGAGTAAATAATTTGGCCCTTGATTCAAAAGGTGAGGAAGATTTAAAGATAATAGTAAAGGTTTTGGTTTTTGTTTTTCCCCTAATGTGAGCCCAGATAAATCTCGGTGCTACTCACTCAAAGAACAAATAAGAAAAGGAAAAGGAAAGTTATGTTGCAAAGGGAAATAAGCTATTCCATATGAGACATATTGAGTTTGAAAGGTGTGGGATCCATATTGTGGATCCCACAAAGGATGATGAAATATCTGTAGTAGCTGCCATGAAAGTTTTTGGAAGTACAAGTTTAAAGCCTCAAGTTGTGGTAATTGTTTTCATTTGTGATACATAATAAATCTGACCCAAAAATGTTTTTTAAATGAAAGTGAAAGGGATAATGAAATATTTTTAAGGTTTATTGGGTGGACATGATAATCTGAGTGAATATTTAAGTTATTAAATTGGAGATAGAAATCATATTGTAATGAGTTAAAGAAAGTGATAATAGTAAGAAAGTGGAAGAATTGGGTAGATCACTTTTTTTTTAAAAGAAGTTTGGTCCTGAAAAAGAGAGCAAAGGGATGGAATATGAACTGGGTAAAAGGACTAAAGAAAGATTTAAAAGGTTTTTTTAAAGGGGCTGGAGCAAGTTTGTAGGCAATTAGACAGTTAAAGATACATAAAGGAAGAGGGGATATATGAGAAAATAATTGTTGGAATAATGATGAAAAGAATTATTCCTTCTGTCATATTTTCATTTTACATTGATATAAAAATTGAACAAAACATGACCAAGGACAGAACTCTGGATGTCACTCTCCAAATTAATGCTAATGTAGTAAACAACATGCTTTCCATATTAGCATGCATGTGCATGCACACAAACACAGTATCATCACTGTCTCCTAAAGTTTTGCTAAATCAGAAGTAAAATCATGCACCATAATCAACAGATCATAATATACAAATTATTATTAGCAAACAATAAGTGACCTTACTGACTATACTGACTATATATATTTACATAGGATATCAACATTATCCACAGATAAATTAATAAAAATAGAAAATTCATAAGCAATTTCCTCTTAATTAAGAGTTTTTATGTATTTTGTGGAATTTACAAGCCTACTTTATTTCTCCTCCTTTTACTTTACAATTTTATTGTTTATTAGTATTTATAAAGGTCTAGTATGGGAATTGAAAGGATAGCAAGCTTAAGGCAGCCAATTCTATAAATATCAATAATTTTAGGAGTAGGGAAAAGCTCAAACTAATAGTTCAAATGATATTTTTCAATTATCTGTTGTTTTTCATTTCTACATGGAATCCTTGTTTTGCATTAGCTACAGCATAAAGTTAGATTTTTTTACAGATATTAATCTTTAGATTCAGAAAGAGAATTGCTCTCTAGAAGCACTACTTGCTTTGCTGCGTCAGTCATAGGCTTTCAAGGTTGTGCTCAGAGGAGGAAAAAAAAAAGTTAATTATTCAGAAAGCCAAAGAAAAGCTTCTTCAGGGTGAACGTAAGAGGAAACTAATGATTTTTCTGGATTATAGCCAAGGAATTGGTAGGCTAAATTTGATGCTTAAGCAGGTTTAAGAGACTGTAGGAAACAAAACCCTAAATGTTTATGTGACCTTTATGGCTTCTTTGTGCTGAAGATTAAAAAAAAAAAAAAGAATAAGAATACAAACAGATAAATGAATATGTAGACTTTTCTGTCATATTCAAAGAGCATTATCAGAATAGTTTGTGGTATTTTATATCACTTTTCATTCATGAAATTAATGATTTATTTCAGTTCATTGGCATATCACCCATTTTTTTAAAGAAAGAATTATATGCACTCTGCTAAGGCACCATTTACTATCTTACTGTTTTATAGCCAAAATGCATTAAATAATTTCTTAGACTGTGTCTCTAAAAGCTAAAACAAGCAGCCAATTATGCTGGTGAAAAAATTTATCTGAGAGAATAGAAAATGTAACATTAGACTGTATTTTTTTGTCTTACTTAAGTCAAGATTGCTAATTTGCTTAACTTCATATTTAAAAGTAGATGCTTTGATAGGAAACTTCAAAGAGAGAATAAATGAAATATTTTAAATATCTTCTTTTATTTATGTCTTTAAATATATCATTTTAATTCTAATTTTTTCTTGATACCATAATGAGGTATTAGTTTTGAATTAAAAAAAAATCTATCCTCTCTCATCTTCTTGGTTTATTCAGTTTGAATTTGTAACATATATTGACATATAATCAAGTCAAACTATTTGCATTCATATGAATCATAGAATCTTAGTTACTTTTGCAGCATAGCATTGTATTTAGCTTCAAGAAAAAGAAAATATACAAATATGTTTAATGGGAACATTGATTCTATTCTCACTATAGGTCAAAGATGAATCACACATTTAAAAAAGAGGTATAGGGGGCAGCTGGGTAGCTCAGTGGTGTGAGAGTCAGGCCTAGAGACAGGAGGTCCTAGGTTCAAACCCGGCCTCAGACACTTCCCAGTGGTGTGACCCTGGGCAAGTCACTTGACCCCCATTGCCCACCCTTACCAATCTTCCACCTATGAGACAATACATCGAAGTTAAGGGTTTAAAAAAAAAAAGAGGTATAGACTTCAATGATTCAAAGATAAAAATTCTGAACAACGTAAACACTAACAGGCCATGTTTACAGAAAGGAAATTTGTTCAAGGGTGCCATGCTCTTTTCTCCAAGATATCTTTTCAGACATACCGACTTTAGTGAAATGGAATAAAAAAGCTAACAGCAGCACATTTTCCAGAGTAAGTTTAGCTATGTCCAACACTGGACTGATTGTTGATTAGTTACCACTCATCAATTCAATCAGATAATTCTTAGCAATGGGCCTACAATAATAATGTTCATGTTAAGCTATCTAAATAGATAATCTCCTTTGATATAAATACCTTGCCAATCAAGTTTAAATAAGCAGCTTTGAAATAAAACAAAAACACTTCATTTAAGGTAAGAAGTATTGAAATTTTTTTAATTATATAGAATGACACAAAACTAACCAGCTATATACCACCTCACAACTTACTTATCAGGTTACCCCTATTTACCTCTATATAGCCTCGTTTGACCAGGCTGGAATTGGTTCCTGTCTCCATGAGAATCACAGAAATGGCTCTATAATGGGGGACTTTATCTTGCAACCTTTTAGGTGCCTTTTTTATTTCTTAGTGTCTTTTTTTCCTTTGGCAATTTTTCTTGTGGTCTGATTCTTGTCATCCAGACTTTTTGCCTGTATCTCTTCCACTCCACTGCCTGGTATTAATATAAAACATCTAGGTCACCAAAGGTTTTTCACTAAAAGAACAAGACGGCAAGACGGATTCATTTTGTTATGACAGCCTCAGTGCCACTCATCCATCATATCCTTATATTGTATTAAAATATCAATTTTGAATATTATTGTTATGAAGCAGGAAAAACATTTAAAATATTTTTGGTTTTATGTTTAGCTAACTTTTATTACTTTCACCTCTATCTTTCTGAAACAACTGCTTTCACAGCATTTGACACTTTACAAATAAATATATCATTTAACAACTCATTTTTCCTAAATGAGAAGTTACTTTTTCCCCTTGGGTTACTTAATAGAGTCTGTGGAGAATTACGCATTATTGCTTAGCTACCATGTTCATTTTAACTATAATACTGATTTTTTAAGAAATGTGAGTATTAGTAACATAAGGCAGAAGCTGAGTGATATGTTGTAAAGTTTATAAAAAGAATGAAGGAAGCTGTTGGTCTAAGGAAGATTAGCAATAGTATTAAACTGTAAAAAATGTTTAATAAGGAAAATAAAATTGATTTAGAAGGAATTTAGTACCTAAAGTAGTCAAGTGAGGGTCTTGCAAGAAATGATTCACAAAAGGACAAATGGTACCCAATAAAATTAGCAGAAGTAATAAAAGTGTTGAAAAAAGGTTCTGCTAAAAGCGAGTTCCCAGATTCTAATTGACTATATTTGACCAAATGAAATCCTAGGGACAAAATTTTATGAAACAGTGTATAAAATGTAGACCAAAGTAATTGAAAGTATTCTAAGGAAGTGGTGAAGTGCCAGAGCTTTAAAATTATTAAATTATTCTCATGATATTGAGTTTCTATATGTTTTTCATTATATAGAATAAAAATTTTCAACTTTTAAAAACAGAAATTAGGTAGAGATCCTTCGAGGAATTGAGAATCCAGATTAAAAGACATCCATAGAGGTTTAATTTCTATTACAACCATAGGCTGAAACCATATGCAGAGTAGTTAAAAAAGACAATGGTGAAATATGTGAAAATGAATTTGATAATAGAATAAAATACATCTACTCTTTCCAGAAGGTATCTGAAAATAGATCCATTGAATGGATAACATTTCATTTCTTTGCCACTGTGGGGAAAAGAAAAAAATAACAACTTTAAAATTCATGATTTTGTCAGTGCAAAACCACTGGCAAATAGACAATCAAAAAAATATAAGGATAATGTAAGGACAATATGCCTTCTTTGGAGAGATGTTAGTGATCATGGGTATATGTTATTTTAATTTAAATGTTTATGAGTAATTTATAAAGCAAAATTGGAATTTCATTCTTAAATTTTAAAATATTTTTTAGAATTGTGAATGCTGTACTTCAAATATGAAGGTGACTCTGAGTCACTATATTAGTGTAATAATGGATTTGAAATGATTCTCTGTAATTATAAGTTTACTGGTAGTTTAGAAACTGTAATACAGTTCCCTCAGTTTGCAGAAAAAGATTTTCATTAAAGTGAAATGATTTGTCCAAGGTCACTCTACTAATTATTAATGGACAAGAATTAAGCCCAAAACCTAAGAATCTAGAAATATAGATCTTTCCGCTATGCCACATAAGAATTCAGTAATAAATGTTAATTCCAGTAATATTTTCTCTCTAAAATATTAAATATAGAATTCTGAATTACATTTGTGCTTTATACATGACATGGAGTTTGAAAATAGACTGAATTTATTATAATTTGCTCCATTTGCACTTTTAAAAATCATTTTATTGATATATTTTAGTATTCTTACATCCTCCCAAGTTTTGTCAATATCCTTCCCTTTTTTCTTTCTCTTCCCTCCTCTTAGAAAGCTATCCCATATAACATAATATCTTAAAGGAAAAAAGAAGAAAAAATGGAAAACTGATCATTAGGTTAAAAAAAAGGTTGAGAAATATGGGCAATATACTGCACCTTTAGACCTCTCACCTCTACAAAGGAGTAGAGTTATGATTTCTCCTCATATATTGTCTTTGTACCATGCTCATACTTAGTAATTTTGCAACTTTGATTCTTTTTAAAATTTCTTGTAGTTTCTTCCAGTTATATGGTTGTATTCATTTAATACATTGTTTTCTTGTGCTCTGCTTAATTAAACCTGCATTAGTTCTTGTAAATGTTATCATCAATCATATCCATCATTTTTATGTCACAATAAAGTCAATTTCAATCATATACTACAATTTGTTTAATCATTTCTCCCAACAATGGGAATCTATTTTGTTTCCAATTCATTGTTATCACACAAAAAAATCCTATTTTAAATATTTTACTGTATGTGAGAGCTTTCCTCTTATTAATGGATCCTTTAGGAGTGTATACTTCATAAGAAAATCTCTGGAACAAATATTTAGATGTTTTAGACATTTATTTACATAATTCCATCGACTCACAAAATGAATTATTTGATTTATAATTCCTTGAACAATGCACTAGTGTGCCTGTCATCCCACAACCCTTCCAACATTGACTCTTCCCATATTTTTTAATTGGTGTCAATTTGTAGAGTATGAGGGAAACCTTATGGTTAATTTGATTTCTTATTGTTTTTAGTCCTTTTTTCAGTGGTAACTGATGCTTCATGACCCCATTTGGGTTTGTTTGTTTGCTTATTGTTTTAGCAGAGATATTATAGTGACTTTCCATTTCCTTCTTAAGTTTATTTTACTCAGGCAAATAGGATGAGGTGACTTAAGCAGGGTTACATAGCTAGTGAATGTCCAAAGCAGATTTGTACTTAGGAAGATGAGTCTTCCCGATTCCAGGTCCAACACTGAATCCACTGTACCACATAACGGCTCTGATGTGATTTACATTTCTATTATTATTATTATTATTATTAATTCTGAACATTGTACCATATGATTTTTAATAATTGGCATTTTATTTTAGACCTGTTTGTTTATATGCTTTTTATCATATCATTTGAGGAATGGCTTCTGGTGATAGATAAGGATATGGATATTAGATAGACCGAAGGATGATTAAAAATAGGTAGATATAGGTTGATATGTTGTTTCTATATCATGGATACCAAATAATTATCAGAGAAATTTGAAAAACAAAAATATTTTCCCCTTCTTTCACTACTTTATTTTTATATCAAATATAGTTATTTTATTTGTGCAGGAAACTTTTTAGTTTTGTCAAAGTTAACTATTTTATCGTTTTTATAATTGTCTCTATCCCTTATTTAGTTAAGAATAGATCTCCTCATAATATGAATGCTGTGATTTGTTTCTTGTCTTATTTATTTGTGGTACAAACTTTAATGTTAAGGCAACATATTTATAAAGAGCATAGCATAGAATATGGCATTAGATGCTAACTTAAGCCTAATTCCTACCACACTGCTTTCTAATTTTCCCAGTTTTTATGAAACAGACAATTCTTTTCTAAGTAATTTATGTCTTCTCATTTGCTAAGAGCTGGAATATTTAGTTCCATTGTTTCTGATTTCTCTTAATCTAATTTATTCCAGTAGTCTTCCTCTGATTCTTATTTTTTAATTTTTTACAAATCCAAAGTGATTTTGATGACTGCTGCTTTAATAAATTGTTTGAAGTCAGGATCACTGCAAATTTTATAGAATTTACAAGTTGGTAACCTAGAGGTCATCTCATCTAATCTTTTATCCAAAATGTAAATTCCATCTGGAAAATATCCTAGAAGTGGCCATCTAGTCCTGTTTCAAGAATTCCAGTGAGCATGATATGACAAACTGCTCTAAGCAGGACATAGAACTTAGTCAGAAAAAAATTAATTTCAATTCTAAATTTTATTTCCTAATCATTGCCTTTACTTCTGTTCTCTGGAGCTAAGAAGAAAAATTTTATTCGCTCGTTTACATGTTTGAAGATGGCAGTTAAATCTGATGGAAGTTTTCTTTTCTTCAGGTTAAATATCCTTATTTCCTTCTAATAATCCTCACATGGCATCATCTCAAGTCCTTTGAGTTTTAGCAGCCTGGTAATTCTCAACTTATGCATGCCCTTCCTTAAACAGTGCCCAGTTTTGAACACATTCTGCAGATAATGGATCAGAACGAGAGTCTGAAGGAAACTTGCCTCACTTTTACACTTGAAGAAAGTTAAGTCCCAATAAGTTTCAGTGACTTGCCTAATGCCATACCTTTTAGTGTCCATGGTGGGTTCTGAACATAGGTACTTTGACTCTGAAAATGGTAATACCTTTCCACTAATACCTTGCCTCCCATCTAGAATAAAACAATTCCCCTGAACTGCCTTCATTCTGTGAATATTAAATATGTCTAGACATTGGAGCCTGGTATTTATGTATGGGTTCTATCAATATAATTCAAGACTTAAAATGTTTCATTACTAAATTACTCAGGGAAGTGTTGGCTATTTTAAAAAATAATGTATTTTAAAGTGGCCTTTTCTGAAACAATGGCTTAATCCAAGCACAATTGTTTGCGGGAATGTTAGGCATGTTCGACAGAGCATAGTATTAATTTTGGTTAGGGTATAATTTTCATTGCCTTTCCAAACTCAAACAACATATGTATCTGTTCTTCCATCTCACAAGATTAGCCCTATGAAAGTGAGCACATTTATGGGGCAGTCTAGCATGATGTCAATCTTTCAAATATATTTCTTACATGGAAAAATAGATTGGGTCAATGTTTTTCTAAGATGAGAATATACTTTTGAAAACATTCCAGTGGAGAAGATAAAGAGAACAAACTTCTTGAGAGCTTTTTTTTCTTTTTCTGAGTTCCTTACATTTTTGTTTATTAAGTGCACACATCAGATTAGCAAGTTTGCCATCAAGTCAGTGGCAATGTAAACTCTAGTTTGTAAATGTAAACATGATTTATGATTCTTCCCTCCCCTCTGCCTTCCTCCTCCCAGAGCTCACAAACAATTCCACTGGGTTATACATGTATCATTGTTCAAAACCTATTTCCATATTATTCACATTTGTAGTAGAGTGATCTTTTAATGCCAAAACCCCAATTATATCCCCATCAAACCATATGATTGATCATATGTTTTTCTTCTATGTTTCTACTCCCATACTTCTCTCTCTGGATGTGGATAGTGTTCTTTCTCATAAATTTCTCTGGATTGACCTGGATCATTGCATTGCTACTTGTGGAAAAGTCTTTAATTTGATTGTGCCACAATGTTTCCGTTTCTGTGTACAGTATTCTCCTGATTCTGCTCATTTTGCTCTGCATCAATTCCTGGAGGTCATTCCAGTTTACATACAAGTCCTCCAGTTCATTATTTCCTTTGGCACAATAATATTCCATTACCATCAGATATCACAATTTTTTCAGCCATTCCCCAATCGATGGAAACCTCCTCATTTTCCTTTTTTTTTTGCCACCACAAAGAGTGTGGCTATAAATGTTTTTTGTACAAGTATTTTTCCTTATTATTTATTTGGAGTACAAACCCAACAATGGCATATGCCAATTACTTTTTAAAATGGCATATTCATAAGTGACTTATAACTGTTTCTTGGGCTTCTTTGGAACAAAAAGCCTACAAATTGTTCTAAATTTGTCTTCTGTTTTTTTTTTGTTGGTTTAGTGTGCAGCCAGTTTATTTTGCTGAAGCAACTCTAAAATATAGACATTAATTACCTTTAAATTATAGTCTGAATAGAACTGAAGTCAAAGAATGAGGAGGAATAGAAGTTAAGATGTTGATGTTATATCTATGTTTTCTAAGTAATTTATAGCCTTATGACTGAAAAACAGGAAAAAAGGTTTTAGCTGATAAGAATATAGATCAGTAAGTGGAGCCGAATGCCTTTATAAGTTAATTTTCAGAAGAACTTACTTCCCTGCCTTAAATGTTATCTTTAATTTAAGAAATTCTATGATCTAAGTATGACCCATGTTATATTTACATATTGAATTTATCTGCTAATCATGAATAGGTCTTAACCAAGCCATGTAGTTCATTGGGAATGTTAGGCAGCCATTAATAATTTTGGTTCACTATCTTACCTGTTTAGTTTTAATTAACTGTACTTTTTGTTTAATGTGCTGTACTGTTAGCTCCAAAAAGTTGTATCTCATTAAGCAAGGTGCCAGTACAATATATTTAAGTAAATGACAAGATTCCTATTTAATAGGTAAAATGGAAAATGACTACTTCTATATTATTCAGACATGGGAGAGCCTAGATAAAGCTTTATGACATTTCTATTTTTTATTCAATATTTCACCCCTAATTAGGCTCAAATAGCAGCTACTCTGCTTTCTGTTGATAAATACAGTCACTGTTTCAGGACCATAAATTAATATTTGTCTGCATCTCTTCTCAAAAATATAAAGAATACTCCAATTAATTTAGTTCATAACACTATGTTTATTTAGTTTATAACTAGTTTAGCTTATATTATATTTATATATTTTATATTATGCATAAAGTTATATATGCTTATATAGCTTGTAGTTATATAGTTTGTATTAAATTTATTTAGGTTGTAACATTTATATATGTAATATTTATATTATATATTATTTTTTTATATTTATAAGCAATAGCATATTGTGATACAGACTTTCCAAAGCACTGAGATTACACTGAACTACAAACAGTTACAGAGAGATAGAAAACAATGGAAAATGCTCCTAGAAACATTTGAATCAATATGCTTTGCCTTATATCATTTGAGTAGTCAATTGCTGATGTGTTCATAGGATAATACAATTATAGATCTAGAGCTGGAAAGAACTTCATGGTAAATCTATTCCAACACTTTAGTTTATATATAGGAAGCTGAGACCCAAGGTGGTGAAATGACTTGTCCAAAGTCAGAGAGCATGGATAGTGTTGATATGGACAAGACAGAATCATAAAATCATGGGCTGGAAAGATATTTAATTAGTCCATTTTTCCTTTTCCAAGTTTCCATCTCAGATATAAAGAACATTTGCTATAAGAATAAAAGAATATCTTTCCATTAAATGTCTTATTTGTAGTAATAATAGTTTACTTAAATAGAGAACTTTGAATTAGACTTCAAACTCTACAGGTTCTACTAAACTGGGAAGGTTTTGAAGTATGGCCCTAGCAAAGATCAGTAAGCTAGCATTTTGTTACTATTCTAGTTAATGTCAGAGAGGATCATTATCAGACTGGCTATTAGGTGATGAATTTTGAGGCTATATTAATTCCTAAAGACTGAGTTATGGAGGTATTGTGATCTGCATTGGTGTAGTGAACACCCACTCTGGGTAAAATTACAGATAGTAGGTGAACAGTCAATCAATAAATATTTCCCCCCTCTCTTCCACTCCTTCCTCCTCTGCCAGGAAGGTAATAAACCTATTTTGTGCTAAGTTCTGTTTATAGAATGATAAATGAACATTAGCCCAAATTGGCCTAGAATAACCTTGGCTGTGTCCCTTAAATCATTCCACAAAGCCTCCTGGCTGGCTTAAAACCTGACATAGACTCCATCTCCTGGATCCCTGGCGGCTCACCATTTTGGTCTTTTGAAGTTCATGCATTCAAAGACTCTAATAGTCCTTCCCTTAAAACCAAGTGAATGAATGCAAAAAAGTCAAAGAATATAGAAACCAAGGCCTCTCCTTGTAGTAAAGCACTGAATCTCTTTCACCAGAAATGCAGTCAGACAGGAAAGGGAGCCAAACCCAGAGCTAAGCTAAGCCGATTTTCAGTAATTCATTGACTTTAGTGGGGCTTATGGAGAGAGAGAGAAAGAGAGAGAGAGAGACAGACAGACAGACAGACAGACAGACAGACAGACAGACAGAGAGACGAGAGAAAGAGACAGAGGAGCAGAGGAGAGAACATATGTTAGGTTGTGCTTAATACATAAAAACATAACTTATTTATATTTATATATACACACATGGTATATATGCACACACATATATCTGTGTATATACATATAAATAAGCTGACCATGTCACTTCCCTGGCCCATAAACTCTAGTGTCTCTTTATTGCCCCTAGAATAAAATACAAAATCGTCTGTTTGGCTTTCAAAGCCCTATGTAACTACCCCTCTGCCAAAAAATATATACCGTCCCAGTCTTCTTATCTGTATATGAAATTGGCTTCTGTGCTGTTCCTCCAGCAACAGACTGCATCCATTGGCTCCAGACATTTTTACTGTCTCTTCCTCATTTCTTGAACACTCCTTTCTCATGTCCTCTAAAATCCCATTTTTTAAATGCAATATTTCCCAGTGCTTCCCAGTGTAATTGTAATGTCTTCCCTCTTTTGATTATTTTCTAATGTCTTCATGTAATTTGTTCATAAATATCTGTTTTCTCCCATTTCTTGTGGGACTCTCCTATTAGACTGTGAGCTCCTTGAGGTCAGGGACTTTTTTTTTTAAATACTTCTTTTTGTATCTCTAGTACCTCAGTATCTACTCTGAACTAGATGCACAGTGCTTGGTGCTGGGGATTTAAACCCCCCCCCCAAAAAAAAAAAGAAAAAAAAAGGGAAACAATTCCTATTCTTAGTCTATCAGAGTGAAGAGACATAGACTCAGAAGACCAAGTTCAAGACCTTGCTTTGCTGTTTGGTAGCTGTGTCACTCTGATTACTTGACTTAATGCAGTGAGTGTCCCTTCTTCATCCTTAAACTAAAAATGTTACCTCAAGGTTATTGTGAGGAAAACAGTATAAAACTATATGTTGCTATATAAAGAGAACTCCAAAAAGCAGTTGTCATGTGTCTATTTTGTGCTGAGAACTGTGCCAGGGTATAGGGGTACATGACAAAAATAAAATGATTTTCCACATGGAAGATCCTTCTATGTCTGAATATGTTATCCTATCATGGTATATTGGTAAACTTCTAACAACTGTCACTCTGAAAATGAAATATATTTTTAAGTTTAATCTGTATTATTAACATTTTCTCTATGCATTTATGAAGTGTAGACAATCAGTAGAACAAAAACTCAAGCCTTGATTTGTAACATTTGCCTATTTTTGATATGTAAATAGTCACACTAAAAATTGAGCAATCTGCTCTAGAGAACAGATAAAAGCTGGCTCCAGCATATCCTTTCCCAAAAAGAGTTTACATTGTCCTTAAGGAAAACAACATTTATAATATAAGTAAGTAAATAAATTTAAGTTAAAGTAACTTCTAAAGAATTTAATAATTATGTAATTACACTAACAATGAGGGAATCAGGAAAGCTCGATATAGGAAGTAGCTGTTGAGCTGACCTTGAAAGGAACTGAGATTTCCAAGAACAGAGGTCAGAAGCAATATCCTAGATTAGGAATGGTAAATAGGCTAGTTTCCCTGAAACTTAGAGTGTATGAAGGGGATAATGTGAAAATCTAGAAATACAGATAGAGTCAAAATATTGACTCATTAAATGCCAAACAGCGGGGCTGATATTTTATCCTAGAAACAATAGAGATTGAAGATTCTTGAGCAGGGAAATTTTGTGGTCAAATTTAAAATTTAGGAATATCATTTTAGAGATGGATAGTAAATGTACTGAGGAGAGTAGAGACTAGATGCAAGGAGACCAGTTAATAAAATATTTGCAATTATCTAGGTGAAAGATGAGTAGGACCTGAATTTCAGTGGTGTCATTAGGAATGGTAAGGAGGTGCCAATATATAAATTTTTCTGCAGGTACTGCACAGCTGGTTGAATTTGGAGGCTAAAAGCAAATTTTAAGTAAGGAGGTTGCAAATTTGGGTCACTAGAATATTGCTGGCACCCTTTATGTAAATGGAAAGTTGGGAATAGGAGTCAGTTTTAGGGGAAATATTACTTGTATTTTGGATGTGTTGGATGTGATGCTTGTGGCACATTTAAATGGTGATGTCTAGAAAGCAGTTAATCATTCAGGATCAGATTGCAATAGAATGAAATGGAGGAATCATTTCTTTTTTAATCATATTTTTGAAAAAAGTTACATTCATTTAAAAATTTTGAGTTCCAAAATTCTTTTCTCTTTTTAGTCCTTTTCCATCCTTTGAGAAGGCAAGCAAAATAATATCCATCATACATGTGAAGTCATACAAATCATTTATATTAGCAAGGTTTCAGAAAAACAAGTAAAATAGAGTGAAAATATGCTTCAACTAGCATTCAGAGTTCACCAGCTCTCTCTCTAGAGTTAGATATCATTTTTCATCATAAATCATTTGGAATTTTCATGATTCAATTTATTGATCAGAGTGGATAAGTCTTTCACTATTGGTTATCTTATCTTATCCATGGATGTTACTGTGAACAACATTCTGGATCTGCTCACTTCACTTTATATCAATTCATAAAGCCTTCCCTGTTTTTTCTGAAACCATTCCCTTAATATCACAAGTTAAGTATTCTACTGGTTCTCTTTCCTTTCCTTTTCTGTACTGTGGCTACAGTTGTGAGTATGTTTACTTTTAGTGTCCTTCAATGTAGAAAAAAGGTATAACTCGACTCCAAAGAGACCAATAAAAATGTCAATCCTAATTCCCATCAGAAGATCTGGTAACTGACTAAGATGGGTTGATCTGGAACCTGTACCATCCACTCTCATGCCTGATGCTGGGAAAATACTCTACTTCAACAGAAAGGAAAGGTACATGGGCATTGATAAGAGAAAGAGTGTTGTCAATATTTATATGCCTGAGAATGCGATCTGGATAAGGAGAATGGGAATTTTTGCTATCTAATTCAAAGATACGGAAAATCAAAATAAATTGACCAATATATGTGCCACAACCTATATTTGAAGGTGAAGGGAAATGTGTTAAAAGATGAATTAATGTGCATGAAGCAGACAAGGCCCAGAAGAAGTTCCTCACTGACCAGGCTGTTTTGAAAATTCAAGATTAAGAAAGGGCAAAAATGTTGGAAAATAGCATTTACAAGCTAAGAAGGAAGAAATCATCAAGACTTTGTCCAAGGAGGAGATTAAGAAATACCTCCCCACCCATCTCCTCTGTATTTATACTTCTCTACTTGATTCATACAATAAAAATTGACAGTTTATCCCCCAAAAAACCCAACCCAATACTCGTGCACATTAGTTATTTTCATTTTTCTTTAATTTCTTTGGGATATAGAACTTTTAGTAGTACTTCTGGGACAAAGGGTATATATAGTTTTATAGCCGTTTGGGAGTGGTTACAAATTGCTTTCCAGAATGGTTTGACTAATTCACAATTCTACCAACAGGGCAAACCAACAAATTTTCCACATCCCATCCAATATTTGTTATTTTCCTTTTTTTTAATGGTAGCCAAACTGATATATGTTTGCTGGTACCTTAGAGTTGTTTTAATTTACATTTCTCTAATCAGTAGTGATTTAGAGCATTTTCTATATAACTATAGATAAATATGATTTTTTCTTTTGAAAATTTGATCTCATCCTTTGACCACTTATCAATGGCTCTTATCTTCATAAATTTGGTTCAGTTCTCTATATATCTGGGAAATGAGACCTATATCAGAACTATTTGTTTTAAAATCTTCCCCACCCATTTCCTGCTTTCATTCTAGTTTTGGGTACATTGATTTTGTTCATGTGAAACCTTTTTTTTTTTTTTTTAATTTACTGTAGTCATAATCCTCTCATCCCCTTGTTTGGATGTAAACTTTTCTCTCATCCATAAATCTAACAAGTAAGTTTTTCCATGCTCACCTAATTTGTTTATAATATCACCCTTTATTGCTAACTCATGTAACTCATTTTGACCTTATCTTGGTATATGATGTGAGATGTTGGTCTACGTCTAATTTCTATCAATCTCAAGAAGTCAATTCTGGAGTAATTTTGTATGTAAAATCAACCAAACATCATCCTGATTGGGTATGTAGGATGACAGAAAGGTTAGTATCAAAAATGTCCCTGAGATTTCATTTTGGGATATCTATAAGAATGGTGAAGTACAAGTTTAACTGAGGACCCCAAGGAGTCAAAACTGAGTACAACTTAATAATGTAGTCATATTATCCCAATAAAAAGAAAAAAGAACTTTGACTAATGAGGCAGAAACACTGGGAAATAGGCTGGTTAGTAGTTTTGCATTAAATTCAGTGTTCTAGAGTTTTTTAAAGGGACAAATAAAAGTGATAGTTATAACAAGAGGGATAAAAGGATTAAACATATGAAAAATGATCTCAAGAGGATAGGTAGATTTCAATAAGTAGTTCTTTTTCTTTAGGCCTAATTAATTTAATATGGGGTTTAAAGTTATGGCTTCTGAGATACTCCTTAGTGGAACATGGTTGGAGGGAAGGAAATCACATCATATAACTTTTATTGGATATTCTCTCATATAAGAGATATGATTTCAGCCATTGGGATTATGGAAGTTCACTAGCTCTATTAGCTATCATGTTATGACCGTGATATTGAAAAAAATACACACTTAATTAAAAATGACTCATGATGAGATTCTAAATTTCTGCTCTTAGGATCATAGAATATAAAAATGTACTTTAATAATACATTAGAAGTAATTATAATAATAGCTGACATATACACATATTTGTTTACACACATATATGCACATATGTGTATATCTATATATCTATATATTTAATATAAATTTGTAAAGCACTTTATACAACATATATTATCTCACTTGGTACCTATAACAACCCTGTGAATTTGACTATTATTTTCCCCATTTTGAGGATAACGAAATGGAGGCTTGAGGAAAGTTAAAGAGATTTGCCCGGATTCACACAATACAATAGTAATTATCAGAGAAAGGATTCAGTCTCAGGAGTCAGTTTTTCCTGGCTCCCCATCTAGCTCCCTACCACACAGCTGCTTCATTTTGTAAAATGCTTGTTAAAATGTCTTATCCTTCCACCCTACCCTACCATTTATCTTTGATATCCTTGATGCTTTATTGTAATATATTTTATTTTTGCTTTAAAATTTTACTGTAAACTTAACATGTGATTTAAGTAAATATGAAATGTTTCTTTAGCTATCACTTTAAAATAATTGTATGTTGTTTTACTAAATAGGGGAAGTTCAGAAAATCCTTCTAAAAACTGGAATCATTTTCTTCTAGGTTAAATTGTCTCTGAGGGCTGAATATGCAAGTCTCTGACATGACAAATGTAGCTGTAGGAAGAAAAGGAATAATGACACAGCAACACCTCTTCTCAAAAATAATACTCACAATATCTATGGCTTGACTGCCTATTCTTTTTTCAAACCAGCTCTTGGAGAAATTCTATAAAGTAAATCATTTCTATTTTCTTCAGTCTCATCAACACAAATCACTACCTAATGAGTATCTTCCTTATGCTACAAAAATAACTTTAAAATTCCATACACTTCATAGATTCCCTGAGTTCCAATTAAACACACTGTTTACCACATTAAATCTTAACATAAATGTCTGATCAGAGGTTCAAGCCTTGCCATGGATAAGTGATATGTAGTTGAAATGAAATCTGATGGCTCTCCTTCTTCCTCTGGGACCTTCACTCTCAAGGAAAGGAAAAGAAAGAAGAAAAAGCAAAAAGGCTGTCTTCTTTCTATTCAAAGATTAGATCAGAATCATTAGCTTATTTAATATAAAGTGATTATGATAAATTCCTGAAATTTTCTACCCTACCCCATCCCAAGTAATATCAGATGTTCCTGAGATGCTACTAAGAATTGAATTTAATATTTAAGTGTTTCATAATCAGTTTCTAGGATTTTTAAGCTCATTGCTAATTGGTCAATCAGTCAACTAGCATTTACCATGTGCTACATGCTGGGATGTAAATATATAGAATGAAACAATCTCAAATGGAGAGTGAGTGGTGAATGCAGGAGGTGTGTGAAGGCATGTAGAAGATTACTAGGTGGTGCAATGGAGAGAAAGCACTAGACTTGGAGGCAGGAAGATCCGTGTTTGAATCCTGAGCCATGCACTTACTATTCTTAGACCATAAGCAAATCATTTAATCTCTTGGTCTTTGTTTTTAATCGTCTATAAAAATGAAGGGGTTGAATTTAATAGCCTTTAAGGTTCTTATCTCGATGTATGTTCCTAATAAACTGGCAAGCAATATTTAAATGAGGGATTCTGTGTATTAAATAAACATTGTTCAAATGGAGTAGCACCACAGTGGTGATATGGCTGAATTCTGAGGATTTGGGGGTATTTGATATCATGAAGGGTAGGAAGAGGAAATGTTGCTACTGAGAAAAGAAGCAAAGGAATGAGGAGAAAGGATAGCTATAAAGACCTATTTTGCCAATTTCACAGTTGTGTTGAGTAATACTTCCAGACTGATATTATATCCTTTTTAACTGATATATGTTGCCAAATGAGTTTTCTAGAAAATGAAAGTAGTTTAAGATAATCTGCTTTCAGGTCTATGCATATGATTATGATATGTTAAAAGTCCACTAAAGGAAATTGTGGGATTATGCTAACATAATACTCTTTTAATTATGGGGGAGCAGGGTAAGGGAGATAGGATAGAGAGAGATATGATCTTTTCATTAACAAAGCTGATGTAATCTAGAATGACATCACCAATGATGAGCATTTAATATGTGAACAATTTTTGATTGGATCAAGAATTCATTTGCTTAGCAATTGGCCAAGCAAACAGATAAGCCCTGTCTTAAGGTTTTTTAAATTAGCCAGATATATTTCATAAATTCAGGCAAGGCAAGGGAGATCACTGCTAGAGGGAATCCAATGGAACCTTCTAAGCTCCATTCTCCAAAAGTCCTGTTATCAGAGGTACTGAACCAATGGAGGACAATGCATCCAGACTGAAGCACTGATATACTTAGAGGCAGAGACAGAGACAGCTGTCAGAAGTTTCAAGGAATGTGATCCTTGGCAACAAAAAAAGGACTGGTTTTGGACTTGAGAATGGAGCAGCCCCTTAGAACCCAACTGAGTAGCCTTCTCACTATAAAGAATGAACCCAGAGAAACTGTGTTAGCATGTAATACAGAGTGAAAGGATTTCCAAAACAGAAGGATCTAGTATTATGGTTTGCCATTCATTTGCTACATGTGCATCCCCATATATGTGCCTGACTACCATTATGATTGGTATTTGAATCTACTTTTCTCTTTGATGCTATTAATTTGTAAGAAGAAAGAAGAAGAGGTTATGGCAGGAATGTTTTTTACTAGTTGTTATTGTAACATACCTATTATCAAAACCCATTACTAAAAGCTGATTCAAACTAGATGACTACTAATAGGATATACACCAATGAGGACTCATGAACTGCAGTTCTAGGATTAGCTTCTTATGGGGTTGACACCCTCTCTCTAGAGAACTGATCTCTGAGTCTGAGGGCATGTTTGGAAGAGTAGCTCAGAGGGATCATTCACTAATGTGAAGAACAGAAAATAGGAACAGGGGAGACCATCGCATAGCTTTGTATCTCTTTATCTCCTATTCCCCAGAAGTCTCTGACTGGGTCATACCTAATCCTGTGGTGAACAAGGAAAGTGAGACTATTCTAGGTGATAGAGTAAACTTTATTCTAGCTGCCCTGTGGCACAAAGGGCCAGGGTTACATTTATCTTTACATATGTTTTCATCTTTACTCATCTACAAAATACGGAAATTTTCACTAACATTATTTACTCCATACAGTTATCAGAAAAGTACTTTGCAAAACATCAAACGCTATAGAAATATGAGTGGCTATTCTTCTTCAAGACTATAATGTCAAGTTAACAAAAGGTCATTTCTTCATTTTGTAAAGGACTAGAAACCATTGTTTTTGTGTATCTTCATTTGGACATCTAATGTAATGGGATCATTTCAATCACTGTGCATATTTGGCATAACTAAATGCACTGAAGAGAAGAGTAATATGATGAAGAGTGAGAGGGAAGAATTTTAATATAATTTACTGAAGCTTGTAAAACCTTTTTAAAAAATCAGCTTCAGTCAGAGGAAAGATACTTTAGTAACATAGGGCCCATTGACCATCTTCCATAATTTGGCAAAAACAGTGACTAGTTGTTATGCTAACACTGGCACTATTTCATCTATATTAGTCAAGTACCATAATGTTGAATGAAAGTGATTTCAAATAACTGCATTATATCCAATTTTGTATTAATGTGAATCTGTCCTGTTAGAGTGACTATCAAAAGAAAGCATTACTAAACACTATAAATCATTATGATTTAATCATTACAGTAAGTTGTTCTGCTCTTATGGTAGAAATGAGGGTGTTGCTGATGCAGCCTACATTTTATTAAAAATGATCCTTAGACATTTCAAATCAAGTAATGTAACTGCTGCTGATTACACTGAAGTAGTCTAATATAAGGCAAAATTTGGTTTATCAGGCATTCCAGCAAAAGGAAATGCCTATTAAGCAACCGCTCTGCACAGCTGTAATACACCATGAAGTTCTTTCTGTTGACCTTGAGTCACTGCAAATGTATGAGAAAGAGAACTGAATTCAGTATTAGAATATTTGGGGCAAGTCATTTAACGTTCAGAACTTGAATTTCCTCATCTATAAAAAGGCATACTAATATACTGGCTCTGTTACAGGGATATTAGGAAGGAACTTCAGAACTCTATGTAAATGTGATTTATTATGAATGAGAAATTAAGTTCAACATAATTTTAACAATAATGTATTTTACATTATAGACAATCCCAATTTGCTCATTTAGTCTATTAATATGTGCCTCAGTTTAATGGCCTAATGACCCTCCCAAACTCCCTTTTTTCCTTTATGGGGAAAGGCATCATATTATTGTAGAAAAATGCTGAAATTGCTATCAGTTTCTGAAGGAAGAAGCTTTTTTATTTTTCCATTTCTATTTCTTATTTCCCATACATTCTTCAAGACTTCATTTTTCCTGCAAAAATTTTTATCTTTTGTTTTTATACATTCTACAATACTGTACTGTATTCACCTTTAGATGAGGAGACTGCCCTTGACCAGAGAGGCTTCCTCACACACAGAGGATTAACTAGAGATATATGTTTCTGATGTATCCTTTTAGATAAAAAAAAAAAAGGGCTGAATTTTTTCAGGGTGAAAATATTCCTGAGTAACTTTGAAAAAACTGAAAGCTTTCTCTGTGTTCTCTATTGATAGAAGTGCTGGAATTTTTTTTTTAAATTTACCTACAGATGAACTTGGCTCTAGGAAATCTCTACCATTTGGCAAAGGAAGGGGGGAGCTCAAAGACAGAAAACTAACTCCCTAAGCAACTAGATAACGTCATTATGAATGCCACCAATTGGAAAAATAACAGTCAGTTTAATATAAAGTATTCTCTTATGGGAGAAGTTACTTTATAATTGAATAATACAACTTGCTTCCATCTACCCTATGGGTATAAGATTTGAAAGATAATAACAATTTAACAAAACAATTTAATAATATTTCAAGTACATGCATTACTCCCCTTTCTGTATATGGGACACATTGAATCTAAGAGGAATTCTGTTCATAGAGCCAATAAAAAAATTTATGTCTCTGAAAGAAACTTATTGCCTAAGTCCAAACATAAAGTAATAAATAAAATAAGGGCACAAGTTCTTTATGCTTGAATGTATATGTGATAAATAGTAATGTTTCCTCCCCAAAAAAATATTTATTTATTTTTGGTTAGAGCAGGTACCATCTTAATTTCAGGGAATATTCGACACCAAAAAAATGCACACATCCCAAGATGCACACAGAGCAGATGGAAAAAAAGATACTTTTATCATATGGCCTCTAGTGGTTAAAGAAGTTACCTCTAGTAACCTAGAGATATAGAAGATTATTTAATGCCAAATTTCTCCATACTGTAAGAATGGCATACGTACAGCAGCTGCACATGGTACACTTTTACATTGTAGGACATCCTGCTCTAATTTTGTTTATTATTAACTTTATTCAGGGATAAATGTGATTTTAATCAATGTTTTGGATATTTTTCAGTAATTTTATTGTATTATCTTTGCCATTTCTGCTTGGCTTCATATGAATAGTCTGTTCAGTGATGGGCAAACTACAGCCTGTGGGCCAGATGGGAGGGGGCCTGAAATGTTCTATCTGACCTTGCTACATTATTCCTAATCTGACGATTACAATACAATGAAACTTCAAAAGAGGTGCCTTAGAAACAGACTGGCAGATGAGCATTTCCTTTCCTTTGGCCCCCTCTTTAAAAAGTTTGCCCATCACTGATCTATATAATCAAGCTGAACTAGAGTGCCTAGCACATAGTAGGTACTTAATGATTTCTTGATTTTATTTGGCTGTATTAATATTAATGTTTTACATGTACATTCTATTATAAGAATTATGTAGCAATTGCAGAATTGTACTATCTTTAAGTGAACTAATTTTAAAGGAAAAAATGTTACAGTATCTTGTCTTATAAATAATTTCTATCCAAAATATTTTCAGATGATCATTTATTTAAAATATATGAAGAAACAATAGCTTTTTTTTCTTTTTAGGAGATGGCTCTTCAAAAATACATTTTGGTGGTGGCATTTTAAAGTAATATAAGTGAGGTATTATTCAGATAAAAAGATAAATGAGCTCAATTTTAAAACAAAATAATTAGGTTATAGGAGAAGAAAAAGTAATGATTTTAATTGAAGTATATTTATTAATTTTCCTCTGGATTTGACCATTTGACCATAAAGTATCTTATGACACTTCCATTTGTTGCTTTAAAATCATCCAAAAATTAATGATCCCTTTTATTCTACACTGTTAGATTATTTTTTACCTAGAGATATAATTTTGCTCACTGAAAATTATGACTAGAAAATGTGTTTGTTAGATGAAACCAATAATTCACATTATTTCTTTTAATGTCATCTAAAAGCACGAGTTATAGTAAAAAAAAACTAATTGCAAATGTTTTTGCAGTATCTGTGCATTGTCTGCTTTTATATGTATCACTAGTAAAAGATAACAAACAATTGCATTATCTCTACATGTTAACTAGCTCATTAAATTATCAAAGTTGAAGAGATTCAGTGAGTATTAATTTCAGTCTTTTATTATACTGGTACTTTAACACAAAAATATTCTCAAGGACATTCATCCCTAGGGAAGATTGTCATATGCTTCAGTAATGGAGATTAAATTTCTGGTAGTTAGTTGGGTAGCTCTTTTTCCTAACAGAGAAACTAAAATTCATTAAAAACTAATTAGGGATGTATAGGAGGTTAATATTCCATGTTAAGCCTTATTAATGTAAAATAAGTAATTCATAAAGTATCAAAGGATTGCTTTGGAAAGAATTAAGTAAAATGACACTGGCAAAAACTATGCTGAAATAATGCTCTTTAATAAACCACTAGAACAAGGAAAAGGAACAGGGCCAACCCCTAGGATCTAGATTATCCTAGTCATACTTCTGGTATCTTTTGGGTTAGAAAACGACTACAGTAATGTTCACAAGACTTTATGAAAGAGTGGTCAGTGGTAAAGAATCTGTAACCTAGCAGCTGTCTGCACAGATTGACTGAATCTTTATTAGTATTTTAGCTAGAAAGACTTATCCCATTTTCCAGGATGTATTTTTGTCTCACTGTAAAAAAGTTAGTTGAATGAATTGTAGCTATAGTGTATGTCCAATTACTAAGAGACCAGAGGCTAGCATATCATTTGGTAGAAACTTTTTACATTTGCTTCTTTGCCCTCATTTATAATTTCTAAAATACAGAATTCCTTATTTCCTATCATACCTTCCAGCTAAGTAGTACAGGATGTTTCTATGTTGACAAAGTAATATTTTATTTTTTACTTAAGGAAATACTGGTTTTCTTATCTTCACGTCTTTTATACACTATGTGGTGAATGCAAAGGAATGCTGAGAGGATTCCTTTGTTTATATGTGAACCTTGGATTTTGCCATATGTTTATTAAATTTGTATAACAAATACATGAAGGATTTATGATTTTTTTAGCACGAGGAACTCTTGATCTGAGAGCTCCATCCTTTCAAGCTGAATAGAGCATACACAACCAGCAGAGAATTCTTAGGGAGTTGGTTGGTTGCCTTAGGTATGGAGAGGTTAGCAATTTACTTGCCCTCAATCTCATAGATAGTAAAAAGGAGATGCAGAATTTGAAATGAGATTTTCCTGACATAAAGTCCAGCACTTTATTCACTGTTATTGGATGACTAAAACAAACCAACAAAACATATTCTGTGCTTACTATATGCCAAGCACTGGGCTAAGATACAAAGACAAAAATATAAACAATATCTTCTTCCTGCAAACTTAGAATTGTATTTTTAAGAAAGGATAAAATATACTTATTGTTGATATTTTTGATACCAAACATAATCTTCCTCAATTTCAAAAATATAATTTAAAAAATTCCTTTATTATGTATACAAAAGTAAAGACAATCCTCAATTTATGGTAGCCTGACTAATTTCCTTTAGTTCTAATGGTAGCCTATTTAGAGCTCTAATCAAGAAAAGGTTATTTCACCCAGTTTCTTTAGGAACCAATTAGTTACATTCTGTTCTTTACACATTTTATGCACTTCTAGCCCCAGCCAATGAGCTTGTCATTACTGAAAAAAAAATCAATCTTTCCAGGGTAGTAACTGTTTTGTTTCTTTGTATATCTTTTTTTTCCCTCTCTGACAGTGGTCACTTTTCCCTAGTGTCAGCTTCCTTGGTTCTTGCACGTCTCTAATTCTAATTTACTAGGCTGAGAAACCAGATATTAAAGTTTATTAAAATTCTATGTACGGCCTCAGCCACTTCCCAGCTGTGTGACCCTGGGCAAGTCACTTGACCCCCATTGCCCACCCTTACCAATCTTCCACCTATGAGACAATACACAAAAGTACAAGGGTTTAAAAAAAAAATTCCTCTCTAGAGGAGTGTGTAAAGACCTCTCCTAAATAGCAGTCACAAAGTTGTAAATTAGAATACAAGTTTGATGAAATCTTTTTTTAATCATATTAGAAGACATTTTCTTGTCCTTTTGACAGTTTACTTTTAGATTGCTAGCTGTGTCCCAAAGGCCTAAAGTTCCTGGAAGTTGGTGGTTCTATCAGATTTGCCATTGTAATTTTACCAATTGAACGATTGGATTTAGCACAATTTTGGATATTTCTGGTTTATCTGATTTGAATCTCACTGACGATATAGGCCCTAATTTCGTTATATAAAGTGGCCAGGCTTTAGTATCCTTGGGGAGAGATTTGCAGGATGGCAGAAAGAATACTAAGTCTGAAGTAGGTAGACACTTGGAATTAAATCCTGCTTCTCTTACTCTTAACTAACTTGGATTTTGGGAAAGGCACTTAACTGAGTCCTTTGGGCCTGGACCTATGATTTCATTAGTATAGGAAAAACTCCCACTACCCATGGAATTTTTTTTTATCTTTTCTACAAATTACAATTTTAAAGAGCAAGGATTTAAATGCAGATCTTCTGAGCTTTAAGTCTGACTTTCTAACCTCTATATCATACTGCTTTTGATGCTATAAAATAAGTTTAAAAATATACTGGGTTTAGTGACAACCTCACATGATTGTTCTGAGGATCATTATGTGTTTGAGGAGAAATTTTGTTCCTTCTACCAAAAAAAGTTGTTGTAGTCACTGACAACAAAGAGAAGGCAATAAGGATAATGAGGTATTATGATGTTAATAAGAAGTTAATATCAGTAACCTTTTTATGAATTTGAAATAATTTTCTCTAACAGAATGAAAGTAAGCAAATCCATTGGTTGAGCAAAAATTTAGCAAACACTTGCAGGATGATAAATAGCATAGGACCAGATGATTTTCCTAATTCAAAGGACCTATGGGAAAAGCCTGCTTGTCCTACACAAGAGCAGAAGAGTAGAAGGTGAAGAGCAGGGTTTCTCCACTCCTTCCATCATTTAGACATGCCACTTTGAAGTAGAGCTGCTAGATCAGTAGGAGAAACCCCATCCAGTATGGGAAAGAGTTTCTGGAACAGGTGAGCTATATTTAGCAAGAAGCAGAGACAGAGGCAATTTGGTTACAGACAAGAGTAGCAGTTGGTTTATGGAGATAACAGCTTCCAGGAGTGGGTACTCTGGCAGCCTACAGGAGAGCCAACTACTTAAAGAAGTAGCCTTGATAATCAAGATCTGGACTGCAAGGAAGGTTCCTGTTGGAGAGGTCCTGTTATGTCAGACATTGTGAGTTACCTTGGCCATTTATATTCTATGTGTGTGCCTTAATGCCATTGCACCTTCTTGATCAATGACATATGTAAAACCAAGTGGAATTACTCGTTGGCTATGGGGGGTGGAGGGGGAAGGAGCCCAGGGAAAGAACATGAAGCATGTAACCATGGAAAAATATTCTAAATTAATTAAATAAAAGTTTTCAATTAACAAAAACATTGCACCTTAATTAATATGAAGGTGTCTACTCTTCACACAGATGATGTGGTGTATTTGTGGGACAGTGTACCCTAGATTCCTGGGGGAGGGTTTTCTTACCTTAACTCTTCTTACTTTCCCATTTTATTAAATGTTCATCTTGAGCACCTTAGTTCTATTATTGAGTGAAAACTGTCAGTATTGTGCTTAGAACCCTAAGAAAATTAACCCTTTAAGTGTTGCTATTGTCTGATGCTTTGTGACCCCACTTGAGGTTTTCTTGGCAAAGATACTGGAGTGGAACCCCTTAAAGACAATGATCTTAAAACCCATTTGTACCTAGGTTGAAGGAAGTATCTTGGAGAAGGGATACTAAACTGTGGGAACTTAATCAGGGATATGTTTAAGTTCCTTGTGCATTTTTGGGACCCAATGAAGAAAAGTTCCTCCAAAAATTTTACTTTTGGGGTGCTATAGGTTTTCAGAGTTCCCTGTTGGAAAATGTATTTTTTATTTTTCTGTTTTCTACAGATTATATCCCTTTTTTTTTCTTTCACAAGTTAGACCACTTTCTTTGAGATAACCTGTATGGTTGAATGGCTATTGTATTACTCTACTATTGTGTGGTAGTTTTAGGAGTAGTGACATCCTGGAAGTATATAGAAAAGAGACTTGTGAGGTAAGGAGGAAACTGGTACATCAGGTAGCATTGTTTTATCATTAGCTAACTTTTGATCAGTGGGCATTCCCAAAGCATAAAAGTGAGGTATTTCAAAATGTATATTTGTATGCTTACTAAGGCCTAAGTTTCTTCAGCAATTTTTTTTGTCCTTTGTGTATGTAGGAGTCAGGGAGGGGAATAAGCATTGATATAGCATCTGCTATGCATCAGAGACTGTCCTAAGCACTTTTACAAATGTTATTCAATTGATTCTCCCATCCCTAAGAACTAGGCAGTATTATTATCCCCATTTTACACTTGAGAAAACTGAACCAAACAGAGACTAAGTGAGTTTTCCAGGGTCACATGGCTAGGAAGCATCTGAGGCTGAGTTTGAACTTAAGTCTTCTGATTCCAGATTCAAGTGCCCTCTCCAATGTAAAACCAGCTTCCTCTGTGGATACCAATTTATGCAATCAGTAATGATGTGAGAGCTAGAAAATCAAGCCCAGAGTTAGGAAGATGTGGATTCAAATCCTGTGTTGGCATCTAAGTCCCAGCACATTCTCTGTTCCTGAGTTAGATACTTAACTTCTCTGAGCAGTTGGAGCTAAGACTCTGAATTACAAAAAAGATAGAACCTTGAATTTGAAAAGGCATTTTCCCTTATACCAGTCCTCCCTTTATAGGCATTCCCCTGTACCAAAGAATCCACAGGTTTGATCTCTATCCATATTTACTAGGCATTCTGCTAGTTAAAGGGAATTCAAAGACAAAAATGACATCAGTCCATGCCCTCAAGGTACTAAAATTTGAGGAGAAAAACAGGTAGACTGTGAAGGAAATGCCTGGTAAATAAGAGTAATTTCATGAGAGTACTAAATAGTGCTGTATCATTGCTGCATTTCCAAGTGAAAAAGGATAACATCAGATTAACCCTTTTGTATATTTTAAGAGTAAAAGATACATATGGAACCTCAGTAGAGCTATTAAAATAATTTAGCATAATCCTCTAAGGCAAAACATGAATTTATTGTTTAATCATCTAAAATATTTGTAAACTAAAATGTTATAATTTAACCATAATGTATAAAATTGAAAGATGGTAAATTTATAAGGGTTGGAGTGGCTGTGGCTATTGAATTTTATTCACTTCAGCGGTGAGGTCTTTATTTAAATAAATGTGAGTATAAAGGAAAAGGAAGAAAAACAGTAAGATAACCTTGGTAGCATTAAACCTCCCTTGCTGCTGCATTAAATGATCTAAGAAAGCTAAAATAAGTAACCGCAGTTACTGGTGCTACTAAAATATTTACATAATATGGTTATTGTTTTTTGAAGATCATATTCTACCAGCCCCCCACACCCCTACCTACCTTAAAACTCCTCTTTATCAAAACAGCAAAAATTACCATTTGGTATTTTTAAATAGTCATTTTGAAATTTTGCACTCAAATATGCTTGTGGGCAAAATGAAAAAAATGCATATTTATTACCTGTCATACCTCGAAAATCACTGAACTGATTCAACTGTAACTTAAAGAGGAAAACCAACCCACATCTAGCATTTTCCTTCAGGCTCATTTGAAAAATATGAGTCATTTAAATTTTGTGGTTTTCTTTTTTTTTTTTTAACGAAAGCTTTTTAAGGTTCTAAAAATAAAAACATATGGATGCACTTATAATTTAGAATAAAATGGCTGTTATTGTGAATGCCTTTTAAAAATGTTTATATGCACAAATGAATAAAACGTGTGGAAAGTACTTAATCATGTCATCACATACATTTTGTCAACATTTATTGATCTGTATCAATAGATTTTAGTCTCCATTTAAATAATATTAGTTCAGTAATATCTAGTCTTCACTTTTATGAAAAGATATAAAAATGATAGTGGTGTTTGTGGGGTTCAATAGCACTTAACAAGTGTAGATTGTATAAAAAAAATAGAGTCCCCCTTATTCCAGGGGAATATTTAGTTGAGTGGCATAATAACAGCTAAAGAATAAAACAGAAATTTTTTCAGACAAGAATATGATTCGCATTCATTTCTTAGTCACTAAAACAACAACAAAAAAGATACTGAATCTGAGATGCTGTTTAAATAAAGCTAAGGATACTTCCTACTTTTCTGATTGGCTTTCTGTTGACACCAGCTGAAACTAAATGATTTGTATATCATCAAATTACTGTATTACACATCCTGCTGCATTCAATGTACTGATTATTCTTGTTTTATTCATTTTCAACTGACAATCACTGTCTTTATCTTCTTAACAATATGAGAAAATCTGCATATTTTGTTTTTCAATGTTCTACACTCATGCTTCAGTAATTAGATTCAGAGTCTCCAGTCTCATTTTTCTCTAGAGTTGTTATTGATTGTCTGGCCAGGAAGACAGGCCCTCTAGAAGTAATACATTAAGGAAACAACATTTTTGTTGCACTGATAAGATAAGTGTTTGCCAAATCACTGATTTGGATAATTTTGGTAAATACCGATCTTCCAACTAAAGTTGATTATATGGTTTGGATTACATAAACTTGTTTCACATCCTCCCAGTTACTGTCTTCTGGCCTTTAACATCATTAACGTCTCCACCTGAAGAAGAGTCAAGGATACAAAAGGAGCAGAGATTTCAGACTTGTGTTTCTTTGGAATATCATTTTCTTTCATTTAGACAATGAGCCATGGCCTCCTTTATCAATCCTAATTGAGAAGTGATATACTTCTTTTACCAGCTGGTAAACATTTCTTTTATTCCTACCCACTTTCTCAAGGTGAAGCAAATCATTAAGAATATAGCTAATGTCTTTCCCTTTAAATTGTACGATGTTCTTCCTAGAAATATAGAATGGAGGAGCTGTAGACTTGCTGCTCACTAAACTTCCTGCTCTTTCTTAGATTTGCTCCACTTCTATATTAGCTGCGTTAGCAAGGCAATTCTACCTGGAGCGGTACTGATGGGCAGGACCCTGCTTACAATGTCCAAAGCTTATGGAGTTCTAGCTACACTCTTTTCTTTACCTCTATCTCATTCTCTTGACTGCTCTGACTCTACACCAGGCACCTATATTCCTTTTGTTTTATTATCCTTTACTTAGAATGTAACCTTCTTGAGAGTAGTTACTATCTTAATTTGGGAAGCATTCTATATAACTATGTATCAATCTATTATCTATCGATATATCTATTACCTAGCTTTCTAATCTATTGCTAATCCTTTCGAATCTCAGAAATTTTAGACTTGGATAGAGCTTAGAAATTGCCCAGTCCAACTTTTTCATTTTATAGATGAAATTGAGACCAGGTAATATTAAGTTATTTGCTTACTCAAACATCAATCCTTTATTAAGTGGCTTTTAGATCCCACAGATTCTACAAGGAAAAAGTTTTGGGAAACTTACATTGAGTTAAAGGAAACATCATGAATGCATATGTATAAATTAATATAGAATAGGAAGCAGCATTTGTGATGAGACATGAAGGAAGCAAGGGATTTTAAGAGGAAGTTGTGGATTTTGGACATTGAGATGTGACTGTTGTGTGTTAATGATAAGAAGGCAAGTTTAGATATGGAGTATAGACTAAAAGAAGGGGAAGAATATATGTTTTGAAAGGTATAGACTGAAGGCTGAATTTAAATAATCAAGCCCACTTATTTTTAAGATGAGACTAAGGTTAAATAATTTGCCAAGTCACAAATAAATGACTTATGAAAAACGAGGGAAAATGTGGCAGAGTGGAAATTATAACACTAATTTCTCTACTCTTTTTACTACCACCCTCTTTTCTTACTCTGCTCCTGCCCCTGGAAATTTGTAAAATAATAAAAAAGTTTAGTAGTATCTGCAATTTCATTGTTGTACTTATTCCCCCAAATGTCAACAGAGCAAATCCCTTTATCTCATTCTACATGATTCTTGCCCCTTTTCTGTGTTTTCTCATACTTCTTCATAAAGACTATACTCAGCCCTCCAGAGAGCAAACTGAAAGGTGGAAACATGAAAGACTTAATTTGTATGAACATGTCTGTCTCTCAGATGATGCCTTCTGTGATGCAGGGAGGGTGAGGAAGGGCTGAGGCACTTGTGGATACAGTCTATTAATTAAAAAAGAAAAAGAGAAAGAAACTGATCTTCCACTACAAATTTTTAAAAAATTACTATATTCAGCAAGGCAGATATTTTATTTTTAGCCTTTTAATATCTTAGTATGATAGAAATTAAATGCAGCCATGGAATTAAAAGATGTTTGTTCATTGGAAGTAAAGCTTTGTCAAATCTAGACAGCATACCAAAAAGCAGTGACATTACTTTGCTGACCCAGGTTCTGTATAGTCAGAGCTATGGTTTTTCCAGTTGTAATATTTGGTTGCTAGATTTGAGCTATAAGGAAAGCCGAATGCTGCAGAATCAATGCTTTTGAATTGTGATGCTAGAGAAGACTTTTGAGAGTTCCTTGGACAACAAGGGGATCCAATAAATCAGTAATTAAAAAAAATTAAATCAGACTACTCATTGGAAGGACAAACACCAAAGCTGATGCTTAAATACTGTGACCTCATAAAGAGAAGATAAGACTCATTAAAAAAGACCCTGAACTTGGGAAAGATTGAAGGAAGAAGCAGAAAGGAACAGCAGAAGATGAGATGGGAAGATGATATAATAGAAGCAATGAATATGGGCTTGGACATATTTCAGGAGATAGTGGAGTATAGAAGGACCTGGTATGCTATGATCTATAGGGTCATTTAGAGTCAGACACAACTGGAGGACTGATCAACACCATTATAGGAATTAGACTCTTCAAAGTCTTAGTTGTTTTACATGTAAAAGGAAGAAATTAGAATGAATCATTTATGAGGAAGTTTCCCAACATCTCATAACTAACAAGTGTTAAAGCCAAGACTTGAGCCTAATTCCTTGAACTCCAAATCTATTTTTCTTCTCACTGTACCTTTTTAGGTAAAAAAATATAATTTGGCCTCTGCATTTTGGATTTTTCTAGTTTTATAAGTGTGATATGTAAAAGTTATCAGCCTTTAAGGAACTCTGCCCTTTTAAACATAGCAATGTCATTCTTCCACCTACACACACACACACACACACACACACACACACACACACACACACACAATGTACTCTCCTGGTTGTGAAAATTGTGACAACCTCAACTATCTGGAACAATGCTATATCGCAAATTATAACAAAAGAGAAAATTTTCATCACTCAGTAAAAATGAAAATAGATGATATGATATAAGTAAAATGCTTCACAAAATTTAAGTCTCCAATATTGTTAGGTATAATTTATTATTATTATTTTATAGTGAAGGAATGGAGTTTTGATTAATTTTAAACAATGAGCTCTAATGATATGAAAATTGAGAATGAGGGAAAGAGCAAGAAAAGGGAACATTTAAGGAAGAAGAAAAAGTAAAAAGTAAAACAGTTAAAAAAGAATGACAAAGGTTAGAAGTGGACAAAGCAATAGGATTAGTATTAATTAAAACTGGCAATAGGAGGGAAAGAAATGTTCTGTGATGCCATTGAGAGGCTAGAGGAGAACTCAGGAATGGTTGAAGTTGAAGAAAACTTCAACAATTTAGCAGGGTAGAGGAAAACAGGCTCCCACATCTCAGTAGCCTCCTTCAATCATAAGGCAATATGGACGAGGCATTTCCGTAGAAGTATAAGATAAATATTGTATTCTTCATTTCAATTATCGCTGAGACTATCATTATATTATCTCACAGTATACTATAGAAATGTCAATAAAGATGGATGAATGATTTTAAAAAAAATATATTTATTAGGCACTGACTAGATACTGTGCTTAGCTCTGGAGTTATAATACCCAGAGCAAAACAGTAGTGGTCCTTATGCAGCTTGCATTTAAAGGGAGAAGACAGTAGAAATAGGGGAATAGCTGTCAAAGCAAGGAAGAGCTAGGTGCAGCTATGTATGATAATATATTCACTAGTCTGATATCTAGTGCTCTAGGGTAAAACTCCAAATATTTAAGATGACCCTAAGTAATTAAAAAAAGTTTTATTTCTATTCATGAAGTCTTTTTACTATTCTCATTTTAAAATAATCATGAATTACATGTAGTATCACTTTCAACATAACCCTACTTTTATGTAGTTTTTTAAAATTGTTTAAGTGTTGTTACCCTTAAGGAGATGGGGACCCTTAATCCTTTAGTACAATCCACCTTGGTTTTTACAGGTCTTCCTGTCTCTAGTCATTTCCTCTTCTAATTTAACCTTCATACTGCTCCCAGAATAGTATGGTCCTGTCACTCCTTTGTTTGAAAACTAAAATCAGTGGTGTCCTATTGTTTACTAAACCAAATTAAAATGATTTCCTTTGCCATTTGCGTTCTTCTACAATCTTGCATCCCCCTACATTTTCAACCTTATCTCAAATCATTTCCTTTCTTGTACTTCAAATTCCAACCAAAGTTGCCTGCCAAAAATGTCTCTCCCTTGACATTTTGCTGTCAAAGTTTCCTAAACAGAGAAGGTACACTTTTCCTTCTGTTCAACTTATTCCTACTGATTTCGAAGTAGAACCTAAATGTCACAGCCTCCAGAAAATAAGGGCCATCCTCTCAGAGGGTATATTTTGCCTCTCTCTGATACGTAATGCATATTGTCTACAAGGCATCCTCTCAGACTATAAGCTCACTGAAGGTCCTGTCTTGACCTAGCTCTGTCCTTATCTCATTTAGTGCTTTATTCTGCAAGCAATGCTTTACAAAGCACCTAGAGGTATGGAGGGGAGAGCCCTGGGCATATTATCAGTAAGATAAGGGTTCTAGTCTAGCTTTAGATATTTACTCTGGGCTAGTTTTCTACCCTCTATTTGCCTCTATCTCCTAGATCATAAAATGGACAAAAATAACCTACCTCATGGGGTTGTTGTGAAGATCAAATAAAATATTAGTAAAACATTTAGCCCAGTGGTTGGCACATAGTAGGTGTTACATAAATGCTAATTCTCTCCCCTTCCACTCTGTCATTATATTTGCTATATTTTATTAATTGTCATCAATAGAAAGAGCACTGTCTTCTAGATTTAGAGGATCTCAGTTGAAATCCTGATTGGGTGACCTTGGGCAGGTCACTAGCCCTCTATGTTTCAGTTTCCCCAACTGCAAAAAGAAAGAATTGGGCTCATATGAACTCTACTGTCCCTTCCAAATCTAGGCCTGATCCTCTGGAATAGTGCATCTGTACTTATTCAACAAGAGGAAAGAAGTGTAAAAAGTATTTTAGAAAGACAACAGAGCCTATTTTTAAATACTATCTATGCTTTTAAAAATGTTAAATTTGTTTCCTCAGAGTTGGGGTTACTTATGGGGAATATATCGTGTAAAATATTTAATTGTTGATATTTTTGGTTTTATATAGCCTAGGCTTCCCTGTAAACCTCCCTTAAACTCATAATAAATATTTAGAAAAAGAGAGAGAAAAATCGACAAAACTGAGCAACATATAGAAAAAATCTGTTGACCCATCATTCCTTGGTAAAAGGGTTTTTAAGAAAAATATATTACACTTCTCATCTTGGTTATATTGGCTTATTTAATACATGACCTTTCTAATTTAATGTAATCAAGATTATTTATTTCATTTTTCATAATGTTCTTTCTGTCTTGTTTGGTTATAAATTCTTCTCTTATCCATAGGTCTGATAGGTAAACTTTTCCATATCCCCCTAATTTGACCCCTTATTCTTCAAAAGAAATAGAGAAAAGGTGTTTTCTCATATCTTTTGGGGAGAACCTAAATGCCCTTTATAGTTTCTCAATCATCTTCAGTTATTTATTGGTGTTTCTTTGCATTTAACATTGTTATAATTATTTTGTATTTTTTCCTGACTGTGCTTACTTTACTTTACATTAGTAAATCCACATTTTCTTTGAATACATCAGATTCTTTTTTTTTTACAGCACAGTAGCATTCTATTTTATTTGTGTCCTATATTTTGTTACCTATTGCACTCATCAGTAAGTTTAATACTACAAAAAGTATTGCTATAAATATTTTGGTATATATGGAGATTTTCTGTTTGTCAGTTACCTTGGGATATATGCCCAGCAGTGGGTCTCCTGGATCAAAAGGTATAAATATTCTAACTACTTTATTTGCATAATTTTAAATTAAAAGGCAATACTTTCTGAAAGGCAGTTAGAGTACTTAAAATTAGTAATGCAATATAACTTTTTTAATGCTGCAATAGAGGAGACAATATCAGAAATTAGAATTCTGGATCTGGAAAACATTGGCCTTAGAGTTTGGGGTGATAAGAAATCATGTTGGAAAAGTAAAATGGCAACATATTGTGAGAAATTTCCAAATTGACTTTCTTTCTTTAAATATTGCACTGGTTTGGAAAATCTCTCAGAACTTTAAATTATATATGACTTTACAATGTTTATTAGACATTATTATGAATTTGATTGCCCCTGTTTTTGCAATATTTTGTGAAAGAAGAGGGAAGAGAGGTGATTGCATGTAACTGAATCTAGAAGGTATCTTCAGTAGGCAGATGGTATCAATGATCACTGAGGCTATAATTACAGCCTTTAGTGAGTGGATTTTTATCAGCCCTATACCTATATATTTTAATTTATTTAGAATATTTTTCCATTTTTACATGATTCATGATTTTTCCCACCCCTTTTCCCTCCCCCCTCCTGGAGCTGAAAAACAATTCCACTGGGTTATACATGTATCATTGTTCAAAACCTATTTAGATATTATCATATTTGCAAGAGAGTGATATTTTAATGCCAAAACCCCAATCATATCCCCATCAAACCACATGATCAATCATATGTTTATCTTCTGCGTTTCTACTCCCACAGTTCTTTTTCTGGATGTGGATAGTGTTCTTTTTCATAAATTCCTCAGAATTGTCCTGGATCATTGCATCGCTACTAGTAGAAAAGTCTGTTACATTTAATAGTGCCATGATGTTTCAGTTTCTGGGTATAGTGTTCTCCTGGTTCTGCTCATTTCACTCCGCATCAATTCCTGGAGGTCTTTCCAGTTCACATAGAAATCCACCAGTTCATCATTTCTTTTATCACAATAGTATTCCATCACCAGCAGATACCACAATTTGTTCAGCCATTCCCCAATGGATAGACACCCCCTCATTTTCCAAATTTTTGCCACCACAAAGAGCATGGCTATAGATATTTTTTACAAGTATTTTCCTTATCGTCTCTTTGGGGTACAAACCCAGCAGTGGTATGGCCAGATCAAAGGGCAGGCATACTTTTAAATTCCTTTGGGTATAATTCCAAATTGCCTTCCAGAATGATAGGATTACTTCACAACTCCACCAGCACTTTTATTAGGGTTCTAATTTTGCCACAGTCCCCTCCAATATTTATTATTTTCCTTTTGCCAAATTGGCCAATCTGCTAGTTGTGAGGTGGTACCTCAGAGTTGTTTTTATTTGCATTTCTCTAATCAGGAGGGATTTAGACCACCTTTTCATGTGATTATTGATAGTTTTGATTTCTTCATCTGAGAACTGCCTATTCATATCCCTTGACCATTTGTTGATTGGGGCATGTCTTGATTTTTTGTAAATTTGACTTAGTTCCTTATATTTGGGAAATTAAACCTTTGTCAGAGAGTTTTGTTATAATTTTTTCCCCGGCTTGTTGCTTTTCTCCTAATTTTGGTTGCATTGCTTTTGTTTGTATAAAACCTTTTTAATATGATGTAATCAAAATAATTCATTTTACACTTTGCAATGTTCTCTGTCTCTTATTTGGTTATACCTATATGTCTTAACTGACCCTCCTTCCTGTCACAGAATCTGTAAGACATACAATTAGAAGGGTAACTGGACCTCACAGATGCTCTGGCTTCAACTTGAGAACTATAAGATCAACTCTTAAACAATATAAGTTATGTCTATTTTCATTATTCAGAATTTACCCAAATCCAAGAGGAAGATACTTGTATGGAGAGATGATAAAGATTTAGGACAGAACATTGGTTCTCCATTATAAAACTAAAGTGCTGTGTTTCCCACCTCCATTCTCTCTTCCCCTCTAAACTACTACTTCCCCTCCATTTTTTTTTTTATCCTGGGACTCCATTCTAGGAGCATAGGGCCACAACCAGTAGGCAATGGGTCACACAGTTGCTCAGGGTCACCCAGCTGGGAAGTGTCTGAGCCCGGGTTTGAACCTAGGACCTTTCGTCTCTAGGCCTGGCTCTCAATCCACTGAGCTACCCAGCTGCCCCTACTTTAGGTTGCAGTTTCTTTAGCAGATGTAGTTTTTACAGGGTGGGGTTGCTAGCCCCACGCCCAACCCTCCTCCTTTTTCATCCGGGCTAGGGACCATCCGTGGCCCAGGAGTGGTAAGGGTGGGCAATAGGGGTCAAGTGACTTGCCCAAGGTCACACAGCTGGAAGTGTCCGAGACTGGACTTGAACCTAGGACCTCCAGTCTCTAGGCCTGGCTCTCAATCCACTGAGCCACCCAGCTGCCCCCCCTCCATATTATTTCTCAGTAATCTTACTTACACATAGACTTCATCATACCATTTTTTTACTCAAGAATCAGTAGGCCTTTTCTTCATGCATTCCCTTTTAAAGAAAAAAAAATTAAACAAATGAACCAAATGTTCCAGTACCCTCTTGTGTCTTGACATTGGATCAGTAAAAGGGACAGAAGTAGCGTGGAAAGAGATAGAATTTGGACTCTAGAAATCTAACTAGAGTAATATCTATGCAGTTTAATATTCTCCTCATCTACTAGGAGTTTCTTCATTTCTTTTTTTTCAAACATATTGCTGATTTTCCTATTTTTCCTTTGGTTTCTTTGTCTGAAATCACTAAGGATTTGCAGTTTTAAAAAATATTTATCTTGATAACATTGTAGGAAAGAATGTTTTAGGGGCTTGTCAACTTAAAATGAAACTAGGTTAACTTTCCCTCTTCCTCCCAATTTCCTATTGTGCATCTGCAAATGGTCTTAGAATCTTGTTATCCAGAGAAATATACTAATTTTTACAGTAATACATCTGGTAATGAATTGGATGTATTACAATGACACACTTCTTTGTCAGAAACTTAATTATCAAAGGAAATAATATCAGAAGTACAAGGATGCATTTCCAGACATGATAAACAAAGGAAGGTTATATTATAAAAATATTGTTTTTTACATTAATTTTGCTTTCAAATTGGAATTAAATCATAAGTTAGAAGCAGTTGTATTCTATTTCTTTGTCCATTTTTTTCATGATTAAAGCTAGTTTTAGTTAAGACTAATTCTAATGTGTTATTCTTATGTGGATCTTCATATTTTGTGATGTTTTTTCAGGACTAGGTTTCAGCAGATCAATTTGCATAAGATGAGGAGGGTTCTGTAAACCATAAATATTTCCTATTCTGGTGATCTAATTCTGTCTGATTATCTCTGCCTAGCTGAGACATAATATTATATTGTAGCACTATTTAGTTTGGTAGACAGGAAGCTCATTAAGAACTTTGTGAGTCAGAAAATTCTGTATTCATTCAATCAATCAAAAAGCATTTATTAAGTGACTATTTGTTGTTCAGTTTCTGATTCTTTACTATCCTATTTGCAGTTTTCTTGGCAAAGATATTAGAATGGCTTGCCATTTTCTTCTCTAAATTATTTACACATAAGGAAATTGAGGCAAACGGGGTTAAAATGACTTGCACAGAATCACATAGCTAGTAAGTGGCTGAGTCTGAATTTGAACTTAGGTCTTTCTGATTCCCAGCATGGCACTCTATCCACTGTACTACCCTGAGGATACAAATAGCCCTTGTATTCAAGGAAGAGCTCATATTCTGTGTTCATATGTTCCTAAATAAGGAATTTTTAAAAATATAGTCTTAATGGTGTCTAGGGGTTCCAGGAGACTAGAGTCAAGAAGGAGAACATTCCAATTGTAGGTCACAGGCTATGCAAAGGAAAGATGATGAGTAATACAACATGAATGAGAACACAAAGAATTCAGTTTTATTGGAATATAGTGTGTGGGAGGGATAATAATTTGAAATAAGTTTGAGAAGGAGGTTTGGACCCCAATTGTGAAGCAAATGTTAAGGAGGAAAGTGAGTTATATTTTATTCCAAAGATGAGGAAGAACTGCCAAAACTTAAGTAGAAAAATGAAATGTACAGACCCGTATTTTGTTTTTGTTTGAACTTTTTCTTCAATTAGCAAGCATTTATTTTCTCTTCCTTCTACTTCTCCTCAAATGAGCAAAAAGAAGAAAAACATGACTTTAGTAAGAAATATGTCTATCGTTCAACAAAATATCTACATTGGCCATATTTATTCTACACCCTGAATCCATCATATCTTTCATCAGGAGGTGGGTAGAATGCTTCATCATTGGTCTTCTGGAATCATTGTTGGACATAACACTGATAAGAGTTCTTTGACTTTTCAGTTCAGGACAGCCCCACAGGCAGGATCATCAAAGTGACCCTCTTGTTAGCATAGATGAATCATGTCCCCATGTTGAGTGGAAATTGAAAAGATTTTTCAAAGATCTTTTTACAAAGTTGTAAAAATTATTCTCCTGTTTCTTCTCATTTTACTATCAGTTTATGCCTTTTCAAATTTCTCTGACTCTATCTTTGGCAGCTATGTAGAGGATAAGTTGGAGAGGGAAGAGACTAGAAGCAGAGTATGTTTTGGGAGCCTATTTCAATGGTCTTAAGTGTAAGGTAACAAGGGCTCTGGACTGGGTTGATTATAATATGGTCATATAGAAAGGAAGAGATAGGAGAAGTGTGAAAAGGCAGAATGGATGAGACTTGGCATCAAATAGGATATGTTGAGTCAATTAAAGAGTCAACAATGACTGAAGTTCAGAATTTAAATGACTGGGTAATGGAAGTGACTTTGACATAAAAAGAAAGTCAAATGGAAGGGTGTTTTAAGAAGGAAAAATGCCAAATTCTGTTTTGAATGTATATAGTTTGAGAGGCCTGTGAGAGATATTCATATAGAGATATTGGCAGGATGTGCAAGACAGTCATTCAGGAGAGAGACAAGAACTGGATACAGATCTAAATGATATTTGAATTCATGGACATTAATGATATCGTCAAAAGAGAGCATTTACATCTAGAGAACATCTGTAGTGTTGAGGAATCCATGCCCCTTACAAGTGTATTTATGTGACTACCTTGTGCTCTGTTATTTTGAACTGGCAAAGAGAAATACTTCTCTGTGTAACTGGAATTATGGAGACCATTGGGTAGGGTTCCATCCATAGGTCTATGGATGATAAGATGGAAATGGAGAACTAGCATGAATTGATCAGATTTATTAAAGGCACTGGGAAAATAGGTCATGGAGCCAGATCTGGAAGCTTCCTTGGAGGCCATCTAATCTATTTCTCTCTTGGAAAATTGAAGTACACAGAGATTAAGTCATCTACTAAATGTCTCACAGAAGGCACCAAGTGTCAAAGGCAGTATTCGAATCTAGTCTTCTGATTCTAGATTCAATTACTTTTATAATGTATCACATTAAAAATGTTATTGTAAAATTTGTGAAGCACTTTCAAATATTATCTCATTTACTCCTCATAATCACTTTGGTAAGGTAAATGTTGTTATACTGAGTTACAGATAAGGAAACTGAGACAGAGTACTATCTTTGTTGGGATCCGAACTGATTTTTCACTTGATGACCTCAAGTCCTATTTAATTGTAGTGTGGTTTTGATGCTCCCTCTACCTCTGCTCTTAGGGAATGAAACCTGAGGAAGTTAGAAATACCTTTATAGGTTGACAAAGAGAGTGAGTTCACTGCTGGTTGAGGAGGAAAAAAAAAACCTTGTGTCTTTCTCAATGTATTTGGTTCTTTTTCATGTATAGGAATTACTATTTTTCTTGAGTAGCTAATACATGGTCAGATTTGTGCTAGAGAAAAATCACTTTGGTACTTTGAAGAGGATGGATGGAGTGGGAGTGACTAAAGGCACAGATACCAATTAAGAAGCCATTTCAATAATTTGGATGAGAGGTGATGAGGATCTCAACTAAGGTTGTGGCCCTCCAACTAGACAGAAGGAGTAGACCTGAGAAATATTAATATCTGATAAAAAAAAAAGAGAAGTTGAGTGTAATGTCAGGGTTATGAGCTAGAAAGACTGAAATAACAACAAAAATCATGTGCTTTCTAACCCATTTCCTGTCTTCTGTTTAGTCACATATGTCTAAGGTGCCAATAATTGAGATTATGACCTTTTCATCTAAACCTGATATTACAAACATAGCATTGAGGAACTTTGTGTTGTTACTCTCTCATGTCTCATATCTAAACCTGCACAAAGTTTTGTTCATTTGTCTGTTATTTTGTTGTTTATTGTTGTTTTTAATCCTATCTAATTTTTAGAAGGGAGTTTCTTTTACCTGGAAGAGTCTTTAACTGAAAAGTTCCTATTCACTTGTCATTGTTTTAATGATGCATATAAAGATTCTAATAATTTCTGTGCAGTAAATTCAGTCGTATCATTTGGATTGACTATTTTTGTTAAGACCTCATTTAATACATTTTTATGCACAATACCAATGCAGTTAATTTTCAGACATGATCTGGGGGACGACATATCTCACTGATACTTTTTTCCTTTCTTTGAAATGTCTATCATTTTGACCATTTCACTGCTTAGTAGCAACATTATCAGAAATCAGAAGAAGAAAATCAGAAGAACTAAAAGGAGATGAAAAACTTAAGCCAGGGTAATTTGACTTCTTATTATAAGCACTGATAAAAGCATTACTGGTGGAAGAAGTCATAACTGTGGAATGAAATAAGGAATAGAAATGTTATTAATACCATTCTTATACTCTGTTATAAAAGATGATTGAGAGCTGACTGTGAAGGATGCTCTCTAAAAATAAAACAAAAACTCACCTGTTTGTGATATTCTTGAAATGGTGCCTCAAGTCCAGGAGATGGAATCATTGACCTTTCAAGGTCCTTTCCTGTCCTCTGATTTTATTATGTGAATACATAATTTCACATTTGTATAGAAATATATGCACCCAAACCGCGCCTTTCTAATGTGCACTCCCACTCTAAAATAGAGGAGACAATGAGTCTGTTAAATGACATTTGCAATTTCAGAATGGCACTATGTGGGAGAGAGAACTGCCAATCACTCCTGCCAACAACAGTCCCAAGGGGAGTATAAACTAAGCTAGCTTGGTCCAATTAGGAGAAGTAATTACAAAGAGTGGAAGGTAAACAAAGCTAAGAAAAATGTTATCCAGAACTATGATAAATAATCTCAGTAAAAAGCATACAGTAGTACTTAAAGTTAGCTTGACTCCCAACCTGTGAAACCACATTGATTTTCTGGAGAATTGTGCTATGAAATAATCAAAAAGAAATCACCCTTCTTTATTTCATCACCAACCAAAATGAGTGGAAATGGAAAGATTAAGGAGCTCTACAAAGGACTTCAATTAGGTCAAATCTCTAAATGACCTTGGGTTAGTAACAGATATAAAATATTTTGCTCTGACTTATTTAGCTCCTGGCGGGATAAAATCTTGTGAAAAATAGAAGCACCATACTTACAGTTTTGCTAAGATTGTGTCTGTCATAATGCCATAAACAGTGTGTATATGTGTGTGTGTGTGTGTGTGTGTGTGAGTGATAGCAACATTTTTAAAAGACAAGGTTTGGCAGGCTAGGTCTGTCCGGTTTTATAGCTATAAATTAGTAACTGAAGACCTGGTCCATTAACCCATGACAATGAAATTGCATGTGTATTTGTCTCTGTGTATAGTACCAGAAGTTCTGAGAATTAAATGTAATTTTCTGTGTCATCAATTAACCTCAGTATACCTTCACAGTACTGTGGGTATAGATAACAATATTTTGAATTTGAAATTATAGACAGGATGAATGTAGAAGACATTATACTACTGAGGGCATAGATGTCTCTATACATCTAAGCCTTGTGAAATAATTTAAAACAAGACAAAGAAATCGGAATCTCCCATTATTTACCTATAATTAACTAGAATCCCCTGCATCAACAGAAATTGGCACTCTTATAAGGGATTTCTTGGGACATGAAAAATGTGACAGAGGATAGAAACAAATCCATGATCTTTTCTGACATTAGAGAGAATATAGCCTTGGAGGACACAAGAAGGAGGCAGAAATCAACTGCAAGTTTTGGGAGAGTAGAAAACCACTTACCATATGTGAGCATGATAGCTATACATGATTATCAGATTAAAATATTTTGTCATGTATCCACTGGCAAACCTTAAGAATTTGTAAGTCTAATATTTATCTATCTGTTCATGGATGCACACACACACACATTCACACACACAGAGGTATGGGCTAGAAATCCAGATTTGGACACTAAAACTGAGTTTTACTATAGTTAACTATGTGAAGCAAGCTAACAAAGATTGTGTTGTTCTAAAGGAATTAGAAGTAGAAATCTGATGACTTCTTATTCCTTGAAGGTAGTAGACTAAGAGTATGAAGACAGGGTAGCTTCAAGTCCATATATAGATGGTATTCTACAAACTGGGACTTTAATCCTTTCTTCTGTTTAGCCCCCAAATTTAGGTTTGCCAAAAATGTCACACCAAGCTTCTTGCAGTAGATAAAATTGAATTAATGTCCTTTACTAGCTGCAAATGGTAAGACGAGAGCATTCAGTATGAGGTCATGCTTGGAGTATAGACTAGCCACCAAAATGGAAATTGATGATCTAGAGGAACACTCTGCACATATCTAAATAAGAAATGGCTTGCAACAATGTTTTTTACTAGGTGATAACCTGAAATATAGAAAATAAAAACAGGATTAGAAGAAGGAAGTGTTAGAAAGATGCAATCCCTTTGAATGGCAGAACTATGAATTTCCAGGTATACCACCACAGAAAGATGAACCTGATTAGAAGCACTTCTCAAGACCCTTGAGAGAAGAGACCACCTTGTCTTATTCAGATTTTATATTTCTTTCACCATCTAGCACAATCTCTGCATAGTATGGGGTTTTTAAATGTGCTGTGCTATTTACTACATGAAGAAAAAAGTTATTCTTCTTTCTTCATGTGTAGGGAGTTAAATGCTCTGGTTTCTAGTCTGCAGGCTAGTTGGAGAAGTTGTTATTTTCCCTTTTCTCATTTAGATTTCAGCTGTATTCAGGTAGCTAACATTTTGGCAACTGATAGTGCAATCATACATCATCAAAGACACCATGGCCTAGGGCAAGAAGCACTGGATTTAGAGCCTGGATCCTTTTTTTTTCCCAGCCCATTGTCAGTATCCCCAATTTTGTAACCTTGGGTAAATCCTAAGATCTATTTTCCACATCTGTAAAATGAGGGTATATACTTGCTTTATCATGTTGTCAGGATAATTCTAAATAAAACTTAATGGACTAGATGAATATGAAATGAATTATTTCTAATTATTCAAAGCAGAATTCTAGTAGAATATAATTGAATTGAAAAGATAGAGACTGCATTCTTCTTTCTTTCATTCCTCTTTCTAACTTTCTTTTTTCTTTCTCCTTTTCTTCATTTCCTCCTTCCTTTCCTCTTTCCTTCTCTCTTCCCCCCTCTTATTCTTTCTTCCTATCTCTGTTTCTGTCTTTCTTTCCTAGTGCCTAACAATGTCTTACACATAATAGGCACTTAATAATTATTGTATGCAGGCATTATTTCTTTTAAATTGATATATTTCATTATATCAAAAGAAAACATAGAGGGAAGCTAGGCTCAGTGGATTGAGAGCCAGACCCAGAGATGGGAGATGCTGGGTTCAAATTTCACCTCAGATACTTCTTAGCTGTGTGATCCTGAGTAAATCACTTAATCCCCATTGCTTAACTCTTAACTGCTCTTCTGCCTTGCAACCAATACAAAGTATTGATTCTAAGACAGAAAGTAAGGGCTTTAAAAAAAGAAAATATAAATAGATGTTTTGTTACATTTCACAACCAGGATGTTGTATGATGACATGTAATTCTGTAGCCCAAACCAAAAGTATATATTGGTAAAAGATCAATATCCTCTAGATTGCTTCCATGTATAGCTTAAGGATAACATTCAAGTAGTTGTACATTTTGGTATCAGAGTGTAATTTATTAAAAATTTTTCCTATGCCCAGCCATTGAGATAAGCTCTAACTTTATAATAGCAGAAGAATAGCATTTTGGACTTAAAAGCCCCAAATAGCTAACTGAATAAGATGTTAGTCTAATTATTCAAATTCAAATCGCACATTTTTCTAATGCCTTTATTTTTATAGATCCTGAAATATTAACTGATTTGTTCAAGGTCACATAACACATAAGTGTCAGAGCTGATAATAGAACCTAGATCTTCTAAGTTTAAGAAACTAAGCATGAAAAACAAAAAATGACAGCCTAATATATAATCCAGACATTGCCTATTTATCTTTTGAGTAATAGGGCTGTAGACAGATTTTTAGATAATAATAATTATTACATGTGCTTGGGGGCAACTGAAAGGAAAAAAAGAGAAAATTAATGTGTTAAGAGTTACTGCTAATCAAAGGACAGACAGAAATTAAACATTAGACTATCCAAAATTCAAGATGCAGTATGGTACAAATGATAGTGTTACCCTTGGAATCAAGGATACCAAGTGAACAAGACCTACTCGTGACACATCCTAGCTATGCACCCCTATGTAAGTCTCTTACTTTTTCATTATACCAGATATCTCTTTAAGGCATTAATCTATAGATGTCTATCTAAAAGGGTGGAACGAGATATATTTGGTGTTTATTACACCAATAAAGCCAGAATTTTTTTAGAGATCTACAAAACTTCTCAAACAATAATAAAAATAAGAGCTAACATAGTTTAGAAAAACCTGAGTTATCCATCATAGGTAGGGGGCTGTATTCTGTGTAGCTGAAGGATAATGTTTTAAGTGAAAAATCAATTATTTCAGTAGTTTTAATAAGACATTTTGCAACACATTACACATTTTCATAATCTAATAAACTATTTAGCCAGTTCTTGGTGAATCACATAAATGAGAGCATGGTAATCCAAAGCCTCATACAGGCATGAAAGTGCTTCTGTGACATCCACAGCTCAAATTCTATCAAGTTTAAATTTTAATTAAAAAATTTTTCTTAAGCACCTCTTATGTGTCAATCATTCTGTTAACCACTAGGGAAACAAAGGTGAAAACAGTACAGTTCTTACCCTCAATGAGCCAATATTCTAGCATGTTCTCTACTAGTTACTACTACTATTGTTAGTAGAGGAACAGCAATGGACTTTATGTCTGCCATTCTATCCAAGTTTGGAGGTAAGCATCACCCAAAGGTGATCGAGTGTGTGATGAAATTTTGAACAAAGCAATTCAAGAAGACAATCTGTTAAGGCAAAATTGGATTTATATCTGCAAATGTAGAGAGAATAATCATACCAATGAAATCTTGTGCCCTTGAAGTAAGAATGTTGATGTCTCAAGTATTATATTTATTATGATATATTATTTATAGTGCTATAGATTTGGTTGAGATATTAGGCTGACTTAGGTATGAATTTCAAGCATATCTGGATTTTGGATTTTTTAAATAACTTTTCAAAATAAAGTTGATTTTTTTCTTTTTCTACATTTGCTGCTTTTCATCAAAGAGATCCATAGAATATACAGCTGCCTGAACTCTTTGTTCTTTACTGAACCATCATGATTGCCTTTCTGAGATCATTAATCAAAGACTAAATACTTCTATAATGTTTCTTGGCTTCAATGAAATTATTATTTTCAGTTTTTATGAATTTTGAAAGTTTTTGAAGGAGTTTTCAACATGTTTTCTTATTTTAGCATCAGTAGCTTTTTCAAGAGCTCAGAGTAATATGAGATAGGAGCCAGTCTTGGAGTCAAAAATACTTGAGTTCAAGTCCTCCCACTAAAATACTGGTTCTATGGAACCATACATAATCTCTCAGTGTAATATGTATTTCCATGTTTATCATGTAGAAACAAAAATATATTGCTTATACCAAAAAACAAAAATTCATGAAGAAAGTAAAATGAAAAATAATATGCTTTAATTTGCTTTCATACTCCATCAGTCCCTTCTTTGGAAGTGGCTAGCCTTCTCCATCATGAGTCCCTTAGACTTGTCTTGTGATCCTGGAATTGCTGATAGTTAAATTATTTAGAGTTCATCATTGTACATTATTGCTATTACTATGTTCAACATGCTCCTGGTTTTGCTTACTTCACTTTGTGTCAGTTCTTATACATCTTTCCATTTTTTTTTTGTGGTCATCTTGTTCATTATTTCTTATGGCACAATAGTATTCTATTACAACCATATACTACAACTTATTCAGCCATTCCCCAATTACTGGACATTCCCATCAATTTCCAATTCCTTTCCACCACAAAAAGAGCTGCTATAAATATTTCTGTACTAGTTGGCCCTACCCCCTATCTTTGATCTCTTAGAGATACTGACCTAATAGTGGCACATTATTCCATCAAAGCATATGCACAGTTTTATGGCCCTTTGGGCATGACTCCAGATTGCTCTCTCAAATGGTTGTATTAGTTCACAGTTCCTCTAATAGTGTATTAGTGCCCCAATTTTCCCACATCCCCTCCAATATTTGTGATTTTCCTTTTTTGTCATATTAGAAAATCTGATAGAGGTGGTTGTTATATTTCTCTAATTAAAAATGATTAAGAACTTTTTTCATATGATTAAAACTAGTTTTAATTTCTTCATCTGTAAATTACCTGTTCCATCCTTTTACCATTTATCAGTTGTTGAATGACTTGTATTCTTATAAATTTGACTTCGTTCTCTGTATATTTGAGAACGAGACCTTTGTCAGAGATGCTTGCTATAAAATTTTTTTCCCAGTTTATTTTTGTTTCCCTTCTGAACTTGGTTATAGTGGTTTTGCTTGTGCAAAAACTTTTTTTAGTTTCATATAGTCAGTTATTTATTTTATATTTTGTAATGTTCTTCATGTCTTGTTTGGTTATAATTTCTTCCCTTATCTGTAGGTCTGACACATAAACTATTTTGTGCTCCCCTAATTTGTTTATAGAATCTTCCTTTATTTCTAAATCATGTATCCATTTTGTCTTTATCTTGGTAAATGGCATGTGATATTGGTTTATGCCTAGTATCTGCCATACAGTTTTCTAGTTTTTCCAGCAGTTTTTGTCTAATAGTGAATTCCCCTTCCGAAAGTTTGAATCTTTAAGTTTGTCAAAGACTACATTATTATAGTCATTTACTTCTGGCTTGTGATAGCACTATATATTACTTGCATCAACTTGGTCAGGCATCGTCTCCATTTGTGAGCCATTAGGTTATAATGGCAAGAATCCATGGAAATCAATCAGGTTTTCAGAACTAAATGCATTAATGAGCCTTCCCATCTAAGTCAAGGTTTGTTGTAGTATAGTGTACTTGAGGACAACAAACTGCTGCACTGAGAACAATAGAAGCCTTTAATCGAACAAATCTGATTAAGACATTTTTCAGGAACACAAACAAGGCAACCCTTGTCATGTAACTGTGTAATGATATTTAAATAACAAAGTATGCATTCTATGATCACACAGTCTTTGGCAGTTTGTTGGGCACTTTATGGGTGGAGTGAGATGGTTCTAACTTAATTGGGGATCATTTCCCATATTAAATAGATTTGACATTACACATAGAAAGGGAGGCAGTGTGGAAGGAATATTGGCTTTAGAGTCAAGAGAACCCATGTTCAAAGTTTGCCTCTATTATTTAATATGTGTTTGACCTCAGGCAAGTAAAGATTCTTAAATACTCTAGCTCTCAGTATCATTTTCCATAAATTAAAGGGGTTGAACTTGGAGATCACCAAAGTCTCTTTAACCTAGAAACATATAATAACAAATCTTTATGCTTCAGTGATCTATGATATTTCATCATTGTCATGATTCCCTACACTAATACAGATGTCAACTTCTTTGATCCAGGCAGAGGTTTTTTAGAGTCATTGTGCTAACAGTATTCATCTTCTTCCAGCCAACTTAACAATAAATTTTTCTAAAGTTAGCTAGACCAGTCATAAGATAATAGAATGTATATAGTCTGTTACATGTGCCAGTATTTAATACAATTTTCACTTAATAGGACTTATGATATCTTATATTCCACTGGCCTAACTTTAGAAAATCTAGAGTTACTTCGATATCATGAATGGAGTACCTATACACACATATACTATCATCTTATTTAGAAGTTTGAGGATCAAGTGAAAAATGCATATAACGTGCTTTATAAACATAAAACTAACAAAAATGTGTTATTTTAATAAGAGATCCATTAAAAATTCCTATGAATTACATTTCCTATTAGATATGCTCAATGATATTAGTGCTTTATAGAAAATTTTCAAATGAATTTTATTTTTTCTATGAGCTATTGTCTATCATTTCAGAAATGTCACTTGTCAACTATGCCATTTTTCTTTGGTAAATAAAAAGCAGAACACTTTAATGGAGACTTTAAACTTAGCTTCACCTAGGTTTTCTTATGTTTCAAGATACTTTAGCAGTGGAAATGTACTTTTGTCTGATCAGTAACAGATGACAAATTCTTTTATGTTTTCTTTGATTTTATTTCCTTGTAGAAACTGATTGAGTTATACATCATGTGTGTTACAATGGAGGCAGCTTCATTTCATCAAAGTAAAACCCATTCTTGCTATTGAAATACTCCATTTCCTTTCTCTGTTTTCTTTTGGTTGTCAGAGTTGAACAGTGTTCTTTTCATTTATTTAAATGTCAGCAATTCCATATTCATTACTAGGTAATGTGCTTAAAGCAAATGATGTGAATTGAGGGGAGTGGAAAAAATAGTTGAGTACATTAAGCTGTTGATTTTTAACAATACAAGCAGGGAAGAAACAATATTGTAATTCTCTAGAAGCATTAGAGCTTGATATTTTAATAGATTTGTGGTTCTATCAAAATATGACAGATCCTTAGTTACAGGTGATCCAAATAGTGTAGTAGCTTTCCTTTGATTTTCTCAGTTTCCACATTTGCTATTGTTTTTTCTGTGGAAACCATATTTGCTTTTTGTATGTAATATGCAAATATATATGATGGTTGTATCTTAAAAGTAAAGACTTAACTGTAAAGGCACATGTGGTTTGCTGAATGGAGTCAGATTTTTCCTGAGATGAAAATCTAAAATACAAGGAGAAGAGAAGAAGGTAAGGTTAAAAAAAAGGTTACCTGTGGAAAGCTATAGAAAGGGCTAGGATAAGATTAGGGCTTATGAGGCCAATTGAGTAACCAGGCCTGGTTCAAAACCAAGAATTTTAAACTTCATGAAAAGGCACATAAAGGTCTGATGGGGAAGATTAAGAAAGCAGTTAGTGGAATGACAGGTCAAGAATTTAAAAAATTTCCTTTCTTGGTGAGTTTCCTGTTCCAGCTTCCTAATGAGTATATGTTTGGTCCCCTTCTTTATTTCTGCCCATTAGTCCTCAGCAATATGCTATTGATGTTTCCAGGATCTAAATACATGGAGGTGAATAAAGGAAAGAAGAAGATAGAAATAATCTATGATACTTTGGACCTAGGTAGGCAAATAAGAGTCAAAAGTCCAAGTAGATCAATAAAATTAACAAATCAGCTAAAGTGATCCAGAGATATGACTTATTTTAAAGCAGAAGCTGATGAAACTTATATATATATATATATATATATATATATATATATATATTTAAAGACCTGTATGTTTATAGCCAGGAAAAAAAAGCAGAGGCCCACTGGTTGAGTAGAATAGACTTTCTGGTGTATTTTTCTAATTCACAACTATTATACTATTGAGGATTTATGATCTTTGAGGAATTATTATGATATAATAATATAGAGGAAGGTAGGATCCATAATAAACAGGTCAAAGTAGTGACATAGAAATTCAATGTGGCCTCCAGAAACAGAATCTAATAAGTTAAAGCATTTTAGGATTGGAAGAAATTCGAGAAGTTACTCTGGTGTAATCCCTTCTAAATTAAACATTTCTTTAACAAATTAAACTTTTCATTAAAATGAGTTTATTTCATTGCAAAATACCTTTAACTCTAAATGTTAGGAAGTTGGGTTTTGTTTTGTTTTGTTTTGGTTTTTTTTTTAGCTGAGTCTTGACCCAGATCCAATACGATCTCTTTATATTGTTCATGGAAAACATTGAGCCTCTAGAGTCCCAGATCTTGCTCTAAGCTAGAATTCTAAGCTTAGTAGTTAGAGCAACCTCTTAACCTGATCAGCTTTTGAGCAGCAGACAAGGAATTGCTAAGAGAATAGTCCATCAAGATGGCCAGGGAGAGGAGGACAAAAGGAGAGCCCTATTTGTGTTGGTCTTTAAAAAATTGTACCCTGGGGAATGCATTCCCTACTCCTCCCTGGCTTCCCTTTTCTGATATCATGGCATGGGTTTGTACTTAAATAGGCTGATCCTTCGCCAGGGAAGGGGTTGTTGGGTGTTTGTTGGTGGAGGTGGTTGTTGTTTTTCTTTTTAGCTGGGGCTCAAGTAGGTTTCTCCTAGCACCCCGTTCTCTAGCTTTTACCCCTTTTCCCTTTTCTAAATGTGGAATAATCTCCTTGATTTATGTTTTACCTCAACCAGTAGAGGCTGTGTGATCTTGGACAAACCACTTATTATATTAATGAACCAGGAAACTTTCTCATGATAATTTGCAAAACATTTGCTGATCTACATTGGTTTCTACCAAATTCCAAATGCCAAATTCTTTGGGAATTTCTTCCACTAATGAACTCATAGATTTGGGAAAAATGACAAAAATAACCGCAAATGGAAAAAAATCTCAAATTTTATTTTCCCATAATAAAAAGGGAAACTACATTCTGGCTCCATTGTGAAGAGGGCAGGTTTCCAATGTTAATAGCTTTACTTAACATGATATGGGAAAGTTTCAAGCCATGGTACCTAATCATAGAAACTCATTCAAAACGAATCCAAGAGAGACTAGACCAGAAAAACTGAAAGACTAAAGGAGTTTTTTTTAAAGAAGTTGAGGGGCATAGAGTGATGATGAAACCAATAATTAAATCTAGTTCTATTCTTTATAAACATTGACCTCATTAATTTATTTTAGGTGACCTAGTTTAAAAAGAGTTACACTTTCTCCATCACTACTTAAGCTCTTCCAGAAATGAATTAGTCCTTTTCTTGTATGTACTTTTCAGGCTTCACTTCTTGAGCATTCTAAAAAGAAATCAAGTGTTACAGCAGTAATTTTCAAGCATCATAATTATTGCTAATACAGAAACTATATACAATCTAACACTAAGTGTTATTTAGAAAGTATTTTGAAGTTTCAAAATGTTTACATTCAGTGTACAAGTTCGACGACTCTTTGAAGTGTATGACTTTTGAGCTTTCAGTTATTCAGAGGTATTCGTTGACTTTGACAGTGACAGAAAGCCAATGTTTTAAACAGACTATAAATTTTCAGTGTCAACAAAAAAGTGATGAAAATAGAAATGCAAAGTTAGTTTTGATAATTTTGGATAAACAGATATATTCTAGAATGAACTTTAAGGCAATTGATTAAAAATTTCACAGAGATTAAAAAAATAAAGCAAAAGCTTTAAAAAGAAACTACAAAAGAAATTAGACAATTATAGTCACTTCAAATTTAAGGTACATAGCCTAGACCTTGATTGCTAGAACCACCCTCAGTACAGCTTGACAATCTTTTTAATCTCTATGTATCAACTTCCTATTCCATTCCCAAAATATTATAAATCTTTTCTTCTTTCCTCAAACCTTAAATGATATCTTTTTTCTTTTTATCTTATAACAGATGATACCCTCCTACCTCTCTAAACCTCTCTAAGACTAAGGTCACTGGGTATGTTTCCTGAATTCACTTCTTATATTCTTCAAAACTTCTCAACATATCATCAATTTCTTTTCTTTCTCTCTGCTCAAACAAGAAGTGGTATCTTTATAATTTACTATAGCTGATAGCTCTGATATTCTATTGTCTTCTTTAAGATCTGAGTCTGGCAGACTCTTCTTTTTTCCCCATATATCTTTAATACTTCTAAGTTATACTAGCATCCCATTCTCATCTTCTCAAAGACACATAAAGTCCTCATGCCTTCATTTAAAAAAAAGTCATTCCGTGGCACTTTTATTCCATCTAGAAATAAGGTATAAAGATGTAATGAGAAAATAAAAATTGTTAGTACCACTGAATCTCAATATTGTTATTGTTGTTGTTAACAGGAGCAGCTAGTAGTAATAATAGTGAGGCAGAGGTGACACAGTGGAGAGTCTCAGGCCTTGAGTGAGGAAGATTTCAAATCTGACTTTCGATACTTTTTAGCTATATAACTCAGGCCAAGTGACTTAACCCCATTTGCCTCAGTTTCATCATCTGTAAAATGATCTGGAAAAGGAAGTAGCAGTGTCCAGCAATATTCAATATATTTGCCAAGAAAACCATAAACAGGGTCACAGAGTTGGATGTGATTGAAAAATGAGTGAACGACAGAACCAAGAACTATAATAATGTCTAGAGTAATATAATAAGTCTAAGCTAGACTGAATAGTTTGAATCCACATATTTTTCTAAAAGTTAAATATAGCTTTACCTTCCTGACATAAGAATATCCAGAATGCTACTCTATACTGAGCCATACAGAGTGAGAATGTAACTCATGAGAAATAGCTCATGACTTCTCCCCAAAGCTTTTCTTTTACCCCTACACCAAGAGGGCACATAGTTCCAAGCAAACTTCATTTAACTATAAGGTATCCTTTGCACACTCAGAAGGATATTTGGTCTACATCAGACTTAAAGGTAGAACACCTCAGTCCCATGCTGTATATTAGCCACCAGGCGACACTTTCATTCTGCATAGTTTGGCATATGTAAATTGTTCCTGGCATTCTCAACCCTAAGCCTCCTTTTCTCTAACTCAGTGCACTTGCAAGCAGGGCCGCTATTTCTGAATCTCCCACTTGCTGTCTCCATCCCAGTGCTTTCCTAGATTCCTATGAAATCTAGGGGTGTGAATATTGTCAAAAATAACTTTAAATTTATCAAATGATAAAGTTCTCATCCCAAAGAATCTTAATCTCTTTTTCAATTTGATATGACTCCTAAAAGATTCCTCCATGCCAATAACTTAAAGCCATGGGAAACCTGGCAGTTATGGGTCACTTGTCTATCTGTAGGGAGACACGAAGACTGCATAATATCCACTCTAGAAGAGAGATGGTCTGTGCATAGTAAGAACATTATTCTCTCCATAGTCAAAAAAATTCACTCGCCTTGAAAAAACTCAATGAAGGTTTGCTTAATAATTGCAACCAGACATCACAAGAATAAAAAATGATTATGAACTTTAAAAAAATCGTTATCTAAACAAGTAAACATGCCATGATTCCGTTTATATTAAATCCACAGTGACCATTGCATGCAGTAGAGACCACAGTGTCAAGCATCTTTTGACCAACAATTTCAATGATTAAATGGCTAAATATATTGAAATAGAAATTTCTTGAAACCTGAAATTTGTGAAAATTCTTAGATATACTGATTGCTTGACTGAGGGTAGAGTTTTCAGTCTTACCCTCCTTTGTCTATCTGCCAGGTCACCCAACCTTCTCCTGTGAAGTCCCTTTCATCTCAAAAGATATGGGACTATAAGCATCTCTGGGTAACAATACCTGCTGCCTTGCAGGTAGACACCAAGTCTCCATGATAACTACTTTAGGATTGGGTTGATCTGTGCAGAGAAGACTATATAGTAATTCCTGTGGTCATCAACTTTGTACTCTCTTGAAAAATAAACTGAAGGTGTCATAAGTGTGAAAAAGAGATTAAATTATATAATTCCTAAATCACAATGAATCGCCTCATGGTATAATTTACCTCAATTTCACATTGGTTGTACATATCTTCAAAAGGACAATACAAAGTATTTTTGGCATATTATTTCATAAAATCTAAATCATATGGGAAATATGCTACTTCAAACTTAGAATTTTGAGCATTCTGATTCATTCCTGAATGGTTATCTCTGTCTTATGTCTACTTAGTCATGTAGCCTTTCCCAGAAAATCCCACGAAGGAAAGAAAAACAAAACAAAACAGAGGAAGTCAGATATACATCCCTGAGTAATGGGACCCTGCCAGCATGTAAACAACAAATCTATAGTAACCACTCTAGGGCTAGGTTGATTACAAGTAAGGACTGTTTTTCCTTAGAGTCGATTGTTATTCATTCCCTTGCATATATAGCAAAGTTATTTGTAATATCTGTGAAAGAGATGTCACACAAAGTAAAAAACAAAAACAGAAAAGGTAAAATAAGCAAGATAATATGCAGTTATTTATCCCATGGTACCACTTATTTTAAATATGTATTAACATTAAATTCACTAGACAACCCAATACAAAACATCACTTCATGGACTGTTTGGTGAAGATATGCAGATTAATTGAATTACTTGAACTTCATCACTTGAACTTCAGTAATGCTTGTCTGCCTATAGATAGATGTTTCCACGTCTCCCATTTTGCTGGTTGGCCTGGTCCACAGAGTTTCTCTTTGGAAGTAGATTTGAATTCAAAAGCCACAGGAGCTCTGGTGACAATAAGTAATACCTACATGTTTATATGGAGACAACAGATCACTATGGTAACTTTTATAGGAGTTATCAGATCGATCTGTATACAGGCAAGAAATTTATTTCTCCCCATGGCTAACAATTTTGTTCTCCTTTAAAAGATAAGTTAAGGAATATGAGAAATGCTCAAATAAGAGTCACACACACATATATTTTAAATTGGCATTTAAAATAACAAGGATGATTGTACACACATCACAAATAAAATTAAAAAAAAAACAAAATTCAAAAAATTCAGATTCAGTGGTTCAGTATCAGAATGAGAAGGAAAGGACAAAAGGACAGGCTGATTAAGTGCCTACTTTGTGCCAAGTGAACTCCCTCTTCTCAGTTCTTCCTAGTCTCTTATCACAGAATTGTGTTGTTACTTTCTCCTCTTTGATCGTTGTTCTACATGATGAGGTAGCCTTATTTTTTATTAGGCTAACCCTTCTACTGGATCAAGAGATCCTATTCCATCCCATCTCCTTCAATATATTGTCCCTCTGTCATCCCCATATACTAATTTACAATCTTTCTTTCTCGGCCAGTTCATTTCCGACTTTCTATAAATATGTACAACTTCCTCCTGAAAACAGAAAAACAACAAAACTCCTTACTTCATCCTTCCATCTCTGTTAACCATCACTCTGTATCTCCGCTGCCCTATGCAGTTAAACGTCTCAAAAAGTCTATATGTCTCTGTTTTTTTCTCTGCTCACCCTCAACATCTCTTCTTACAATCTGAGACCCAGCTGTTTTTAAGGACACTAATACAATGCTAGTGAAACTGTCAATGGACCTAACCATTTTGGAGAGCAATTTGGAATTATACTCAAAGAGTTAAACAACTACTTACATTTTGACCCCGTAATAATACTATTAGATTTATTTCCTAAGGTGATGCAAAAGGAAAATAAACTATATGTCCTAAAATATTTACAGAAATTCTTTTCATAATAGCAAATAACTAGAAACTAAAAAAATGTTCATCAATTGGGGAATGGCTAACCAAGTTATATGTAGTATATGGTTGTAATGGAATATTATTGTGCCATTATAAATGACAAACAAGATGACCACAAACTGTATGATGATCAACATTGTTAGTGATATATAGAATTATTGATAAATTGTGTGTGCTTATTTTATATGCAGTTACTTTTATACAGTTATTGATAGTTTCAATAAATTTTAGTTGAATCTCTAGGATTTTCTGTGTATATCATTATATCATCTGAGAAAAGAGAATTTCTTGAATACACTTCCTTTGCTCTTCTGACACTGACTGTGCAGTTCTTAATCATCTTATCCTCTGATTAGTTCAATAGTCTACTTGTGGGCATGCCTGATTCATGTTTTTTTCCCTATTCCAAACCATTCTCCACTCAGCCATGAAACAGATTATACTAAATGCAGGTCCAGTCATGTCACCCCTCTACTCAAAAACCCCAGTGTCTTCCTTTTACCTCCAAGAACAAATATAAAATGATATCTTTGGTATTCAAATTTATTTAAATTCAGTAAACATTTATTAAGGCACCTACTATGATCCAGGTACTGTGCTAAGCCCTAATGATACAGAGACAAAATGAAATTCTTACCCCTCCTGGCCCCCTTTTTTCTTTCTAGTCTTTTTATATCTAGCTTATCAACATGTACTCTTTCATCCAGGGACACTGATCTCTTGGCTCTTTCACAATTGCAGTACTGCATCTCTTAACTCCTGCATTTTCTCTCTCTCTCACTGAACTCATGTCTTTCTGTCTCCATATCCAGAGTCCTATCCATTCTGCTTAAGCTGCCTCTTGCAGGATTTATTACTTGAAACTTGGAACTTGAGGAAATCTATATAGGCAACCTGCTTGCCTGTAAATAGGAATTTCTATTTTTTTCTACTTTTTCTATCTGCCTGGTCATGCAACATTTTTCAGATCAGTCTCTTTAAAGTTCAAAATCAACAACTTAGAAATCTCTAGGTAATACCTGCCTGTCTGAAGGTAGACACCAAATCTCCATGTTATCCGTCTCAGGACTAGGTTGATTTGTGCACAAATAAAAATCATTTCTCCATGACAATTCAATAAAATACAGAATTTCTAAACTCAAAGAAGAGCAGTGACAAACCATTGAAATGTCTTCTGGCTTAAAGTTCTGCTTAAATGCTAAAATCACTTCTTGCTATACTTGGGGAATACAATTGTACATTTAAATATGCAGTTGTCTTCCTTAGTACTTATGAAATACAAATTTCATGACCTAAATATTGTTATTAGTCTTAAACTCAGCTGGATGGCAACTATTGGACTTGAAGTCTGTCTTTATTTTACATTAACTCTTTTAGGTGAACTGTCATATTTCAAAATTCTAATAAACAGAGAGTCTCTTACAAATAGTTGAAAAAGAAAGGGGGAAATTAATGTTTTTCAAGAATTTTCTAAATATGGAAATGAGTTCTAAAATAAGTATTGCTTTCAACTGTCTGTTATAGAGTAAATATACTGAATTGTATATTCCCTTTCAAAATAAACTGAAGTATAAACATTTGGTTTTAGGTGCCCAAAGAGTTAGAAAAAGAAGTTAATACTTACAAGTATGATTATTACATTACTACAGGTAGCATTTGATGCTGTTATTTAAAAATAATGTTTATACAAGCATCAGAAGTAATCATTTTGAGATAAATTTTACCTTAAATTTATATTAATATTATATGTAAGAAAAAAACCAGTGCAAAACATTTCTTAACATACTGCTTCAATGGTTCAATACCAATATCATATGCAGGGTATGTTACGTGATTAGGGAATTCTAACTAAATGCCTCTCTGTCCATGAGTACATGTTTTCAGGTCTCCCTTTTTTGTATGTCTAGCCATCCAGAATTTTTCTAGAATTGGTATTTCTAAGCTCAAAATTCACTAGATCTTAGGAATTTCTTGGTATTACTTACCTGTCTGCAGGTAAACATCAAGTCTCCATGGTAACTACTCTTGGGAAAGGTTGATCCATTCAGAAGCATGAATCTGTCCTCCTCCTAGACAAAAAAATGTTTCAATCTTTCCAAAAGCATGAAGATACAAAATAGGTATCACAAAAATATCAAAATGTAAATTCCAACAGTCAAAAAAAGGAATAATTATGCCAACATTAAAAGCAATCATCCCATGATATTCTTAATATCTAATTAACATTAATCACTGCTTGTGGCAGAGCAAAAAAGAAAACATTATTTGGCACGTTTTAAATGCTCATTGTCCATAACAATGCATAGCAAGCAGGATATATTGCTTGAAACATAATATTTGGGAAATTTTTATTAATGTCATCCTGCTGTAGGAATATCTCTTCGATACCGTTCTCAGTTTTTCTTCTCCTTGTCACCCTGACAATATAAACCTTTACTTGAAAGATGGCTTCAGTGTTTCAATACTGACATATGTTGTATCTGAGTTGAAATTTGGAAAATTCTACTTAAATGCCTTTGTGCCTGTGTGTATATGCATTTCCAAGTCTACTCTTTTGTCTACATCAGTGGTTCCCAAACTTTTTTGGACTATCGCCCCCTTTCCAGAAAAAATATTACTTAGCCCCCTGGAAATTAATTTTTTTCAATTTTAATAGCAATAAATAGGAAAAATAAATGCACCTGTAGCAATCACCACCTCCCTGGATCGCTGCAGCACCCACCAGGGGGTGGTAGCATCCACTTTGGAAATCACTGGTCTATATGGACATTCAATCTTCTCTTTGAAAGATCTTTCAATGACCAAAATCCAGAAGATTTTAGGAATGTTTAGTTATTACTTGCCTATCTGCAGGTAGATAGGAAGTTTCCATACTAACTAATCTTGGGGGAAATTTATTTATCTAGAAACATGGAATATCTTTCTTATGCGGAACAAACTATTATTGCTTCTTCCAAATGTATCTGAGATATGCTTGACTTTTGCAAGTTGATATCACACAACCAAAATTCAAAATAATTATCAGCAGACAAAGTAATAGAAACAAATAGCTCAAAATCACAAATCATAATTCCAAGGAACTATTTTTACTAAATCCACATTAAGCATTCCATGCCATGGACAACATGTTGCAAACTAGTCCTTGAAAGATTCTTTTAGTTGCCTAATGTATGTAACCTATGAAAGCTATATTACTTGAAACTTTGGCCCATTGGATCTGTAGGTAATGTACTCATGCTCTAGAGCAGTGATTCCAAAAGTGGGCACCACCGCCCCCTGGTGGGTGCTGCAGCAATCCAGGGGCACAGTGATGGCCACAAGTGCATTTGAGGGTGGTGATAGTATGTGACAGGGGGCGCTAAGTAATATTTTTTCTGGAAAGAAGGAGGCAGGCCAAAACAGTTTGGGAACCACTGCTCTAGAGGTATACTCATTTATACACCTTTGATTTTCCTTTCTCTGTGCTCATTTAGTTCTCTCCTTAGATATTTCCTCAGAGGTCAAAAGCTGCTCAATATCAGGAATCCTTGAGTGATTAATTTTTCCCCTTGCCTATAAGTTGACACTAGGTCTCCATGGAAACTAATCCAGGGCTGATTTGATCAGTAGACATGCAAAAACTATCATCCTCCTCATAACCAACAAATTTTTATTTCCTTGCAAAATATCTTGAGGTTTATGTGATATTTTTCAATAGGTGATACGAACATTTTAAAGAAATAAACATTTAAAACAAGATTTGATGTACCAACACTGCAATTTTGAATTACTGGCTAATTTCTGCTTGCCTCTGGGTAGACTTTTCCATGTCTCCCTTCTTTTTCTGTATGACTGGCCACCCTTCCTTCTTCTTGGAAGTCTCTTCAAAGGAAAAAAAGCTACTCTGCCTCTCTGAGTAAACCTTGCCTGCTTGCAGGTAGACACCAAGTCTCCATGATAACTACAATAGAGCTTTGATCTGTACAGAATCAAGGATCATATTTCTCCCTCAGGTCAATATTTTTTCATTTCCTTGCCAAGTCAACTGAATTAAATTTGACATCTGCAAAAACATATCACAGACATTTAAAATTAAGCATCCACTTTTAACATAGCATAGATGATTATCTCAACATCATAGGTAGTCATGACAGGGTACTGTATATATCAATTCTACATCAGCCATTGATTGAATTCACTAAACAACACAATGTAGAACATTTTTTGACAAATTCTTTAAGTAAATAAATCAACATCACATGCAAAATGTACTGCTTCAAGAAGGGTGAATACTTCTGGATAATGCCTCCTTGCATCTGTATATATTTCCATTTCTCTTTGTCTTTCTCCTTAGCCAGTCTCCCATCACTGAAGAAATTTTCAAAGTTCTGCTTGCCCTCAGGTAGACACCAAGTCTTCTATGATAACTACCATTTGACTGGGTTGATTCATGTAGACTATAGCCCTCTCTATGGCCAATAATTTTATAGTCCTGTGAAAAATGTGCTGAGCCTTATGTGACATTTTCAAATACGTGTCAACAGCATTAAAAGTGGGAAATAATATAATAAAGTTTATGATATGTAACTCTTTCCTTTTCCTTTTTGGCTCAAATTTGCATTAATATTGTATGCAGTAAAACAACAACTAAAAACTGTTCTTTGAAAGATTGTTTCTGTAGATGAATATAGCAATCATGTGGTTTTTACAGTTTGAAATAGGAACTACATGAACTCTGATTAATATTTGAGTGCTTGTGGGTAGGCCAGTAATTTTTCACTCCCTTACAAAACAAGTTGAGTAATGCATATTTTGAAGTCTCCTTAGCATTTAAAAAAGAAAAAATCAATATTTAAAATAAAGATGCTTATGCTAACATTAGAAATAATCACTCCATACTACCTTTTACCTAAAATTTACATTAATAGCTCATGCAATAGAAAGCACAACTAAAATATTCTATTAAATTTGGTTTTAATGGCATAATATCTAAATCACATGCAAGCTATATTATTTGAAACTTGGAATTTTGGAGCCTCAGTAACTTCAAGCCAATTCTGGGCAGACATTTTCATTTCTACCCCTTTTGTCTGGCTCCTTGGTCACTTCCTTGGAAATAAATTCAAGATCAAAGGCAACTTAAATAATTCTAGTTAATTCTTACTTGCCTAATGGTAGAAATCAGGTCTCCATAGTTGCCACTAAAGGAGGGTTGATTTGTTCTAATGAAGAATTACTTTCCTCTACAGTTCTAATAACCTTGCAAAATCAGCTGAGGCATACTTGATGTGTGTAAAAGAGCAGTGTTGATATCAAAATAAATATCAACATTTCAAATAAAGATTATCTTAGCTTCACAGGAGATTATGCTACAGTACCAGTTCTATGAAATCCACATGAACTGTGCCATGCAGTAGACAACACCACTGAAATTTCACTTGACTAAGTTTTCCAGTATTTAAATATATTTGGCCAAGGCAGGATGTGTTTCTTGGGTAATTTGGGAAACTCTGGGTAATGAATTCCTGCTCTGAAAAATGTTTGACATTTCTGTTTTTTCTGTCTCCTTGGCTACCCAACCTTCTTTTTTGGCAATCCTTTCAAAGGTAAAATATCATAAGACTTTATAAAACTCTGGACAATACCCACCTGCCTTTGTATTGGTAAATACTCTCCATGGTATCTACTCCAAGTCTATATTGATCTGTACAGAATAGAGGACTACATTCTTCTCCCAAGCCAATGATTTTGCTCTACTATGGAAAATAGGCTTAGGCATATATCATATCTTCAGATTGGCTTCACAAGTATAAAAAAGTACAACATTTAATGAGTATGATTATGCCAAAATCAAAAGTAGTCATTTCATACTGCTGCTGTTTACCACAAATTAATGACATTGTAGCATATAGTAGATAACATAATAGAAAACACCAATTAAATTTTTTTCAGTGGCTAAATGCAGAAGTCATATGAGGGATTATTACTTGATATATCGAAATTGAGGGGCTTGAGAGAATACATTTCTGTTCTTTGGGAAGATTTCCATCCCACTCTTCTTTTTCTATCTTCCAGGTAACATTCTTTTATCTTTGGAAATCCCTTGAAACATTCCAATCTCCCAGAAGTTATGAATCTGGTTAATTCTTACCTGCCTTCATGTAGACATTAAACCTCCATGATAACTACTCTAGGTCTGAATTAATCTATTCAAAGTAAAGGACCAAATTTTCCCCCCATATCCAACAATTTCACACTCTTTTGCTAAAAAAAAACTTGAGGCAAAATTATTGGATAGGTATCATACATATAGAAAAAAATGTTTACATGATAAATGTTGAGGATGATTGTAGCAACTTCATAAGTAATAACCCCATCTTTCTCTTTGCCTCAGATTCATATTCTAATATGTTGTAGTAAACATATGTAGTGGAAGGCATAATGCAGAACCTTTCACAACAGCCTGCTTTACTTGGTCAGTATCTTTACCAAGTTCAAGATATATTACTAGAAACTTGAAACTTAGGTAGCTATGGGCATTCCCTGTCGGCTGTTGGATGGATACGTCCTTGTCTCCTTCCTTTATCTGTCTGTTGGGTCACCCAGTCTTCTTCATTTATGTACCCTCAAGATAAAAATCCCATTCTAAATTAGACATTTCTGTTAATGGGTAGAAAACAAATGTTCCTAATAACTACTTTTTGTCTGGGTTGATCTGGGCAGAGGTAAGGACTGCATCATTTTTCACTTCCTTGCAAAATCAGCTATCAATATCTGTTACTAGAGTAGCAAATATTCATATTTAAGATAACAAGGAAGAGTATTTCAATATCACAAGTAATCATCCCATGGAAACATTTATATCTGCAGATATATAATTTGAAATGTGGGATTTAAGGAACTTTGGTTAGTTTCCATTTGACCTCATATAAACTCTTCTATGACTCTTATCTTTGTATATCTTGTGCATCACCCAGCTTTCTCCTTGGAAGGCCTTTCCTGTTTAAAGCCAAGGGAACTTAAGTGGTTCTGTGTAATCCTGGCTTGTTTAAAGGTAAACACCAAGGTTCCATGAAAACTACACAAGACTAGGTTTATCTACATAAAAGCAAAGACTCCATTTTTCCTCAGTAGCCAGTAAATTTTTACTCTTTTGTAAAATCTTTGGAGGCATACATGAATCTCCAAGTTTATGTCAAACATCACTAAAATAATTAACATGGAAAATTAGTTGGATAATAATCCCAACTTCACAGATGACAATCCATGATACTACACATCTTAAATATATTAGTAATGAATGCAGTAGCCATCACACAATGGAAAAGAAAAAAATTACTTGATAGACTGACATACTGTTTTAATGTCTAAATATATGTTATATACATATAAACAATATACATTCATGTATACATACATAGCATATACAAAAATGTATATGCAATTTTCATATTTGGTATATATATATGTACATATATATGCACACACATACTTTTCTGTGTGTATTTATTACTTTAAAATTGAATCATGATGAACTTTGGGAAATATGTGCCAATTTATTTGCTTGTGGGTATACACTTCTGTGGCTCCATTCCCTTTCCTAGTCACTCAGGATTATCCATGGGCATCTCTTTAAGATGAAAAGCCATAGGAATTTAGGAAGTTCTGTAATTTCTAGCTGCCTGTGGAATGTCATGAAATGTCAGTGTTAATTATCCAAAGTAAGGAGTGATCACTGATGAGATAAGGACTACATTTTTGCCCTTGGCTAACAATTTTGTTCTCTCTAGGAAATAAGATAAGTCTATCTTCAAATAGACTTCACATGTATTAGCAAAACTTAAAGTTAATACAAAAAAATTAATATAATCCACAGGATGATTATCTTAATATCAAATAATCACTATTCCTGGTTACTCTTTACCTCAATTTCCATAAACATTTTTTAAAGTAAACATCCTAATACAAACCATTGCTTAATAGTCTATTTCAGTGGCCAAATGTCCGAGTTATTTGGTAAATATGCTTTAAGCACATATCATAATAAATACATGTATGCCCATTGTACTCAAATAAGTATAAACATAAAAATGAATTCAAAACTAATATAGGTAAAATATAACAAATATACATAAGTATTGCTGTCATTGTTGTTGAATTGTGTCCAGCTTTTTGTGATCCTGATTAAGATTTTCTTGACAAAGATATTATAGTGGTTTGCCATTTTCTTCTCCAGTGGATTGAAGTAAATAGAGGTTAAGTGAGTTGCCCAAGGTCTGAGACCGTATTTGAACCTGTCTTTCTGACTCCAGACCCAGCCCTCTAGCCACTGATCTACCTGTGTATGTGTGTGTGTGTGTAAAATTTAAATAGCAAAATAATACATATGTAGCTAGAAGAAAATTGTGCATATATGGCTTGAACACATAAGTAGGCATGAATATGTAGAGAGAGGTACTAAGACAAGGACACAACTCAGAAACAACAATATAAACCGTATATTTAGTTTTTTTTATTAAAAATATATATATATATATATTATTTATCAGTATTGTCATCTGGATATATGTGCAACCAATTTCCACTTTTTTCTATAACACTGAAAGCTAGTTTGGTCATAGGTTGCATTGATCCAGCTCTCTTATAAATTGTAGTGTTCCATCCCTATGCCCCTGTTGTTTTGTTTTATGGTCTGATCCTGATAATCTCCTTACCTATAGCTCTTCAGTATGAAATCTTACTGAGAGGACCCAAGCTATCATCATTTCTCTATGTATTATTGCTGATGTTTTTCTATAGTTGAATTTCTAGATGAAATATTTATTGCCTCTGAATTCATTCCATTTCCCTTTAGGATCTTTCTCCATTCAAGCAATGTCACAATAAACAGTCTTTGTCATTTGAAACCTAACTTTCTGAATCACTATCTACTTCAGATGGTCTTTTTATCACTGGTATTGGGTGTGCCACTCTCATCCTTCAGGTGGCTTATTCATTTTACTCAGAGAATGCCAAGTTAATTGTCCATCATTTCTTACCAACTCATTAGTGTCTACCTAACTCTCCTATGAGTAATTGCAACAAATTCTGCTTACTGTACCTCCACTTTTTTCTGGGACTATTTTCTAAAAAAGGAAAGATGCATGGTCTCTAAGTAACTTGGAACACAGTAGCTTGCTATAGGTCTACTAACTTGTGTATCCTTTGCTCTTGAACACCAAGGTTTCTCTACAAAACTTTCTCCTTGCTGAAAGTTGACAGTGAGCATAGATATCGTAATGTTTCCATCTGAGTTCTTCTGAAGTGAGGGCATTGTTAACTTGCAGGCTTCTTTCTGATTCTAAATCATGAGATCAATGGGTTATGGGTATTTGCATCTTCTAAGTTGGCAGTCCAAAAATCAATGAATTTGTGTGGCTCTCATTCAAATATAGCAAATATGATATAAAATCTATTACAACACTCCTGATAGTTATGAATGTGAACTAAAAATTCCAGATATTGAATCCATGGTTATTTTTATTCAAGGTCACAGTGTTCCTAATGTGTACATTAATGGACATTTGAAATGCTTGGTCCAAATCTCCCTCAGGATGTTAAAATTTAGCTCTAACCTTTTTGACACTTGCGAATACTACTATTTCTTTGAGGAGCTTGCTCTCAAAATCTGCCTTGATCAGAATAGATTCTTATAGGGAAACCAAACACTGAGAATTATTTTTCATACCACATCTTACTAGTAATGGAAACTTTTTAGTTCTTTGTTGGGTATGGTTGGGCATACATGGCGAAGTAAAAACTCATCATTAAGATATAGATTATGGTCTTACTTTCTTCTTCTAGGGACATTCAATCAATGTAGAACAGTTTCAAAAGTTTGCTCATGTATGCTTACATTTTGCACATAAGCAGTATGAGTTGGCAGTTTTTCTTTGAACACATCAAATATGTCACACACTTCTTGATGATATATGCTACAATACTGGACCAGTAAAATCTGTTTCTTACTACTTCTAGGTTTCTTTTACCTAAAATTCTATAGTCACCATGTAGTGTATTCATGGTGCTGTTATAATATTCTGGAGTGAACCAGCTGCTTCTTAGTGCCCTATATAAGTAATAGTCTGATGTTGCATTATGTTTCACAACTCTAATTTCTGTCTTTCTTAATAAACGACTGAATCCTAATACAAAATAAAGCAAAAGAGACAAAAATTGTAGATCTTGAAATTTCTTTGTAGATGGTCTATTCAGGACCATAGCAATCTTTCTTGAGTACTGGTTATCCCTTTGACATGACTTGAGAGAGTCTCTAAAACAAAAATTCATCAGTTGATAGCTTCAGAACATCTGCCTTTAACCAGGCCTATTCTCCTGTTCTTCCTGTGTCCTTCCAAATGCAAAATCTAGAAATATAAATAATTTCAGGTAATTCATGTCTATGATCATTTTCTCTCTGTTCTGTAGATTGATGTTTAAGCTATATATTTTTTAGTTTTATTGACATTTTTACGTTACAAAAATTTGTAGATTACTCCTACTATCTGAGAGGTGTCTCAAAACAAAGTTCAGCAGTAAAGAAAATTAGTATTCAAGTGAACTTACCTAAAGTACAAGATTGCATCTGTATCACCCACCTGACACCTATTTTTAAAATTTTTATTATTTTAAAAAAAGGACAGAAATCTATTTTCTCTCCCTACAATCCCAATAAAGAAAAGGAAAAAAATAATTTCTAGTAAAAAATGAGCATATCTAAAATTTGTTTTCTAGTAACAAACATGCATATCTATCAGTACTAGGCTTCAAACTGCATTATAAATCAGTAATTATTAAACCAGTTTGTACTGCTTCTAAATGTGTCCATCAGTGACATAGATTAGGGTACAACATACAGAAAAAAAGAAATATAATAGCTTGGTATTTGGAAGACCTAGAGACCCCAGTTATTGGGTAGACTCCTTATATGACAAAAACTACTAGAAAAACTTGAAATCAGTTCAGTAGAAATTGGATGTAAATCAACACTGTATACCAAGATAAGCTTCAAATAGATATATGACTTATACATAAAAGGTGATGTTATAAGCAAATTAGAGGAGCAAGGAAGAAATTACCTTTCATGTCTTTGGATAGGGAAGAATTTATGGCTAAAGTTCTACAGAGGATTTTTAAAATGAAGGATTTTGATTATAAAAATAGAAACATTTTAGCACAAATCAAATCTAATCAAATTAAAATGAGAAGAGAAATACACAACTGGGGGGTAAATCTTTTATAGCAAAATATCATACCAAAGATATATAAAAATCATTCAAATTTATAAGACTAAGATAGATTTCTCAATAGTAAATCAAAGAGTATGAATTGGTGGCCTTCAAAGGAAGAAATTTAAGCTATCAATAAACATGAAAAATGCTTCAAATAACTAATAATTAGAGAAATATAAATTAAAACAACTATGAGATTCCTTCTCAAACTATCACATTGGTAGAATTATGAATTAGTCTAGCCATACTGGAAGCAATTTAAAATGGTGTGGGGAAAATATGCGTACCAAGCAAAACAAATCACCACAATGCCTGTATAGGGGTATGTATATGTGTGTAACATATATACATATATGGAATCATGGGTGGGATCATGAGTATTTATTGTATTTATCATAGTCTTTATTTCCAAAGTGGTTTCTTCATACAGTGTTGTTGTCAGTATATAAGTAACTCATTCTATTCCTCATTTTATAAAGGCAAAACTAAAACAATTTATATGACATCAATATTATAAAAATGAGAGGTTTCATAATCTTGAGTTTAGATTCTTTAATGCCTTTCTTTTAGCTCTTTGCCTGATTGACTAGCCTTCTTCTTGATAACTCCAAATTGTTTGAAGTAAATGGTCAAACTAGTAAAACCCAGTTTCACAGATCTTTCTTCAACTATGTCAAAAGAATCCGGGAGCATATACAGTGTAATTCTTAAGATTGTAAGCAAATGACTGCCAGCCAGATATTCCAGCATATGTGAAACTTTTGTGTTGATAAACTGATTGTCTTAGTTCTTTTATTCTAGATCTAGTGGACATATATTCCTAATATTCTATATTATTATTTTAGGTGATAAAAATGGTCTTCTATGCTCAATAATGTTGTTTTTGATGAGTAACTCTCACAAATGACTTCAAAGTTTTTTTTTCATAGATAAAGAAATATTCCAGAATATTCTTGTAATGGTCAGGACTCTGTGAGGGGCTTTCTGTTGGTACCACCTTGAGAACACATCTACCCTACTACTAAGTATATCCTTCAACCAATCCTTCCATTCTTCAGGTGTTAGGGTATTCCTACTTGTTAATAGTAACTTTCTGGTACTTTAACTAGGCTAGAATTGGTAAGAGATAACATCTAGAGGGAAATCTTGAGACTATTTCCTGTGCACATATATAAAAGATAAAAAGGGATTACTTTGAAAAAAAATTAGATGCTTTATTGAGCACAGAAGGCTTGCTACGAGGAGAAAATAAAAACAAAAACTAATCCATATTTGAGTCAGAAAAAAAAAGCATCTGTTATCAGAAGGATATTAGAGGTCCAGAAATGGTTTTCTTAGAAATGGAACCATGCTCTCCCCAGGAAATAAATATGGAAAATTTGGGTCTTTGAAAAGAGATGTTATCTCTTACCAAAAATATATCAAGAATAATTGAGTTATCAAAAATGTCAACTAATTTATAAAACCCTATTTGAATAACATCATTGGATCTGATGTTGCTATGAATTATTTAAAAACATTTAAGTTATTTTACAACCCTTTTCAATGATTTTTAGGTTCCTTATTTTTTATAGTTGTGGCTACTAATATCAAGAGATCTCTGTTAACTCCTACATTCAAAACATCACCACTTATGCATTAAAGTCTATGTCCTTAAAATAAACTGAACCATGCTTATAATTTTCTTCAAGGAAATGCTAAATTGTGGTACAGAGATGCAATGTTATACAGTAATCACACAATGAAGCAATAACTCCATATAAGAAATGCATAGCAAGTAAAATAGTAAAGTATGTATGCAAATTAGTGGCAATGGAATGCATAAGATAATGGGAAAGCAATTACAGCAACTGCAGCCATGTACCAACAATTAGCATATAAGTAAACAAATAGTACCCATTGTCAATACCACCTACTCATGCATGTAATCTCATCAAAACATATATTTAACACATTAACCAGCAGCACCAACAGACACTTAAATTTAAAATCATTCTATTAATCAAATCATTCTATCATGGAACAGAGCTTTACCCATTGAAGACTTTAAAATTATTAGGATGCAACCATGTAACATCACACATTACCATTGCTTGCTATTGTTTACCTAAAATTCACATTACCTATTTTATATCATAGACAGTAAAAATAAAATATAATTTGAAAGACTGTTTTGTTGTCACACTAAGGAGGTATAATTTGAAACTTGGTACATGGGAAACTCTGTAATGTCTGCCTGCTGTGTGAATATTCACTTCAGTGTCTCAATCCTTTGCCTTACAACCCAGGAAGTCTCTTCAAAGTAAAAATCCAACTGAATTCAAGAAAACTGTTTAAGTCACAAAGTCTCAATGGGAGACTACCACACTGTGGGAGTACATTCAAGAACAAAGTTGCTCTCTATGGAGAATAACAGGAACAATAAGCGTAAAAGACCAATAGAGATCCCCCAAAATATTAAATACTTAAAATAAACAGAATAACTGTGACAGCATTACAGATGCCTATCCTTTATCCTAAATCCAAATTAGTATTGAATTTATTACACAACATAATATGAAACATTGCTCAATAATCTTGCAAGTAGATATTATTTAAATAACATGGTATATTCTTCTTGAAACTTGGAGAACTCTAGGTAATGCCTACCTCTTCTGTGGGTAGAAATTCTACTTAACACTTCTCTGGTTCTCTTTCTGGCCATTCTAACTTCTTAGTGGAAGTCCCTTGAAAGTCAAAACTTTTTAGAGAGGGGCAGCTGGGTAGCTCAGTGGAGTGAGAGTCAGGCCTAGAGACAGGAGGTCCTAGGTTCAAACCCGGCCTCAGCCACTTCCCAGCTGTGTGACCCTGGGCAAGTCACTTGACCCCCATTGCCCACCCTTACCAACCTTCCACCTATGAGACAATACACCGAAGTACAAGGGTTTAAAAAAAAAACTTTTTAGAGGTAGAGAGCTCTGGATAATACTTTGTTAGCAAGTAGACACAAAGTCTCCATGGTAACCACCCTTTGGTCAGAAGTAAAGACTACACTATTCCTCATCACCAACAATTTGGTTCTCCCTTGAAAAATAAGGAGCAGTATACTACAAACAGTCCCCAAACAGATTCACACATAATCAATGCTATACAAAAAGATAGTTACACCAATACCAGAAGTAATAATCAGATGACATTTTCCCCTTAAATATTCATTTGCATTGCATGTAATTGGTGGTGCATGCTTGCAAACTCTAAGGCTGAAATTGGCATATATTTGGAGTTCTAGATAGTTCAGAAATTTGGCATTAGCCCAAGTTAGATGATAAATACTTTGAGTCTGCTAGTATTTACCACAGCCACCAAAATAATGATGGAAAATTAAAACAATAAGGCTAATTATTCTACCATCACTAAAAGTCACTGGATGATACTAATTACATCAAATCCATATTCACATGGAATCCTGGAGATAGCCCAATATAAAGCATGACTGGACAGACTGCTTCATTGAACAAATAAATGAAGGATATCACGAACTTGGAATCTGAGAAATCCTGATGCCTCTCTATCCTTGGCAGATACTTCCTTCTGCCTTTCTGTGGGATCAGATTTGTCAATGAAGGTCTCTTCAAGACAAAAATTTTGGTGAACTTATGCAACTCCATGTAATGCATGCTAATGTGAGAAGTTACTAAGTTCCCACCTTTACTACACAATGGAAAATATGATTTCTGGAAAGGCAAAGTCTACATTCCTCCTCACACTTAACAATTTTGACTTTCTCCATAAACTCAACTGAGGTCTGTTAGATATCTGTAAATAGACCTCACAACTAATAGGAAAAACTACAGTTAAAGTAAAAAGGGTAATAAGCTAAAAATGACAGGTTATTATCCTTTGGTGTTGTTATCTTCAAATCCATTAACTTTTCGTGTAGGAGAAAACATATTACAAAACATCATTTAATAGACTGTTTCAGTGGCAAAATGTCTAAATAACATACAAAATGTATAACTTAAAAAGTTGGAACCTGGGAGACTTGGAGTAATGCTTACCTGCTCAGAAAAGAGATATTGTTTCCATGTTAACTAATGTAGAGTAGATAGGTGCCAAGACAAGAACTACATTCTTCCCTGTCACAATTTTCCACTCAGCAGAGAAGTCATGAGATTCTTGAAATCTACAAATAGACACCACATGAATCAGGATAAAAATCAAAATTTAAAACAAACAAGACAATTAATTATTCTACTGTATTAGTGTTTGATTCAGAACCACATTAAAGTGGCATGTGATAGGAAAATAGAAATGGCAATACTTGACAAAATCAATGAATAAGTTAAATTAAATATATATTACTTAAACCTCAAATTAAGGAACTTTGGGCATTGTTTGGATTCCTGTCTTTAGAAAATTCATGTGCCTGTTCCTGATTATCTGGTCACTAAGCCTACTCACTAGAAATCCCTTTAAAAGAACAGTCTCAAGAATTTAGGCAATTCTTGATACCTGTGTGCTTTCAGGTAGACACCAAGTCTCCATGGTAACTACTTCAATGGGAGGCTGATCTATGAAGAATTAAAAAAAATACATTTGTCCATTTGGTATGTGTGTGTGTGTATATATATATATATATATATATATATATATATATATATATATATATATATNTATTAGTGTTTGATTCAGAACCACATTAAAGTGGCATGTGATAGGAAAATAGAAATGGCAATACTTGACAAAATCAATGAATAAGTTAAATTAAATATATATTACTTAAACCTCAAATTAAGGAACTTTGGGCATTGTTTGGATTCCTGTCTTTAGAAAATTCATGTGCCTGTTCCTGATTATCTGGTCACTAAGCCTACTCACTAGAAATCCCTTTAAAAGAACAGTCTCAAGAATTTAGGCAATTCTTGATACCTGTGTGCTTTCAGGTAGACACCAAGTCTCCATGGTAACTACTTCAATGGGAGGCTGATCTATGAAGAATTAAAAAAAATACATTTGTCCATTTGGTATGTGTGTGTGTGTATATATATATATATATATATATATATATATATATATATATATCTGTATACATATACACACATATTGTGAATGTCTATGTTTGTATGTGTTTACTTCTATCTTCCTGGTTATATAAATTTCTCCACGGATGTTACATCAAGGTCTAAAGCCAAAATGGCTCAATTATGCCTGTTTTCTTGTAGCTTAACACTTGGTCTCTATGAAAACATGATAACTTTCTTCCCATACTTTACCAAAAATTTTACCAAAATTTTGTACCCCTTTACCAAATCATCTAAGACATTTTCATCATCTGCAAATAGACACTAAATGCATCTCAACATTAATATATTTATTATCCCACTATAAAAAGTTCATTATCCTATATTTTTATTTCAAGTGCACATTAATTTTGCATTCAGTAAGCAACATTATGAAAAACAACTTTCTCAAAAGCTATTTAGACAAGGAATTTCAGGGGCTAAATGTCTAAGTCACATGCAAGACTAGTTACCTGAATCTTTGAATTTCTGGAATTTTAGATAATTCATAAGAGCTCTGGGAGTAGACTTTTCTATAGCTAACTTTTTTGTCTTTCTTACTGGCCACTCAGGATTCTTCATGGAAATTATCTCAAGGTCAAAATCCACAGGGGTTCAGGTAACTCTGGGTAATGTCTTTTCAAATAAGGTAAACCCCCAAACTTCACAATAACTACTGTAGGAAGGAATTGACTTGTTTAAAGGAAAGGATTGCATTCTTCCCCACTGTCCAAAAAATGTGTTCTTCCTTGCTTGACAGCTTTGATATATTTGATATTTACAGAAATGCCATGTATGAGAATAAAGGACACCATTTAAAATTTAAACATGATTTTCCGGATATTAGAGGAAATCATTCAATTAGACTATTTTTATCAAATTCAAATTAACTTCCAAAGGAGCTGGCAGTTTCAGTCATCTTTTCCCAGTCATTTCCTTCAGCAAATCTGAAACAGGTCTGATATTCATCTTCCCTCTCAAATTTGCAAGCCAGAAGTGCCAGCAGTAGCTTGAAGTTTGAAGAGTTCCAAAGAAAAGTTGAAATTGAAGTCTTCAGCTTCCTGCCTTTCACTATCTTTGTCCAACCCCTCCCTCAGGGCAGGTCATTCATTAATATCAATAGAAAGAATTCCATAACAATGGGCTTTGGGACAGAGGTTATATATATTCAGACATATTACTTAAAACTTGGAATTTACAAAACTTTTAGATATGTATTTTTCCTTATGTTCTGTAGATTTCCATTTAACCTCTCCTTTCTTCCTTCCTTCCTTCCTTCCTACTTTCATTCCTCCCTCTCTGTTTCCCTCCATTCCTCCATTCTTCCCTCTCTTCCTCCAGATTCCCCCAGATTTTATATTGCTTTTTCGAAATTACTTGACATCTTCAAATAAACCTCAAAAGCATAAAAATAAACAACAATGTTAAAAATAATAACAAGGATTATTATACCAACACTGAATATTATCACCCCATAGTATTTTTATATCAAGTTCACATTTACATTACATGAAGTAGACAGCACAATGTAGACTGTCCTTTGGTGAACTATTTCATTTGCTAAATAGCTAGCAAAAATACTAGATATATTAATTGCAAATTGCAATTCATGAAATTTAGGATTATGCATACCTTTCCTTGAGGAGACATTTCAGGCCCATCAAGTATCATCAGTAAATCAACTATGAAAATGGAAATTTGTGCCAAGAAAAAAAAAAACAAACTACATTTGATTAAGACCACTTTATGCTAAAGATCCTAAAATAAAGAGGGAAATTTGACCTCAAAAATATTAATGAGATATCTTAGCATTGGGCACTTGACTGAGCATACTAATTGTATACTTTGTTCAAATGCATCAAAATAGGTAAAAGAAAGCAGAGATAAAACTAAAATAGCATTGAATATTATTAATAATACATATTCAAGTGAGGAAATCTAGCAACCAAAGAAAGAAAGGATGTTTTGCTAATATTTGGGTAAATTTGGAGTTAGAAGCAGAATGGTTATCTTCATTAGAGTTTAATATAGTCATCCTGGATAGAAAGAGGAAATTGCTGAGGAGTTTGGGCAACAGATCATAAGCCTGCCATGAAGACCAGATGTAGGAGGAATTGGGTACTAAAATTATCTGGACATCTGCTGGAGCACTCTTTGCCAAAACCAGAACAGCTAATAATTTCCTGGTTTGCCTTAATAATAAGGCATCTCGTTTAGATGAATTATGTTCTTTACTTATAAAAGAACTAGTAGATGTGATTGTTGAATCACTGTCAATGATCTTTGAAAATTCAGGGAAAACAGAAGAGGTACTACAAACCTGGAAATGGCCAAATGCCCTGATTTAAAATATGTATATAATTGCCAAATAAAGATCATTAATTCACTCAGAATAATAAACATTCCTTAATGTTTATTATTAGCCTACATCACCTCTATATTCCAGGCACTGTTTTAGGCATTAAATAGTCAGACAAAAGCGGAGCATTCATTCCTTATCTTTGAGAAGCTTTTATTCTATTGTGGTATACAACCTCACTATAGATAAGAAAATACAGTTTATATAAATTTATTTTCTAAAGAAAACTTTTAGCAAGTGAATGGATCTGGATTGATCTTATGTAGCAGGTGGTAGTTGATGGGAAACTTGAAGAGAGATAGGGAATTGATTCCTGGCAAGGGACATCTAGGAAACAGAGTAGTGATCACAAAACAACAACAACAACAAAAAAAACCAACAGACTAAATTTATTTCCTGATTGTTGTGATTAATAAACTGGTAGATTATTGGAATGCTTTAGTCATAATTTTCTTTGTTTTAACAAAACAATGTTGAAATATTTCGTACTATTCTTACAGAAAAATAGAAATGACATTTAGATAATAGGAATAACAAGTGGATTTTAGGATATTTGATTATTATACCCAATGAACAATCATTAATATTTAATAATAATTTATAAGGAAATCTTGAGGGAAATGAGTGCTCCACCAAATTATGTTTAAACCTCTTGTTTAAAATTTTACCAGTGATATTGAAAAGTTATAAATACCACTATTATATTAATAGCTGATTGTATTGGGTAATGACAGAAAATAAGGAGAAGGAGTTAACATACTCTGATCAAGTTATAAAAAAAATCTCAACAGGCCATGGCATTGAACTAAATAATAATAATAATTTTAGTAATAATAACTAACATTCATATAGCACTTATTTTTTGCTGGCACTGTTCAAAGCATTTTAGAGTTATTATTTTATTTTATCTTCATGACAACAGGCAAGGAAAGTATTATTATTGTCCCTATTTTGATGAGGAAGCTGAAACTGATAGAGTTTAAGTGATTTGACCAGGGTGTTTGTGTCTATGACTAGTTGTAAACTCAAGTCTTCCTCACTCCAAGCCAGATTCCATCTTTTGGGCGTGAGGAATATACATTTTTAATACAGGGTTCAAAAAATCAATCCTTAAATTTAAGATGAGTAAGTTATAGCTAGATAGCAGTTTCATTTGAAATAGAACTCATAATTTTATTGTATTTTAAACTCAATATATGTCAACAGTATGATAAGGAATCTTCACATACAAGAATAAAGAAGAGAGAAACCTGTTTGTACTATGTTCTGGTCAGACCAAATTTCAAGTATTTTTCAAATGCTAAATCCACATTTTCAGAAAGATATTATAAGAGTTAAAATAGGGGTTTGACAAAATAAGAGAGCAGCTTTTAATAATTTAAGTTTTAATGAGAATATAGTAGAGTTGTAAATTAATATTATCCCTTTAAGTCAGAGAAAAGAAAACTTCTAACAGCTTTTAACAATTAACAATTTAGTTTTATTAAAGTAGAGATAGTAAAAGAATATAGAAAAAGAGGGATATATAGGAAATAGATAGAGAAAGAAAATTTCCTAATGTCTATACTAGTTATCTTAAAACTACCTATAAATACCTATAATTGCTACCTAAAACTGCCTATATCTACCTATAACTGCCTATCACTAACACTAATAATAACCACCCCACAAAATTCCAACCTAATCCAGTTGAATCAAAACCAACCCAATCAGTGTTTAATCCAAACTCAATTAGGTATGTCAATGAAGACCACCTATCTCCCAACCCAGAAAAGGTCAAAAAGCCCGCTAAAAGGCTAAAGCGTTTTTCAGTAAATTCAGGCCCGCCTTTATATTACAGTAACTAAATGCCAATCACCAACCCAACACACTCCCTGCATCCAGCTTCCCCACAACTGCCAGCCCTCATTGTCCGCAACTGACAGCCCCCTTTCTACCCTTTTCCTACCTCACTTCCTATCTCTATGGTTCCTCCTCCTTCCTGTCTCTATGGTTTCTCCTTGTCTCTGTGGGCTGATTAATCCCTATACATCTCTATGGTAAGAGGACCTCCAGGTCCCCCATTAAATTAAAAAAGGAATAAAGAATTCCTTTATACAATATATTAAACTAGAGAGGTTCCAGAGTAGGCCCATAAGAATGATTAACAGCCTTATATTTATTTCATCTGAGTATCAGTTGAGAAACTGAGGACATTTATCAAGAGAAGAGAAGAACATGAGAGCTATAAAATCAAGTTTTCAAAGGGTATTATAAGAAATTATATTTCACTACTACTGCTTGATCTCAGAAGGTAGTACTGAGTCATTGAAGTTGTACAAAGATAAATTTAGATTTGATATCAGAAATATACTTTCTATAGAACTACATAAGAGAATTAATTGCAGTAGGCTGACCCTCATTAGAAGTCTATAAGAAGAGAGTAGATGACCATTTCCTGGCTTTTTTGAAGAGATGTTTTTCAAGAATAATTTGGACTAGATAATACTTAAAATGAACTAAATGGCTTTAAATTTTGAAATTCTATTAATATATCATAATTTGACCCTATAAAAGGCGAAGGAGACAACAGTAATTGATTTTCTATAAGCGATTATCACAGACAAGAAGAAAGCAAGTGCTAAAGTAGAAATAAGGGGAAACATCAGGAATTTACTGTCATTTCAGAATTTATGAGAGAAGTGAGGAAAGACAGGTATGATTTCATATACATCTTTAATCTTGGGAGAGTAGATTTACAAAGGCTTCAGAGAACAGTTAGGTAAGATATGTGGACTAAAATTTGATAGATGAAATCAGTTTATGAGAACTGGGAAGCTCTTGGGAATGATATTCTGAAAGAAGAAAATAAAATCTGCCCAATGAAGAGAAAAAGGGAAGTTGAAAGAAAGGATAGCTGTAATGTTCTGGGTTGATGCGAATAACAAATGGTAAAGAGAAAGATGAGATGCTTAATTTTTTTTTCAGTTTTTCCTGCCAGTACTAGAAATCACAGAATTAAAATGGCTAATAGATAGTTGGAAACCATTCTGAGTAAAGAGTTGGAAAAAGAATAATTAATTGCTTTTAAAAAGAGCATGAGAAAGATATTCCACTAGTAATCCCAATTTTCAGAAACAGAATGAGAGTAGATCCTGCAATAATGGCCACTGGGGGGGGATTATAGAATGTTCTATTAAAGGAATATTTACTGGACATCTAAAATGGAAAGTGGTGTTTATAAGAAGCCAACATGACTTCATAAAGTATTATTTATTCAAGACTAATTTCACTTCCTTTTTTTGGACTGGGTCAACCATCAAATATATTTGACCTATATTTTGTCAGTCATTTGACAGTTTTACATGGCATTTTTTGTGGACAACAGGATGATCTAGGCTAGACAAAACATACTTTGGAATATTTATAGCTGGTTTGGGAGATTAATAGGTTGATTTATTAAAGGGTGATGTATGGTAGTAGGATGAAGAAATGCAAATCAAAACAACTCTGAGATACCACCTCACACCTAGCAGATTGGCTAAAATGAAAGAAGGGGGGAGAGTAATGAATGCTGGAGGGGATGTGGCAAAATTGGGACATTAATGCATTGCTGGTGGAGTTGTGAACTGATCCAACCATTCTGGCTGGCAATTTGTAACTATGTTCAAAGGGCTATAAAAGAATGCCTACCCTTTGATCTAGCCATACCATTGTTGGGTTTGTACCCCAAAGTGATCATAGATAAACAGATTTGTACGAAAATATAGCTGCGTTTTTTGTGGTGGCAAAGAACTAGAAAAGGAGGGTATGTCCTTCAATTGGGGAATGGCTGAACAAACTGTGGTATATGCTGGTGATGGAATACTATTGTGCTAAAAGGAATAATAAACTGGAGGAGTTCCAGGTGAACTGGAAAGACCTGCAGGAACTGATACAGAGCGAAAGGAGCAGAGCCAGAAGAACACTGTACACAGAGACTGATATACTATGGTAAAATTCGAATACAATGGACTTCTGTACCAGCAGAAAGCAATGACCCAGGACAGCTCTGAGGGATTTATGGTAAAGAACGCTACCCAGGTTCAGAGGAAGAACTACAGGAGAGGAAACATATAAGAAAAACAAATGCTTGAAAGCATGGGCTGAGGAGGACATGATTGGGGATGTGGACTCGAAACTACCACACCAATGCAAATATCAACAATTTGTAAATAGGTCTTGAACAAGGACACATGTTAAAACCAGTGGAAATGTGCATCGACTATGGCTGGGGGGGACAGCGGGGGGTGAAGGGGAAAGTAGGAGCTTGAATCATGTAACCATGTTAAAAATGAATATTAATAAATGATTTAAAAAAAACAGATCAACTTAAGAAGGAAGCAAAGAATGAAAGAGCCATGATTTCAAAAACAGGGAAGGAACTGAAGGACTATGTGGAAGTTCATGCTGGATATGACTCCCTTCTTAAAGGCATCAATGAAGACAAAAATCCCTTTAAGGAGAAGGGTGGTTGTATGATAAGCTGACCACCTTTTTCCACAAACTTGATCCTCATCTCAAGGGTCAGCTTTTCTAGTCTCCTAGCTGATTATCTGTAGACCCTAATTCCAGGTAACCAAATACCATTCTACACTACCCTGAAATTTTTGTCCACTCTCTTCCAGGGTTATAGCCATTCTTTCCTAGGTAACTAATTGGGTGTTAAAGCCTAGTTGCACTGGGGCAGTGTAAACTTAGCCAGGAAAAATGCTGCCAGCTCAATCCAAATGGAAACAAATTTATTGGTTTAGTCATATTATTTCCAGACCAGCTCCTCTTTAAATAATGGCAAAGGACACATTATAGTCCAGCCACATGGGTTTCCTTTCTCATTTCCTTCTTTATAAGATACTTACTTTACAAATACCAAATTATGTAAAATACAGAGAGAGCAAGAGTCATTGATGGCAGCCTCAGGTACATAGAAGAAAATTCTAGATGAGGAGTAAAAAAAAGAAATAAAAGAAAGAACTGTCTTATCTCCCAAGGAAAGTTTTCAAAAGGACCATCATCATTTAATATTACTAAAATCTTCTCCTTCCTTATCTTAATGAATATCATTATGTGATGGTTAACTTTCACCATGATTTTTTTTAAAAATCATCTAAAAATTGAATGGCATTACTCATTTAAGATGCACACTTTACATAAAATTTCTTTTAAGAAATTATTAATTTTGCTGTCCCATTACTTATTTTTGTTAATCCTAATAGTGATGATGATGACAATGATGATGATAATACTAATGATGACACTGAACTTTAGTCATGCCATCAGTCTTGTCTGAAGCAGCACAATGATTTGTTGGAGATAGTACATATGAAGAACAGTTTGTAAAGAGGCACACAAAAAAAAATCTTCCATAATAACCATTGTTTAAATTTAGAAAGAAGAATTCCTTATATGCTACATTTATTCAACCAGATAATAACTGGTGTTTGCCTATTAGCAACAGTAAACTTTTTTTTTTATGTGTTACAACTGCCTAGATACTTAGTTTGCATACCTAAGGGTGACTTGAGTAAAAAACAAAACAAAAACAAAACAAAAACAAAAAAAACAAAAAACTGTCCTACTAGGCTTGTAGAAGCCTCTAGTCCAGTGTTGGTGAACATTTTCAAATTCAAGTGCCCAGAGGGCAAATTCAAGCTGTCTGTAAGCCACCACCCCTCCACCACCCTGCCCCCAAGATTACAGATTACCCAAAAGAATGGAGGAAGTGCTTGCTTTGGATGGCTAGACCAAGGGGTGGAGCATGCAAGATATGCCCTTGGGCACTGGGAAGAGGGGGAATGGAGCAGCTCCCTGAGTGCCAGCTGGGCATGTGTGCCAATACTTTGCCAATGCTGCCAGTATAGCCCAACAGAGCCAGTGATAATGAAAGATTGCTGTGCAGGAGAGTGTTTTGTGGAGGAATTTGCTATATGAGATGTCCCTCTCAGCTTTAATGCAATAAAAGATCTTTTTCTTCTGCTACATTATGGTTCTCTGTGTCCTAAGACTTTCAGATTTTCCTTGAGCAACATAATTTTTCCTCTGTTTCACTAGTTTCTTATTTTAAAAATAGCTTCCATTCATCACTTCCAACCATTTACTGCTACAATGGTTGGTTATAGTACTTATATTTTCCTTAGAAATGAATTTCACCATCATTTCCCTCCCTCCTATGCCTAATAACTATCACATGCCCGCCCATTATTCTAATTTCCATAGTGGGAAGTATTTTTCTGAAAGGTACATTTTAATGTTAAAAAGCATTATTCAGTCATTTCAAGACTTAGCTTTTAAGTCAAAGGGAGAAAAGTGTAGTCACAATTAAGAATGAACCAATTAAATGGACAATTAATTCAAAAAATAACCCAGCTACCTAGTACTCAGTTCCATCCTACATAGTGCTACAAGATTAATATTTCTTAGGCACATATCTGATCATGTTACCTTTTCTTATTTGGTGGCTTTCCATGCCCTATGGAATTATGCTGAAACAAGTTAGTTTCTGAGTCACAATGGGTTTTCTATGCCCAGATACCTCCATTTTTCTTCAATCATCTATCCATAGTACTTGACTTATTATTGGTAATTCTTTCCATTCCTTTATCTTTATAGCCTCTCCTTTTAAATGAGATAACCCATTACCTGAGGGAGGAGGCATAGAATTTTTTTTTTTCCTTTCTTGGCCCTATCAACTAACATACATATACCTCTAATTTTAGGAATATTAAAGGGTACTTCAGCTTTAGGACAATTTTAAGTGATGGGTGTGGAGGGACAGTGGAAGTAGGAATGTGATAACACTATAAATTTACAAAACTAAACAGTTTTTTAAAAATGATTCCTGATCTTTTTCTATGTGAATATAAATGGTATAAGGATTTGTCCATTTTGAGTTTCTCTCCATTTCCTGACTTTTTTTTTTTTTTCATTTCCTGACTTTTTAACCTAATCACACAGTTATGTCTGGGAATGATAATTGATTGAGTTCTAGCTTCAAAATTGATATAAATTTGTTTTGATAAAACTAATAGGCTAATTGTTGTCTTAGTCTTTTTTTCTAAGCATAGCTAGGGACCCCACGCCTGTAAAAGGTATCTCATTGAATGATCCTACAAATCAATTCTCTGTCTCCACTTAAGAAGTAGGTTGACATCACTTCCGTTTAATTCTGATAGAATTTAGTGGCTTCTGCCCTAAAAGCTTTCCACTTTAACCTTTCTTTTCTGTGGAAAATAAATTCATTTCATAAAATGTAAGATTTCTGCTTTTTAGGTAAATCTTTGACCAAAGACACCAAGGACAATCTACCTTTTGTTCTCTACTGGTATTAGGGATCTCTCAATTTTGAAACATTAGATGAGTAATAATGCGATTCATATCTCCTTGAATGTTTCTCTCAGCCTAAAATTGGCCTGTAAAAATCACTCCATATTGACTTTATTTTCTTTCCCTTCCTGATGACATTTCCACAACATACCCTTTTTAAAGACTCAGATGACTTCCAATTCATTGTCAATTCATATAATTTGCAGAATCTGAAGCCATTGCCTGTTGTCTACTTTCCTTGAACAAATTGCATGTTTTAATCAGTCTTACTTTCTTGAGTACTAATTTCTGAATTATCTACACTTTCTCCTGCCTGTTATGGGGAAATTTCACTAGAATTGTTCTTTAATAAATGATTATAACCAGAAATAAATTACATATAAATTAATAAAAATAGAACATCTGTCTCTCAGTAGACACAGGATACAACAGGCTCCTATTCAGTATCATCCATAATTGATCCCAATGTAACTCTTCTAATATTACTTCTCACCCCTCCTCATCATATATAGTTGAAGGTTTAACAAATGTAGAACATTCAACATTCCCTCAACATACTTTTTCAGCAAAATCCTTTTTCGATGTTGATTTGTTACACTACAGAATCACCTTGATTTCTGTTCTGCATAAGATAATTATCTCCTGAATACTTCCAAGAAATGCTATATTTATTCTAATACTATTTCATGAATTCAATACTTCCATTACTTTTATCAATTTAAAGACCTTCTGTAGTCTAAAAATGCACAATGATATTTTATATTCTTTGCATCTTTTCTTAAAGTTATCAAACTGTAAATTGGGCAAAGTTGAATGTCCTAGATAAAAGTCTACCTATTTCTATTTCTAAATATTGTATCTCATCATTGAGTCAAGAAGTCAATATATGTCTCAGAGTTACCGAGCTTTAAATTAATATGCCAAGAACCTGGCAAATGTTGGACTTGGTTTTCCTAAAGTGTTTTTATAAGAGACAGTTCCTAAGGGGAGGAAAATATCTAGAAATATTTCAATACAAATAAAAAGGCATAAAGATTCAACTAATTAAATAAATATTATTATTTTATTTTTTTGGAAGTTCCTTCCAGCAATAAAAATGGCAACTTATTTATGTCTTTCAAAATCTTCACCATATGGGGTCAAACTAGCATTCTAAGTATCCACTACCATTGCCTTGACATATGACCAACCCATCTTTTCTTCTCTTCCAAACATACAATTCCTTAATAACTGTTTTACTCCTTTTTTAAAAAGTTCCTCAGTAATTATATGTTGACATTCCTCTACTTGGAATTTATATAATTATATTTACCACAATATCCATTACACCTAACCCAACTCTACTAGAGAACATTGAAAAGAGAGGGGGAAAAAGTTCAGATAATCTAGCCAACATAAAGAATGTCTCATTATAAACAATATTTCATTAACTTCATCAATCTCTGCAGAGAAAGGAGAGGGGGAGCTTCTGTTTCATTATTCCTCCTTGGAGCTAAGTTCAGTTATATATATTTTTGCACACAGTTTGAATTGTTTTCCATTGTAATTCCATTAATATTGCTGTAGTCATTGCATATGTTACTTTCTACTTTACTTCATTTTACATCAGTTCATATATTTTATCATTTTGTCCATATTCTTTATATTTAATATTTCTTAAAGAGCAGTATTTTTTCATTATATTCATCTGCCCAAGGTTGTCTAGCCATTTCCCAAAGTGATGGACATCTTTGCTACTACAAATAAATATTGCCACAAATATTTATAAGTATATGCAGGCTTTCATTCCATCATTGATGTCCTTGTGGTAAATCCCTAGTAGTAGATACTGTTGCCAAATGGTACTGTTATTTTATAATTCCAAATTGCTTCCAAAAATATTTAGAAATATGTACAGTTCCACCAAATGTGGATTAATGTGCTTTTCTTTCCACATTGCTTGGAAAATGGACAATTGCAATCTTTTGTTATCTTTGCCAATTTGCAGAGTGCGAAATGAAAACAAGTGTTTTTTAAATATTTTAGTTATCTTATTATTAAAGATTTAGACCATTAATTAATATGGTTGTTAATCATTTAGAATTCTTTTCAAAGCAGCCAGGTGGTATAGTATAAAGATGGGAAAACAGAAAGGCCCAAGTTTGAATCTGGTCTCAGATCTATGAGCCTGAGCAAATCAATTAACAGTTTTTTCATCTATATAATGATGGTATTAGCATGTAATTTCCAGATATGTTATGAGAATCAATTAAGATGGCATAAGTAAAGTACTTTGCAAACCTCTGAGCTATGTTGGTAAAACTATGGCACCTGTGCCAGAAAGAGCTGCTCCCTTCCCCCTCTCCACCCACATCTGAAGATATTTCTCTCATCACTTGCTTCTCTACCCAGCAGCCCAGTGGGAGCACAATGGAATAAAATAGGGGGCTCACATATGGCATGAGGGTTGCGGTTTGGGTACTCAGTCTCTAAAGGTTTGCCATCACTGCAAAAGAGTGTTATATGAAAAATAGCTATCATTAATTGTAAATCATATCCTTTACAACTTATCTATTAGGATATAGCTTTTGATTTTATATATTTCTATTAGGTACTTGATAGATTCTGTCTCCAAAACAAGTCTGATTCTCCTGTCCTGATACATGGCTGTTGTTGATATATTGATCTTTCTATTTTTTGTAATCAAAATTATCTATTTTATTATTTGTATTTGTAATTACTTCTGTTTCTTCATTGGATGGGATCCACTCTGTGACTATAAGTGTAAAGGTGAGACGATGCTCTTAAAATGTTTTGAGAAGTATGATTTTAATATTTAACATATATCTATTTTTAATTTATTGAGGCATAGTTAAGTTTAATGAGACGATTTCTACTGGACTGCTTCCCAATTTTCTAGAAATTCCTGTCAAAAAGGAAATTCAGGTTTAATGAAAAGGTCTAATGAGTTCAATCAATTCTAATTCTTCCTTGTCTTATCTGTTCATAGATCTATTTTTCTATTTATTTAAAAGATGCCAATACTTTTGATGATAACTCCTACTTTGAGATCCGGAAGTACAATTGTCCATATCATTTCTAAATTTTCCCCATTATTTCACTTAAAATTCTCATAAATTTTTTTTTATATAAAAGAAGTTTGCTTTTTTGTTTAGGTCTATAAAGTGTCCCTTTTTAGTTTGACTGATATATAACCCTGAATATATAAATTAGTTTTTATCATTTTTATATTACCATATCTCAAACATTTTTTCAAAGTTAATAAGTTCTGAAACTTTTTTCACATCTTTGTCATCTCCCCTTCCTAAGATACCTATAGTATCAATCTTTTAATGCCTTCACAACTTTATGTAAAGTCCATTAGCCTTCTCTTCTATATAAACTTGGTTTGATAGTTGCTTTTCAAATTTTTTTTCCTCTTTACTGCTATTTCTATATTACATAAAAATATGTCTCTACTGGCATATCTAGAATTTGATATTAGGATATATATAGTTCTATTCTTGATGAAGAGAAGCTATTATAAATATTTTTAATAAATCTTTTCTACTTTTTGTTAAATAATTCATACATTTTCATGCTTAGATGCTCTTAGAAAACTGTGTGGTTAAATATCTTGACTTTTTAACATTTGTTTCAATTCATTTGATAAAGTAATAAAAAAGCATTAGTAAAGCTGTAAAAATAAAATAAAACTATAAAATACAGAAGCAGCATTCAACTAAACAACAATATTAAGCACAAAAATATGTTAAATACCATGGAAGAGAGAAAGATGAATAGAAAATGTTCTTGCTCTCAGAGCTTAAGAAAAGAGTCTGAGTTTAAGAAAAGTGTATGAAAATAATGTAACAAATTATAATGTAAAAGCACAATAAGAGTAATAAAAAGTGATTATATTTATGTATATGTATAAGTGTGTGGTACACACATATATTTAGAGGAGGTTACTTCAGCCATGATGGTAAGGGAAGAATGAAAGGCAAGGAGGTATTTTATCTTTACTTTAAATCCCCAGAGTTTGGTAGAAATGAGAGAGTCTGAATGATATGACTTTCCAGGTAGAGAAAAGTAAATAGGCAAAGATATGGAAGCAGAAAAGAACAAAGTTATGTTGGGGGAATTTTGAGTGTTCTATATTGGCTAACCCTTAAATTATTTAATGAGGAAGAGTGAGAAATAATATAAGAAAGGATAGATTTAGACCAATTATGAAAAAGATTGAATAAACAACCTCTTGTATCACACTTTATTGTGGGACAAATGTTCTATTTGTATTAATTTATATGTTAATCTTTTTTCTATTGTAATCATTTACTGAAGGGCAATTCTATTGAAAATAATTTCCTTCATGATGGGCCAGGAGAAAGCTTATGTAATTTGGAAAAGAGTACCCAAGAAAGTGACACTGGTAAAAAAAAAAAAATCCAACTTGTTCAGGAAAAGTGGACAATGGGCAGTGACCTCAGATTATGCATATTATATCAATTTTGTCAATGAGTTGAAAGTCATCTAAGTATTGAAAGAGGAATGTTGTTGGAAAATACTATTCTATGATTCCTTGTAATGATAGTTCTAATCTTTTGGCTCTTAAAAAAGGCATTTTGGTTGAAGGCGAACACCAATTTGATTTACTATTTGCATATAATTCTGTCTTGATTATAAGTTACAGTCCAAAACAAATGAAATATGAGTTATCTACAGAGAAAAATTTATACATATACACACACAAACACACACATACATACATATGTATATACATATACACTGATCCTGTGATATATTAAATGAACAATGTCAATCAGGATATAGCACATAGAACAAATTTAATAAAAGGGTTGTGCAATGTCCTTTGCACCAGTTCTGACAACATAACATTAGTATAGTTACAAAGCAGCCTGGATTGGTTTCAGTTGCAGCTTATACTATGACCAACCTATGGATATTTATAAAATAAGAGCAAAACTAATTATCCCCACAATATATCTCTTAGAGATAGATAGATTAGATGAATGAATCATAAGAAAACAGAGCAAAAGTTAACAGTCAACCAGAGGATAATGGAAATATAAAGACCGGGAGAGTGATCAGAACTGAGATTCCATTGGTATTGGGAACCAGGATCAGAAAATTCCATTGCAACATATCATCACATATTCTGCAACTTAAAACCTTAAAATTCTTACTTTATGGGAAGGACAGTGTATAAAATAACCCTGTTAGAGCCACATTACAAAAGAGGGTCTCCAATGAAGGAAGAGTTAGGGGTATGTGGCAGATATATTAGAGGCTATTTATCATGAAACATGACACTGAAAACAGCATATATCTAGTGTGACAGAAAATAAATGGACCACTGATGGTACAGATTGGTTCTCCCAGCTGATTAGGAAGTTATTGGGCCCCAAGTTTTTGAACAAAGATGGAAACAGTGAATGCCTGATTGTCTTTTGTGGTATTTGATGAATTTGTGTTCAAAACATGAGCAAAGATAATAGAGCCAAATGAAAAATGAATATGAATAAAAGGAACTCAAAGATATAAGATTGCCTATAGGAAATTCATAGGAGCTTTATAATACATTTGGTTCACTGCTTCAAATTGAGTAACAACTGAACTGAATCTAAAGGCATTTGGTACTCTTTCAGCTAGATGTGTGGATCATTTTCATTTTTATTTGGAAGTGGAAGAACACTATGTGATGATAAGTAAACACTATACTAGGCATATGTGTTAAAACTTACTAAGTATCAAAGAAAATAAGAATTTATCATTTTTTCACTCTTCTGTTCTTATATCTTCAGAATTTGACGTAAGGAGAATTATAAAGGTTGATATCAAAGGCTGAGCAGGTGTTTAATAAATTTTTGCTGATGATATTAAATTTAGGGGTCATTACTCTTTCTATACAGAGTCAAATGTAACAGGTCATTGGTAAAACAACTAGTTTCTTCAGTGGAAATTCTGTTCAGTTATTTCTCTGGCATTTATTAAGCTACTTCTAAATGCATGACACACTGGTGAAAATAGAAAAACGAAAATGAAATAGTTCCTGCCCAGTTAGGCAATATTATGTCTAGAATTCAGAATAAAAACAAATTAAGTCATAATACAGTAATTTGATGATGGATAGGTAAGTTAAAATCTAGGAGGAGCCATGGAGTAGAAAAAGGATGAAGGAGGTACCAAATGTATTGTCATAAAGAAAAAAAGAGTTTTGAGTCAAAATTGAAAAAAGAGTGTGTTGTAGTCTTGTGAGATCTGGGACTGACCTGGACAGGAAAGAGTAAAAGAAGAGACAAAAAGGGCAGATTATACTCTATTTAGTGGACATCCACTACCCATAAGACAGAGATGAAGTACCAGTTGTTTGGATAGTCAAAGGCAGTATGACGTATTGGATCCTATCCCAGGTATTCAGTAACTTTGTGATCCTTTACAAATTAGTTCAGTGTCTTTAGTTATTTTCTCCCTAGAATAATGATAATGATAATCATAATTATTATGATAATAATAGCTAGCTTTCATAGAATACATTTAAGTTTACAAAATGCTGAACATATTATCTCATTTGATCCTCAGACAATTGTGTTTTAGGTTTTATTATTTTTTTATAACTTAGAGTCATATATTATTTGAACTCATGCTTTATTGCATTTAACATACTTTTCCATCTTGAAAATGAAAGATTTGGACTTGATGGCCCTTAAGGTCCCTTCTAGTTTTAATATTTGATCCTATGATCATTTAATTAGAATGGAGGATGGGAGGATCAATGGGAATGTTAGTTATGGATGTTGTTTGATGAAAAAGTTCACTAAGGGACAACTAGGTGGCTCATTGAATAGAGAGCCAGGTTTAGAGATGAGAGGTTTTGAGTTCAAATCTAGCCTCAGACACTTCCTAGCTCTGTGACCCTGGGCAAGTCACTTAACCTCCATTGCCTAGCCCTTACCACTCTTCTGCCTTGGGACTAATATACAGTACTGATTCTAAGATGGAAGGTAAGGGTTTTTGTTTTGTTTTGTTTTGTTTTTAAAAGGTTACTATTTCATGGTAGTATTAGGCCTCAACATACTAGTTAGTAGCCCTTGAGAGATGCCACTGTTGCAGCAAGGTGGACCAGGAACCCTTCAGTCAATGTTAATGGCAGTTGGGATTGTGGGTTGTGGTGGTTAAGGAGGACTCTAGTCCCAAGCACCAGGTTTCACTCTAACACAGGGTGAGTCATGGTCAAAGCTATAGCTGAAGTCAGGCTCCTCACCTTGTCAATCCACTGGTGGTGATAGAGAGTAAAAAAGGTGCTAAAATAGTAGTGGTGACAGGAAAGTGTTCCCAAGAGGAGAAGGAGTGCTGCCTTCACTGATGGCATGTAAGAGAACCTAAAGGAGGTTATTCTAGAGACATCCAAATTCAGTTCCTGAAGGCAACTGCATGTCTGATGCATAAGCAGTATCTGAAAGGGCTGTGTGGCTGTTTGAGCAGTTCCTCCTCTCTCTTCTTCAGCAGTGTCTCCACCTACCCAGCTTTTTATAGTAAAGAAAGGTTGATTCCAGGTTCTACCAGTAAATTCAATTTTTTAAAAAATGTAGCAGTTTTATACAGATTTCACTCACTTGTTAATTTTTTATATTTAAAGAATGAATGTTATCAGGAATTACTGAGGTTTAGTTTCTCAGATGAGATTAATAATAATAGCTAATATTTGCATAGGACTTTAAGATTTTTGAAGAGATTTACATAAATTATCCCACTTGATCCTTATAACTATCCTATGAGGTACTATTATTATCTCAACTTTAGAGATAAGGAGATTGAGTCTGAGGGGAGGCTAAGTGATTTGCCCAGGGTCTCCCAGCTAGTAAGGGACTAAGGCAGAATTGAAACTCCAATATCAAGATAATACTGAGTTGACAGCTTAAAATTGTATTGAATGTATAATTTTTATTACACAGACCACCAAAAATGTAAACAAGAAGATCATTTCATGCTAGATCTAATGGGAAGATACTGCTCAAGCTGTCTTGGTCACAATAAATTTATGTGCTTGAAATATGTTGATAATAATTGGCCTGGGGATTCCAATATTATGGAATTCATGAAGAAGAAAAATAAGAAATTTTAGAAAAAAATTGAGAAAATTAAAACATTTAATAATAAAAATTGTAACATATTAATCAATTTATTTTTCTCTGTACATTAATTTCACATGTAATATATTAAAAGAAAATATATCCAACATTATATTTGTTTCACCATTCTTTTGTTCACAAAACATATTCAGCTTTGGTGTTATCTTGAATAGTTTGGGAGATGCTAGAGTCTAATGGATTATGATTTCTATCTTCTCTGATGAAAAACAGCAAGACTTTTAATGTGGTGTCATGGAAACCCCGTGAAAATTCAATGAATTGTGATGTGACAGGTTAAGGAAAATTGCTAAGGAGTGAAACATGTTAAGCTTTGAAATATAGAATCAAGGAAAGTGAAGATTCTGTATGACAGAATTCCAGACAATATGATTTCCTAAAGGTCATTTTTGGTTTTAGTAACATGAGTTGTACTTCATATGTATGCATTTGCAATATTCCCCATTAGTATTTTAAAAAACCAATAAGGATGCTTCATGAAAACAAGGTAAATATTAGTAGATGAACAGATATTTATAAAGGACAACATACTTTCCATTGAATTATAAGGGTATGAGAAGGGAGAACAGATAAATAAATACAAAAAGAAATGACTTAAACCTTGTCCATAAGGAATTGATAAGGAATTAAGTAATTAAACAATTTCAAAACAAGACAATTTTTGGTATTAAATGGTTGCTTGTTGTAGAAGAAGGAAGGTGAAAAACTCTGGTCTCTGAATCAGATCTAATAAAATCATGAAAATATTACCTTTTCCTATCTTGTTTCTCTCCCCTCTACACTCTGTGGACTGTGTGATTTCAAAAGTCTCCTATAGTTATAAAATTCTATGATTCCACAATTGAAGCACTAAATCATGTAGTAAAACTCAATAAAAAATAAATAATAGGATGAAAGAGCTCACATTTCTATAATATTTTATAGCCATAAATCACTTTCCTTACTGGAACTCTGTGAAATAAATAATAGGAATGTTTTTGTTTAACCTATGATACCAAAGAGAAAACTAATGCACAAGGTCAAATGGTTTGCCTAAGCAACAAATTGAGTTGGTGCCCATCAGGTCTGGGTTTCAAACCTAGATCTATTAAAGCTGAATTCAGTGCTTATTAGAAAACACTAAAGATCTAATAATAGTAAGTCAAAATATAAAGAAGAAGGAAGACTAATAAATTATAGATTGGCAAAATGAGTCATATAGTAAAAGAAAAGAAACTGCAAAGTGTGCCAGGCTCTTTTTTTTTTCTTACCTATTTCTTAACTATTTTTTTTATATCTTTACTGAACCTCACTTTTGGACTTCATCATGCAATTTAGAGTTGTAAGGGACTTTAGCAGTTGCCTGAACAAATCCCTCATTTTATAGATGAAACTGAGGACTAGGAAGGTTGAGTGATTTCCTCAAGGTTACACAAGTAATAGATGTCAAAGGTGAGAAATGAACCCAAGTCATCTCTCTCCAAAACCAGTGCTTTTTATACTGTCTCACGCAACCATCCAGCAATGTTTTCTGTTATTTTTATTGAGCTATTAGGGTGCAAAATTCTGGTTATGTTCAGGATGAAGGGATTATTGTATCCTAATTTAGTTCAGGGTGATTACAAACCCTTAGCTAGAATTAATGAAATAATTTTATTGGGAGCTTGTCTTTCATAATCTCTCTGACTGTTTTCATATTCATCCCAAATAACTTTAAAGTTCGGCTGGCTAGACAAGGGTCCAGAAAGGACCATTAGAAATTAAGAAGAATGATTCAAGCAGAACCAAAAGAACACTCTATACAGCAACAGAAATATTGTTGGAACCCTGTAAATAATAAAAGGGAATAAATAAGACATAATTTTACATATGCCTATATCTTTTTTGTTAAATGCTGCCTTCTTTAATGTCAGGGAAGGAGAGAGTTACCTGGGAAATTTAATGTAACAAACAAACAAAAAAATAATGAGTTTAATAGGAAAAAAGAAAACCTATGGCCATTGAGAATGGTACCTTTGTGTAGTCTGCTTATCAAGAGTAATCTCAATGGAAACTCAAAATAAGATTCAATATGGCTTTTGCACTTTTAATCATTTATATTGTTATTCTATAAAGCATAATAATAGAGTACTGGATTTGGAGTTAGAAAACATGGGTTCAAATCCTGATTCAGACATGATTATTTTTATGACCCTGAGTAAATCATATATTCTCCCTGAGATTCCATATCTCTACTTTAAAAGCAAAGTAATAAAATACCTACTTTGGAGAATTATTATGAGGATCATATGAGACAATGTAGGTAAAATGTTTTGTAATTCTTAAAGTACCAACAAACTACAGAGTCCTTCCCTCTTCCAAATTTCCCTTTTCTGTTGAAGTTAGCATCCCCCCCTTTTATTCCTCCACATTATCCTCAAAGCCTCATTTTCATTCACTGATGAATATGCTGACAACTCTTGCAATATCTTCATATTCTCATCAAACTCCTCTCTACTCACCCAGCTGCCATTTAGGTTCAGGTCCTTATCTCAAAATCAATACTGTGTATGGATTCCAATGCAAAAGAGCAGTAAATGCTAGGTGAAGGGGGGGATTAAGTAACTTGCCCAGGGCCACACAGCTGGGAAGTGGCTGAGGCCAGAGTTGAGCCCAGGACCTCCTTTTTCTGGGCCTGATTCTCAATTCACTGACCCACCTAGCTGCCCACCAAACCCTTATCATTTCTTGCCTAGATTATTGAAATGTCTTCCCAATTGTCTGTCTCTCAAAAATATGGCCACTGCAGACATTCTACATGTTGCAGCCAAAGTAACTTTTGTAACTACAGATCTGACTAAAAAATAATATACTCAGCCCTACTCAACTCAAGCCATTGTAGTGACTTCCTTTTGCCTTTAGTATAAAATATAAACTTTTTGGTTTGGCTTTTAAAGCTTTCCTGCTCTGTCTCTTACTAATTTTCCAAACTCATTGGATATTCTCCACCCAAGATAGCCCATACTTTGTGATCTATCTAAACTGACTTTTATTACTTTCCTCATTAATAGCACTCATCACTTCCTGCTTGGCCAAACCCCATAGAATTCATCTCTTCCATTAGTACAAAGCTTAGGCGCCATATTCTGAATGAAGCCTTTCCTATTTCCTCTCCAACTGCTACTGTCTTCCCTCTTATAGAATTTCATATTTGACTTTTTTATTATATTTGACCTAAACATTTATTATTTTTTTAATTATTGAATTTATTAATTGTATTCATTCATTCATTTCATTTTTTTGAATTTTGAATATTTTCTCCTAGTTACACATTTCATGTTCTTTCCCTCTCCCCCAAACCAAGCTTAGCCAATGCACAATTCCTATAGGTTTTACATGTATCATTGATCAAGACCTAATTCCATATTATTGACAGTTGGACTAGAGTTATCATTTAGTGTCTGCATCCCCAATAATAAGAAAACTAGCCACATACAGAGGAAGAACTGTGGGAGGAGAAACACAAAAGAAAAACAACTGCTTGAACACATGGGCTGTTGGGGATATTAACTGTATTTAGATTATATATCTTATTTGTGTTTGTGTTCCTCATTAAAGTATATTCTTGTTGTTAGTAGGGATTATTTCATTATTTCTATTTGTATCCCTAGTGTCTGTCATAGTGATTAGATTATATGTGTGTGTTTGATAAATATTTGCTAGATAAGATTTATTAGACTCCAATTATGATAGACATTATTAGATATCAGCAAAAAATTTGTGTTTCATACAGCTAGTATATATACATTAGGAGTATGACTAGTACCAAGTCTTTTGATTGAAGGGCTGGACTTCTTTCTATTATATAGTATCACAGTTTGGATTTTAACTAAATGAATGAATATATGTGTATATATCTACAGATATAAAAACATGCAAATATAAGTGTACATCTAAACATAGAAAAATGCACATTGATATATATATTATAGGTACATATGTATGCATACATGTAAACGTCATTAAACTAATTGAGAATAATAATTAACATTACAAAATTTTTGTGGAGCAGTAAAGAAGATGTGCTAGAGTAAAACAGTAAGAGAAGAGTTGAGCAGTTAATGCTGTTCAATGTATTATTTATTCAACAGCTGCTTATGTCTGGTGGAATTGTTATTGGTCGTATGCATCATTGTCAACTCCCTATATATTGTGACTCTATTGAATATTAAATTCTCTAAGTAAATCATCATATCAATTGCAAATGGAAATAATTTTACTTCTTCTTTGTCTTAGTGTATTCTCTTATTACCTTTTTTTTCTAATTAGTATAGCTAGCATTTCTAGAGCAATAGAGAGTGACAAGTGACTTGCCTTGCCCTTTACTGTACTGGAAGACTTTCTAGTATTTCTTCATTACAAATAATACTTCTTCATTTTAGATATTTTTACTCATAATAATGAAAGTCTTTTTTGTTTTTATTCTTTGCCATGTTAACCTAAATTTGTGGCATATTTTGATAAAGGACTTTTCTGAACCTATTGATAAAGTCTTGATTTTTCCCCCCTTATTTCCCTTTTCATATTCCTGTAATTCTACTATACCTTGCTGAACATGAATTCCCTGAAAATCATTTTTTTAAAATGTGGGTAGTACCTTTATAGGATAGTCATGAAATATTCTGTAACATATTCGACAGGGGAATTAAAATATAAATCTCATGTATCTTTATATTCCAGAGAATAATAAAATAATAAACACTATACAAAGTAATTAAAAGAGCAGAAAATACATTTTGTAATAATAAGTTGTGGTGAAATAACATAAAAGCATAAAATAAAAGTATCAGTGCATGAACTCCATTAATTTCAAATAATTATTAAAAGATTTGTAAGGCAAATTGGAAAGTGAGCACACTTGGCATCTATGGAAAAATGTTTTCTCTACTTGCCCTTAGAATGCAGTTTGGCCCTATATGTAAAACCTTAGTGAGACTTTTATGGGAACATTTCCTTCCCTGAACAATATACATAAACGTATGTGTGTGTATATATGTACATATACGTGTATATGTATATATATATACACATACTTGGTTTTAAAAATGTTTTTATTTATTAATTGGTTGGTTGGTTTTACTATCATAGTTCTGAGCACTGTTTTTTGGTTGCCACTTTTTAATGCAGATATGGAGAAATAGTGGAATATATTATTTGACTTTTTTGACAATTTTTTGAGAATTTTAAGCAGAACGGAAGTATGATTATAGTCTAACCTTTTGTATCAATTATAAGCAACTTTATCCATATGTAGGTATTGTCTCCCATAATACCATAGCTTAGGGCTTTTCCCCCTCACCACCACCCTTAGAAATTTCAAGTGCTAGCATTTGAATACCAAATTCTAGTTATATTTCAATAGATTTCATTGTAAATCATTTCAACACTAGACTGACATTGAAGCACGATATTGCTCATAATAATTTTCTGAATACTGGCTAAATTATATGTAATGATGACTGATTATTGTTAATGATTACCCTTTTGTTAAAAATAGTGGGGTGGGGGTGGATAAATGTCTTAATTATGGCAGTAAAATGTATAAAACTCATTTTTATAATTTTTGCAATTTAAACTATTTTCCACTATCAAAAAAGAAAATCTAGAATTAAAAAAATAAGAGATCTATTAATGGTCCCAAAGGTCATGAGCTAGTTCTGTATTTTCCTCCATTTAAACATTTTTTTCTAACACTTGGGTCCATGATTATTGATTAATAAGGAAAAAGCCATGTGGAATAGAGCTCATTTTGACATGGGCATTTATATTTTGGGTTTAAAACACATTAGTCTCTGCCTCTCTCTCCTTCAGAATTTGGAGTTGAATCTCAACACAAGCATATTATGCAAATCAGGTCAATTCTTTCCAAGCACTGAAAAATCTAATGTCAAAAAATACATATTTTAGCATATATTATATAAGGAAAAGTTCATTTTTATTTTTCAGTAGCAGAGCCTTAGGCATCAGAGTGAGGAGGGGATTTTATCCCTAGTTATTTTGTCCCTAGCATATGTACAAGAGGATTTAGCACTCACATAGATAGTCTGTGAGAGAGGCAGTATTTTGTAATGGATTGAGAACTAGTCTTGAAATCACAAAGACCCTGTGTTTAAGTCCTTCCTCTCACATTTGTGATCCTAGATAAGTCATTTAAACTTAGTGCCCTTGGCAACTTTCTAAGATGAGAAGTTGAAGAGAAGATGACGGACCACATTCATAGAGGATGTTTCCTCAACTAGGCATACTTTATATCATGAAATCAAGGATCTGTTTCCTGTCCCTCTCCATAAAGGTCCTATAATACTCTAGATACTTTCCCTTTCTTTGAGGTGCCATGTGAGCAGGAGGGAGGTCAACTGTTAGGTTGGGATTTTTTTTAGTCTTTATATGTTTTTTCACAAATTTTACCTTCACAAGAATATTGAATATGAGAGTTGGGAGAGACCTTAGCAACCACCTAGTCCAACAGAACCCGCTACCATTTTACTTTGGTAAAGCTATTAATTGTTAGGAAGTTTTCCCTCATATCATGCCTAAATTACTTCTTAATAAGTATCACACTCTTCTCTGGGGCTGAATATACACTGGAGACTTTAAGGGGGTGTCACTTTGAAACTGGGTGACCTGGATGGTCATGCCTCACCACAAGAGTTGGGGGCAAGGCTTTCCTATAAGAGGAGGTATGTGGTACCCCAATCCAATCCTGAATAAGGATGGGGTTCAACCAAACCTCCCCCCAATCAGTTAAATTCATAGTGGGTGATCCAGCTGCAAGATGGAGGCAGCCAGACGAAGCCGTGGTTCCCTTCTCCCTTGTTGTCTCTCAGGAACTCTGGAACTCTATCTGACTGTTGAATGGCTTTTTATTATTCACAAATCAGGGATTGGGGAAAGGGGTGAAAGGCAGAGGGATTTGGGGTGCCCTCTTTGCTATTCTTATGGTGTCCCTCACTTAGGTGGGAACCCTATTGCTTTCCACTCCTGAGCTTCTCTCCTCGCCCCTTTTCCATCTATTTCTATTTCTATTTTTCTGTTTCTATCCTTTTTTATAGTTGTAAATTTTGACTGAAAGAGATCTCTCAGCAAGGTTGGGTAATGGGGGAAGGAGATTAAGAGATTGCTCCCAATATGGAGTCCAAAAACTTAGCTGACTCTATGGGTGAAGTCTTGATGGGTGAGATATGATGGAATGGCTTTGACCAGGGAATCAGAGTTTTAATTTCCAAAGAAAGATCCTTAGGAAGCCCTCAGGACTGGATCCAAGCTGGGATTTCCAGCTCCTCCCTTTTCCCAGTCCTCCGCCAGAAGCCCTCTCCTCTCCTCTCTTCCTCGGAGAAATTCCCAGAATCCTCTCTGTTGGCAACTGTCAGCAACTGTCAGCAACTGTCCACAACAGCTTTCTCTGGCTCCTTTTGTCCCATCCCCCTTGCACAAATCCCATCCTTACAGAATCAAAAGAGAGATTAATAAAATTGGAAGTAAAAAATTGAACTAATAAGACAAAAATCATGTTTTATGAAAAAATAAAATAGATAAGTCATTGATTAATCTGACAAAAAGAAAGAAAAAAACCTGAAAGGTAAAGATACTATATACACTATTTGTAAATATGGCTAAGGAAGGAACTCTACCAAACTAAATTCCTTTTATGACACAAATATGGTTTTGATACCTAAACTAGGAAAAACAGAAACAGCTTAAGAAAAATTACAAACCAATATCCCAAATGAATGTTGATGCAAAAATCTTAAAATACTAGCAATGAGATTACAATAAAATATTATACATTGTGGATCATATTAAGGATCTTGTGTTGTAATCAGGTGAGTTTTATAACAGGAATTCAGAATTAGTTCACTATTAGGAAAAAAAAATTAGTTCACTATTAGCAGTGTAATTGATCATATCAATAAGAAAACCAGCCAAGATCATGATATTATTTCAACAGATACATAAAAATCTTCTGATAAAATATAATACCCATTTCCATTAAAGATACTAGAGAACATTAGAATAAGTGGAACATTCTTCAAAATGATAAATAACATCTATCTAAAACCATAAACAAATATTATCTATAATAGGAATGAACTATAAGCCTTCCCAATAAGATCAGGAGTGAAACAGGGATGCTCATTATCACTACTCTTCAATATTGTACTAGAAATGCTAGCTATAGCAGTAAGAGAAAAATAATAAATCAAAGGAATTAGAACAGACTATGAGGAAATAAAGCTATTACTCTTTGCAGATAATATGATGGCATATGTAGAGAATTCATCAAAAGACCAATCAAAACAATTAAATCTTAGCAAAGTCGTAAGGTATAAAATAAACCCACATAAGTCATCAGCATTTCTTTTTACTACCAATTGAGCCCAACAGAAAGAGAAAGAGAAATTTCATCTAGAATAACTGTAGACAATATAAAATATCTGTGAGTCTATCAATCAAGATAAAACCAGGAACTATATGATTACAACTGCAAAACACTTTTCACACAAAGTCAGATCCAAGCAATTGGGAAAGCATTAATTGGTCATGGATAGTCTGAACCAATATATTATTATGCTATAAGAAATGACAAACAATATTCTTTCTCCGTCTCTGTTTCTGTCTCTGTGTCTCTCTCTCTCTGTCTGTCTCTCTGTGTCTCTCTCTCTGTGTCTCTCTGTCTCCTTCTCTGTCTCTCTGAAGTATTAGTTCTCAGATGGAAGTTGAGGTTGTTTTTTTTTAAACCTCCAGGTTATTCTAAAATAAGAGATTTATGTGAAATGATTTTTCAGGTCCCTTCAAGCTACAAAATCCCATGCATGATGAATACTAAGTATACTTGATAAGTGCTCCTTTCCATTAACTATTAAATTTCAGGTACCAATCCCACCCAGATATTTATATCATAAAAACAGTTACTTTCTTCCATTTTTTTGAAAAACCACTTCATAGTATAGAAGCATCTTTTTTATAAAAGATGCCAAAGCAACTTGTGAACTTCCATCACCAGTGAAAAATAGCTTTAAAAAGGCTGCAGTTTTTGGGATGGGGAGAATAGACATTTCTGTTGTTTGCTGTTTTCTATCAACAATTAGTCTTTAATCAGCAATATTTTTAAGTGTTTGGGTATTTTTTCTTCATTTTTCAGTCCTATAGGATCCAGGTGACTGTCAACATTATCTCTAATTTTCATAAGTAAAAGATATTGTGGTCCAAATAGCACAATATGCCATAACCCCTAATTTCAGGATTAAAGTTGTGTGGGAGTAAACAGTAGAGAAGATGATTTGATTTGATTATATTACCATTGAAAAAGTCATTGAAATTCTGAAAATATAGGATTAAGATTTTCTTTTTTTTAATGGAATAAAACAAAATACAGTAAACTATAAGCTATTAGCAGGCAGAAATTTTATATCCTCAGTGACCATCCTAAAAGCAATTCCTTGTGGATTGGTTGATAAATGATGTTTATCATTTATATTCCTATATTTTCGTATGAATGAGGTAACTTCTATGAATAATATTTACTAGGAATGTGGAGAATTTGTATGACTTCATGGAATTCACATAGTTAAATTTTTGGTCCCTTAAACAAATGATTTTTATGATTATAGAGAGAATTAACATGTATTGTGTCTAAGTACACTTAGAACTTAGTTATAAACTTTGTTTAAAATTATAATAAAATAAAAATTAAAAAAGGTTAAGGTATACTGTCTAACCTCAAGAATGTTGTAACTGATTAAGAAAGATAAAATTCAGCTACATGAAACCTTAAAAAACACATTAGGCAATGTGGAATCAAATGCAAATTGCAAGATGCAGATATGTCCTCTCACATATCATTTATGCAATTTGAATTTTTAAGACTACGTGAGTATGACAAAATCCCTTTCATACCATATATGTTGGAAAAGTTTTGAATACTAACCACTACAATCAGTTCCATGATGCACAAGTAAAGCATTCATGTTTATAATGTTTTATGAGTCTAGCACCTGTCAAGTAATCAGTATGCTTAATAAATGCTCTTTGTCATTCATTACAAAATTTCAGGCTCCACTCTCACCTAGATATTATTATAGACAGTTTTTTAATGTTTTTTCATCATATTTTTTCAAAAATTGATATTTATTATGGAATATTACTTTTTTTGTCAAATGTTCAATAAGAATTCCTGGAGGCATTTTAGTTTGTATATTACCTAAATCTGCTGAGAAACTGGTTTATAATAATTAGATTAGGTGATCATTGACTAACAACTTAACAACTTAATATGTGAAAGGCATTGTATTAAGCCTTTGAGATGCAAAGAAATCATTTTTATTATTCTTATTTTATGGTTGAGGAAACTGTGGCAAAAATGACTTGCTAATACAGGCCTACAATCATATTTAAACTGAGATGTTCCTTATTACTCAGATCCATTGATTTATCTATCTACTGAGTCACCAGCTGCCTCTGACACTAAGAAGAGTCTCAAAATTCAATGGATAAAGGAATGTCTAGTAACTATTGTAGTGGGGATAATTTGAGGAAAGGTGTGTGGTAGAAGGGGATTTTGAAAGGAGGTTGTCAGGGACTTGCTAAGTAGGAAATCTAGGTTACAGGTAGGCTGGAATAAGGAGATTCAGGATATAATATGGCTGAAGTCAGGAGTATAACACTGGAAGGGAAACAAAGATCTTCAGGGAAAGGAGGAATTAATCTAATCAGGCAAAGATAGCAGGCTTTACAGACTGGGACTTAGACTCAGAGACAAATTAAGAGAAATATACTGAACTGAAATTAACCACAAGCTTTAGTTAATTTCACAGGAAGGGACTTGTTTTGAAGTTACACCTTCCTTCAAGATGGATACCCCAGCTTCCCTTCAAGCCCAGAGTATGTTGGTTCTTTCTTCTTTCCTCTTTTAATAACTAACTGACAATTAACTAATAGCTGTTGAACTCAAAAGGATTTATTATCTTCAAGGATGATTTGTCAGGAAAGTGGATTAAAGGAAGCCCTAACCTTTGTCTCAGGAACCTCAGGTGGGGGAAGGGAGGCAGAGATGGAGTCTGAGTAAGGACCTGCCTTTAACTCAGCTTAAAAAATGCTCTTGATAACTAAAGGGAATAAATGATGACTGACTAGTTTCTTTATATCTAATAATGTCAAATAATAATTAACCCCTCACAAATTTGAACTCCTCTCTAATTACTGTCCTTATTAACTCCACAGACATGTAAGGAAAGGGAGGGAAGGTAGGAAATAAAATAGGGAAGGAAGATACAAAGGGTTTATCTAAAATAACAATTTCTTAAATAAATATTTCAAAGCTAGGCTAAATTTCAATTCTACAGATAGGTAAGAAAGCCCTCAGCTGGTCTGAACCCTCTCCACGAGAAACCCAAAACCAACTGACTTTTCTCCCTCAAGATTCCAAACCCCTAACTGATTTCAGAACTCAGCCAAAGCTAGAAAAAACTGTCATGACCCCCTCTCTCTATACTACACTTTTGATCATTGATAGAAGCAGGAAAGAACTAGGGAAGATGAAAACTATTAAAACACTATCAGAATTATCAGAGATCTATGAGATCTTATCTATGAGATCATAGATAAGAATTGTTTCAGTCAATTAGTGGGTTCACTAAATTCAAGATCAAACATTATATGTAATGGAGAAAAGTGAAGCTTTTATAGTAAGATAATTGGTAAATTGAAAATGCCCATTATTACTATGTTATTAGAAGTATTACTTACGGCAATATAAAAAAAATTTTAAAAATAAGAATTGACAAAATGAAAATGAAATTATCACTTTTGGGTGAAATGCTATAGTGGTGTACTTACAAAACCCTAGAAAATCTATTAAAATCATTAGTTTCAACCAAAGTTGAAGAATATAAAATAAAACCACATAAATCATCAACATTTTTGTATATGACCCACAGAACTCAACAGGAAGAGTTAAAAAGAGAAACTTAATTCAGGGTAAGTGTAGAATCTATAAAATATCTGGAACTCTATTTATCAAGATACATATTTATCTAGGAAGTTTGAGTCCAACAGTTTACAGAAATAAGGGCAGACTTAAATAGTTAAAGGAAGTTGTGATAGGAACTCATACTCATTATGCTGATTTCTCTTCCAATCTAATGTGTCTTCTTATTTATGAAACACGGAATATCCAAATATAGAAACGGTGGCAAAGTACATATTCTCAAATAAAGTACAAAGTTTCTATGGGTTCAAGAAGATGGAAAGTCTGGAAAAAGAATATACAATCTAGAATGAAAAGAAGTTTGAAAAAAAGTTATTTAATGGGATAGAGAGAGTGATTCGGAAAGGCAGGGCAGAGGAGGGAAGAGGCAGGATTGAACTCCCTTGGGTCTCTTGAGTATAAGGAAGGGTGACAGAGAAAGAGGAATTTCCCTCAAGTAATAGTATTTCTGAATTACTTGGTTTTGGAGAACAGGAGTGGATACACATTTGGTAGCCATGGGTCCCTCTTGGTTAAATTTATCTTTCAGAATTGTGTGATAATGGAGAGTAACATCAGAACAGCATTCCCTCTCAACTCCAGAGAATTAGTGGTGATCATCAAAGGGAATTATTTTGAAGTCTCGTTCCTCAGAAATTGGACTAAGTTAACATGTAACACCAGCTTAGGAGTTAGTTGTATGCCAAAATGGGAATATATGAGACTTGGAAAACAGCCCACATGTGGAATAATCACTCAGTTCTTTTAAAGAGACCCCATTCTCTTCACTATCTAATTGGGAGTTTGAAACTTTATTATTTCTTTTCCTGAGGCTCCCATCATTCTGTCATCAAGTACAGTGCCTGAGGCTTATTGCACTCAGTATAGCACTAGGTCTATATCTAAGGTCCCAATCTGGCCAGACCCTTGTGTGTTTTCTGAGGATGTATCAAGGCACCATTAGACCTTTAGTTAAGACCCGAGGCTTTCCGAATCCATGTTTAATCTCTTCAGAGCTAGAAGCAGCCAAAGAAAATCCACAGAACAGAACAAGCTTAAAACTAACCACATTTATTTTATAGGCCTTTCAAGTAGTACAGAACTAAAAAAAATTCACAAAATAATTGGTTCAGAGGGAAAAGTTGTCAAGGGAATGAACATTTAGAAATCATGTATTCCCCTGAGATTATCTGGTCCAATATTCTCATTTTGCAAATTGGGGAAATTGAGCTTTAACTAAGTAAAGCAATCTGGTTAGTTCACACAGGTGGGTAGATGCTAGTGCTGGGATGTGAATTCATTTCCTTTAATTATAATACAATCCTTTTTTCTTCTTTACTGATGACCTTTGTAATGTTTCTTGATTAAAAAAATAGATTTAATTTTCAAGACTCTCAATTAATCTACTCTACTAACAATATTAAAATAATAATTAAACAAATAAATAACAAATTATTAAGTATTTACTACATATAAAGCATTATGATAATGTGTTAGAGAGAGGAATAGAAAAGTAGAGTGCCCCAACTCTCAAGGTGCTCAGAGTGTCCCTGGCCAGTTGGGAGCAATGGGGTATCCCTGATCTCAAAAACTTATATTTTAGTGCATAACTACAAGTCAGATGGAATGATCCTATGGTCTTTAGGATGCAGCAGCAAAGCAAATGGTCATGATTCTTCTTTAATGTCATTTCTTGTGATAAAACCACATTTGCTTTAGATGGTGGAATATTTGACAGTGCCAAGGAATTTAGCAATAAGAACTTTCTTTGCTTGATGAGAAGCTCTCATTGATAAAACGTCAGGAACATAAGCATCTACAGAAACTTTTGATAGGTGAAATCTCTGTGGGTGCAGTTTCTTTTCTTTTTTCCAGATTACATGATGATACAATTTTTAATATACTTTTTCTGATATTTTAAGACCCTCTTTTCCCCTTCCATAAAAGACAGGTAACGTGGTATAGTTTGCATGTATATTATTTTATGAAACATATTTCCATGTTCATCCTGTTGTCAAATGACATATATTACACTAGAAATAAATTCGTGGAGGAAATGAAGTGAAGAATGGTATGCTCCAATTTACATTCAGGCTCAGCCAGTTCATTTTTATGGTGGTAGATATCTTTTTTCATCAAGAGTCTCTTAGAGTTGTCTCGAATCCTTTCCTTATTGATAATAAAGAAATTCACAGTTAATCAAAATATACAATTGTATTTGCAGTGCACAACACTCTCCTGGTTCTGCTCATTTCCTTTTCATCACTTCATACATGTCTGTCCAGCTTGTTTTGTGATCATCTCATTGGTATGGGTGTGGTTTCATTGGCCGATGCTCACAGTATCTAGGCTAAAAGCAGGATCCTGCTTCCTCCTGGAAATTGGTCTTGAGAGTCACCCCCTTCACTCATCCAAATCAAAAAGCAGAAATAAAATAGATCTATTCATGCAAAAAATTCTGTTCCCAGGCTTCTTTGACTCAGAATCTTGCCTGTTCTTCATTGAGCTCTGAATGGAAGTTTTGTTCAAGGTCTTGGTAATGATTTAACCTTGTTATATGCAGCTCCCTGTATCTCCCTCATGGTGCCTTGCCTCCTATGAGACTGGCTTGTCTGCCTAGTAGGTAAAGCTGATTACCTCCATTTTATGTCTTTTATTCTACTTAATATTCAAACTTATTTTAATCCTAAATATTATTTTATGATTCTTTCACTAAAAAGCATCATACCTTGAATAAATTTATAATTTTGTTTTAAACTCAAAAGTCATAGTTTAAGGCAGTAAATAATAAATCCCAAATGAAAACTCTAGATTTTTTAAATGCTGTAGAAATTTGGAAGGAGTGACTTCAGAATCTTCAGGCTAAAGTGAGTAAGGAAGACTTCATGAAGGTGAGATTCAAATTTGGCTTTCAAGGGTGGAAAGAATTTGGATAGCTAGAAAAGATAAGGCTGCCTCTCCAAGGGTATAGTGATGGGTTAGGGAATAATGGTATGCCTGAGACATGAAAATGGGAGAGCATGGAGTTTATTTAGAGAGTTAGTAGTTTCCTTGGGTGAACACAAAAGGCTGTTTTTGTAAAGGAATAATAATAAGTAAGGCTAGAACAATTTAAGTAAAGACTATATTGTTTAAATACTGGAATGTCAGATTAAGGGGGAGGAAGTATGGTGTAGTAACAGAGTTCTACATTAAATATGAAATCAGAAAACCTGGAATCAAATTACACCTTAGAAAACTAGTCTCTCTTTGCGTTTGAGACAGTCAATTTGCACCCTGGATTCTGATTCCTCTTCTATAAAATTAAGGTTTTGGTTTGAATGGCTTCGAAGGCCTTTTCCAGCTCTAGGCTTATAATTCTATGACTTTTACCTATAAGTAGTAAGAACATAATGAGATCCTGATCCAGGAACTAACATAAGTAAAAAGGATGTTTTTAAAATACTCACTTTATTTATTTTTGGGGTAGAAAAGATTAATTTCTTTCATAATTTGTAATTAATGGCTTTTTGAAACACCTTTTATGAGTAAGTTTATTTTGGAGAGATTTTAATACATGTTCACATTACATGATGATGCTAATTGCCTATGGGAACAGAGGAATCTTAAATATGTTGAAATACTTGGGATATGTTAGTAGTACTATTGTTGTTATTTATGTACAGTGCTTCTCTTAAAGGAAACAACCCCTGCAGAAATGTTTCTACAAATAGCACCTGTAATTCTTTTATTTGCCACATGGATTTTGTAAATCCTTGACTAAACTGTCACAGTATAATAGAATGAGCCCATAAGATGTGGAATGAGAAGACATCACACTTAGTAGTTGGATTATCTTGGGCAAGTCATTTATTTGATCTCACTAAGAGTATAAATTGGAAACCCCAATATTTATTGTATTTAACAGAAAAACACTTTTTAAATCATAAAGTTATACATAAACATGAGCAGTTGTTTTTCTTTCCTACTTTATTCCCACTTAAATGGTCACTACAGTGGTGCTAGGTAAAATTAATGACAGAACATAATAGGATAAAAAGATATTAGAACTGTTTTTAGGTATTACAAATAAAAATAGATCAGTAAAATGGCCAAGTTACCACGTGTAATATTTCCACTGTAGTTACCGACCAGCTCCAACATGTCAATGCTAGCCCACAGGGGAAAAAAAAGGAAAACATAAAGAAATCTGGGATGCATTGTCATCCTGATTTGGTGTAAGGAATCATTCTTTGCTTCATTTTCATAGTTTCATGTATCCTTTGGTCACTCAGTACCCCATTATTCTTCTACTTTTAATAAATAGTAACTTTATAGTAAGATTCAGATTCATAACATTCATTATCTCTTTCTTTCCAACTTCAGACGTACCCCCAAAGGATTTGTTATTCTATAACCTAGATTGGATTTATTTTGGTGTAAAGAATGGGTAACACATAATTTGTTAGGTAGCTTAACATGTTAGCATTAAGAGGTATTGTCTCATTTCTGCAAAAGGATCTTAATAACATTATAGATTTTTAATAATTTATAAAAAAGAATGTTTTATCAGACCATTCTACTCAGTTTCCACAGACATTAATCCTTTTCCTTACTATATTTTTTTGTCAAGTATCATCTATTGCACAGAGTGGTTATGAGGATCAAATGAATTTATTTTGTAAAGCACTCTGTAAATTTTAAAGCACAATATTAGCTATTATTATCTTTATGGCACCTGGATGGCACTGTGGATAAAATTCTGGGCCTAAAATCAGGAAGAATTGAGTTCAAATTTTCTTAGTCTCTTACTAGCTGTATGACCCTGAGCAAATCACTTAATCCTTTTTGCTTCAATTCCTTCATCTGTAAAATGAGCTGGAGAAGGAAAGAGCAAACCACTCCAGTATCTTTGCCAAGAAAACTCAAATGGGGTCATGAAGAGCAGGACATGACTGAAGCAACTGAACATTATTACTATTAGGGATATGTCCCAGACCTATGATTTCATGGGTTTGGGGAATTCTTGGGTGAGGAAACTTCTTCTACCTATGAATATCAATATCTCATCTGCAATTCATATTCTTAAGGAGTTGTCTAGAACATTAAAAGGTTAAGGAACTTGGCCAGAATCACAAAGCCTGTATTTGTCAGTGGCACAACGTGAATGCAGGTGGTCCTGAACACATATATCCACTGTGCCAAGATACTTCTCCGTTGTTGTTTGTCATTCTTGTTATGGCATAGCCTATTCTCCAAACATTAACCTCAGAATATAGCTAGAAATGGAAAAAATTTGAACATAAAAATGATTTAAATACAAAATAATGTAGCTTTTTGATATAACAAATCTGTGAATAGCTTTTATAACTCATGATTCCTTAAATTGAAAAAAAGGAAATGAAGTAAAATTAAGTTAAATCTGAATTAATCTGCAATGACCTTGAATGTTTCATGTGAATATATTAACATATTTTTAAACATGTTTCTGTAAAGAAATATAGGCCAAATTTTAAATATAGTTTCTAATGCCTATATATTGCATGTGTTTACTGCATTGAATTAAACTGTAATCTTACTATTTGGCATATGTTTTTCTTTATTTTATGATAATAAAGTTTCTCTTTTCTTGATATTTTACCAGATTCTCAGTGAATTTAATTCTTGTCCATAGTTTTCCCAAAATTTGCCATTGCATGAATACCAGTTTAGCATGCAAGCCATCATTGGTAATCCCTTAAACTTGTTTTTTTTAAGTTTGGCTAATATTTTTGATTGCATTTTATTGATACTTTTAAAACATATTACCATAATTTTTATACACATTGATACAAACACATACATAATTGGAAGTGAGCTTTCTCTTGTAGCAAAGAGAAAAGAAAGTTATTATACAACACCAAAGGACATATCTCTAATTTCTGACAATATTTATTATCACATCCTATACTGAAAGTCTCTCATTTCTCCACTAAAAAGAAGGTATATTCCCTCATCTCTTCCCCGGGGCAAAAATTAGATCTTATACTTGCCTAACTGTATAAAATTTGGTGTCATTTTGTTATTCATTTCATCTACATTGTAGTTATTGTATATCTTGTTTACTTTTTTTTGCTGGTTACTTTATTCAGTATAAGTTTATAAAAGTCTCCCCAAATTTCCTTGAATTTCTTCAGTCAGATTTTTCCACTAAAACAATGATGAACCATTGCTCTCATATACCATGATTTGTGCAAAAATTCTTTATTCCATGATCATCCATGTCTTTTTCTAGTTCTTTAATATAATTATCTTTTTTTTCTTTTCTCCATACTATTTTTACCATCAAAGCTTCCAGGGTTTCTGTCCTTCTAGGTTCTGCTTTGTGGGTGCTTTCTGCCAGTGCCTCACTCCATAGATTCCCCTTTTCCTATGTCTCACTCTCAGAACAATTCCAATTATTACAAGTGTCAGAGAGACATTGCTTTGTGGTAGGATCCTCTTCCTCCTCATGATTTGAACCTCTCTTGTTGACTTCTTTTATTCTTATATTTACCTGGAAATTTCCTCACTGTGTATATGCTCTCCCACCCTTCTTGGTTCCAGTTGCCAACTTCCTCCCTCTCAGACTAAGTAGTAGACTTTTCAAACACCTAATCCAGGTCTCATCCAATATGAGGTTCTTATCTCCCTTCACTCAAAGGAGCTATTATTGGAACCCCTTCCCTCCTCCAAAATAAGGTCTGCTTCTTCCTCCTTACATTTGCAATTTTTGCCCACTCTTCTGTATGATCCTATCCTTCTGAGACCACAAGAACAGTTTTCCCTTCATATCCTCTCTCGAATTGACCTAGCATATATATCACTCTCTCCTCTTTATCTCTCTTATTAGATTAAAATTAATATATCCAAGTTCTTATTTTCCATAAAATTTATTACTATTCACTTGAAATAGAGAAAGCAGATAAGCATAGATTTAAAGTCTCTCTTATTTTAAGTCTGACCACATGCAGCTCATCCTGCAGGATTCTCCGTCTGTCTCACCTGCCTGCACAGGGAAGTAGAGAGCCCCATGGGGTCCACCCACACCCTTTTATTTAGATTCATGGATGCAATGCTGGCATGTAAAAAACGGGATGAACTGAGCAGGCAATCCAGGAGAAGGAGGGAATGAAACTCCCTCTACACACTCTTCCTTTTAATACATTCTTCTGTCTGGGAATGTAATCCCACAAAAGAAGCATTTATCTGTAGGCAAGATATTACCATGTTCTCTCCATAATGCCCTCTGTCTACCTCTTCATGTTACCTCACTCTCATTTTTGCCTCTTCCTCTGTCTCCTTGTTTATCTTTAGGAAGAATTATCTTACTGACTTTTCTGTTGTCACTATCACTGTTGCTTTTGCTATGTGAATTTATTCACTTGTCCTGTAAATCTGTTGTTTGGGGGTTTTGAGAATCAAATAATCTATTCAGTTCTGATTTTCTTTCTAAAAATGTTTTAAACTCTTCTTTATTATTGAATGTTCTCTTTTTTTCCTTGTATAATTAAGGTCAGATTTGCAGAATAGGTCATGCTGTGCTGCATCCTGAGCTTAACTTCAAAACATATTATTCAATCCCTTTCTCCTCTTTTTTTTAACTACGTGCAGAGAAGTCTTGAGTTATTCAAATATTTTTTCCTTTATATTTGAAGATCTTTCTCCAGATGGCTTACAGAACTTGTTGTTTCTAAATTGAATTAATAGATGACACCACTACATGTGAAATCTTGGGGTTTTTGTTGTGGTTATTTTGTATTTGTTTTGCTTTTTCCTGTAAGAATCTGTGAATTCGTTCATTGAGATTTCATTTTTTGTCTTAAGAAGTTCTGAACAGTTCTATTCCATTATTTCCCTTATGATGGTATTAAAGTTTTTTGTTCTGTCATGTTCTTCTGGGAGACTTTTGAACCTTAAGTTATCTCTACACATCTGGTCTGGAAGACCTGTATGTTTTATTGCATAGTGAGCACATTTTTTTTAATGTTTTTGTTTTTTGCTTCTCTTTTAAGGTTGTCCTTCACTTCCGTGCATTTGCATTTTATTCTCTCATTTATTTTTTAGGGATATTGCCATGGCAGATTTAAATTTTTCTATTCTGCTTATTATTTTTACTGTGTAGGATAGAAATTCTGCTCTCATAATTCTCCTGTTTATTTTTCAAACCACCCAGGAACAACATATTCTGGTTCCATGTTCTCCTCAAATACCATAGGGTCCTCTGTCTCATCAAGTGTTGGGTCATTTCCCTTGATTTTTCTTTATTTATGCAAAGATGCCTAAACTAGTCTACTAGATCTTGAGGCCCTATTTTCTTGTGTTACATTTTTTCCTATTGATTTATCTGTTCTATTTTAAAGTCTTAGAGCAGTGGTTCCCAAACTTTTTTGGCCTACCACCCCCTTTCCTGAAAAAATATTACTTGGCCCCCTGGAAATTATTTTTTTTTAATTTTAATAGCAATTAATAGGAAAGATAAATGCACCTGTGGCCATCACCACTCCTCTGGATCATTGCAGCACCCACCAGGTGGCAGTGGCGCCCACTTTGGGAATCAGTGTCTTAGAGATTGTTTCTTCCTGAAATATTTGATACTTCAAATCTTCGCCCCCAATCCCTACTTATTTTCATTATCACTCACTTTCTGACTTCCTCTCTACTGATTCTTGCAGGGCTGGATCTCAAGTTGTCTTGGACTTCTCCCACACTGGGCAATTCATGGTCCAACACATGAGTCTCTGTTCCAGTGGACTTTTGGTGGTCAAAAATTACCCCAGCAGAATCCTATGCTCTTTCCCTTAGGCTTGTTGGAGTATTGCAAAGCTCCCCATGTAAATGGTATTCTATCCTGGTAACTTTTGTCATTCCCTCTCTTATTAGTTTCCTGCTTTCCTATGTGTAGTTAAGAGATTTATAGTACTGGATTTTCCATACTGTAGCACCTAGCAGGTTTTTTTTTTTTTCCTAGCCTTGTTGTGGAATCTTTTCTGAATTTGAATGCCAAGATGGAAAATCCATCCAGTCTCTGAGCCCTCTGATTACTGGAGAGAGTTGAGGGAGAAAGTATTTGCTTTAGACAGCTGGATAGAGGGGTGGAACATGCAAAAAAATGTCTTTGGGCACTGGGAAGAGGGGGAACTGAGCAGCTCCCCAAGTGCTGGCTCTGCACATGTGCCTTGTCTTCACCAACTCTGCTATAGGGCTTTGGATAAGTTGGCTGTTGAGACCAGTGCAAATTTCTGCAGCCTGGAATCAGGGTCTATATCAGTGATTCCCAAAGGGGGCACTACCACCCCCTGGTGGGTGCTGCAGCGATCCGGAGAGGTGGTGATGGCCATGTTTTTTTTTTTTTTTTTGCATTACATTCTATTCTGAGTTCAATAAATAGTTTCATAATTTCCAGGGGGCCCTAAGTAATATTTTTTCTGGAAAGGAGGCGGTAGGCCAAAAAAGTTTGGGAACCACTGGTCTATATGATTCTAGAAAGAGGGAGACAAGAACAGGATACAGGAGTGGGTTTTAATGTAAAGCCTTTGTTACGTGCTTTAGTTTGCTGGTACTGTCTTATTACCCATAGAAAGGGAGGTAGGGAAGGGGTGGTGAATGACTGTAAAATCAGTGCGTATCAGTTCCTGCTATTTTGGTGGGGATATTGTTTTGTTTTACCTTCTCTTAGATTGTGACCATAGAAACAACCGAAATTGTTTATCTTTAGTTCATAATTTCTGTTTTGGAAAAGTTGAGAGGTTGTGTGAATTAGAAAAAATGTCTAGTCTGCCTCCTAGTAGGCATTTTTAAGTGTGTTTGTTGTTTGATTCTAATGTTTATTAAAAGCAGGCTACTAGGTTCAGTTGTTTATAGTTCATGATTATCTTTTCTGTATTACTGCTCTATATTTTTACTGATACTAAATATAACAATGATTTCTCTTTTGTTATATTTTTGAGGTCTAGAAATGCTCTTATTTTTCTTGAAGTTCTAGAATGTCTGTTACTAAAACTGAATTATTTTATGATTTTGTCTAATTCTATTCCCTTATATAGTGTTAAATTTTATATGTGTCTGTATATGTATACATGTATGTATACACACACATACACACAGATAGAATCACTATCCTGAGTATTTTGGTGTAAACAATCTAGTGATGATCAACAATGATTTAGGTGTCATTTATTGATGTTTTATTTTCACTCCCCTACCCTAACCTCAGTTGAATGGTAAAAACTATTCATCTACTTCCTTTGTGGGGATTCTCAAGTCATTACTTGACCAGTGATGGCAAACCTTTTTAGAAACAGAGTGCTAGGCTCCACCCCCAATTTACCCCCCACACTGAGTGCTGTGCCCACCCACCCCCAGAGACTACATGCTGTGTCCCTCCCCCTCACCAAGTGCTAGGAGCACCTCACACCCCCCTTATCCCATGCAGGGGAAGGAGAAAAGATTTCCATTGGGCTGCTGGGTGGAGGGGCAGGTGAAGTGAGGAATGTCCTCATTGAGTGTAGAGAGGGGGAGAGAAGTGGTCTGAGTACTCTGCTCCTCTCCAACTCTGCCTCCTATGAGCTTCCCTCCTTACCCTCTGTGTGATCTCACTGGCTACTGGGCAGAGGGGATAGGGGATGTGAAAAATGTCATCATGCATGATGGAGAGGGGAAGGGGAGCATTTCCACCTGAGTTCTTCTGCCTTTCTAGTAACAAACTTTAGGGAAAGGAAGGGGGAGGGCAGCCAAATGCCCACAGAGAGCACTCTGTGTGCCATTGGTTTGCCATCAATGCTCTAGAATTTTACTATTTCCTCTCCACATGTGAGGATTCCTCTATATTATATAACTATAAAACTGATTTAATGATAGGGTAAAATATTTTATCCTGAACCATTAATTCATTTCTTCTATCCATTTTCCTTCTTATTTTTCAAATTAAATATATTATTCCTTAGATTCTTAAATTCACAGACATTCTGTTATTTCTCATTGTCATTCAAAGTGGGTGGTTTTTGTTTTCTTTTTTTTTTAAAGAAAATACAAAACAAACAGAAAAAAAAAACACATCCCTTATGTGCATGTTTATGGCCTTGTCTAAAATTAGGGCCTGAAAATTTCTTAAAAACCCTAAAAATTTCCTATTTTGAATTTCTGTTTTTTAGTCATTTTGCAAATTAAGTATACTGCTTACCCCTGAATTATTTTGGAGGAAAAGATTCAAATTAATCCTTACTTTGATATAGTAATTTTTGGGAAATGTTTATACTCTATTTCTAATGATATTATTTTTGTATGGCAGGTGATATCCTTTAGTGTTTTAAATATCATTCCAAATTGTTTTATTTCCTCTAAATATGAGAGCTAAGTGATGAAGTAGTGGCTAAAGACAGGGACTTGGATTTGAAAAAAACCTGACTTAAAATCTTGTATCAGTTGCATACTGGAGTTATGTAACTCTGGAAATATCAGATTATCTCTTTGGCTAAATTACTTCCTAAGAAAATATAATAAAATAAAAAATAACACAAAGTTGTTATAAGAAATAAATGATATAAGATATGTAAAGTTCTTTGCAAACTTCAAAGTGCTATATAAATGCTAGCTGTTATTATAAGAATGGAATAATATTGTGTCCTATATTTCATTTCTCTTTATAATTTAATAAGATACTTGCTATCTGCCAATGTTGTTCTTTGATATTATGCATGTGACTAGAATTAAATGGGAGTTTGTTCTGTTGATTCTCTTTGCTTTACCAAAACTTGGTTTTCTCCTTCCAATATTTCCTAAATTTTTGGTAGTTTATTAGAATATGACATTTAAAATTTCGTCTTCATTTTTGACTTGATAGATATTATAAAATATGTAATTATAATATATTCAAAATTATATACTATGAAATATAAAACAGATATTATAAAAATACAATTATATATTTTGTTATATTATGGACTTTATTTTCCTATAATCATTTATGCTTACTTCACTTTGCATCAGTCTATAAGTCTTTCCTGGATTTTCTGAGCTCATTCTTTTCATTGTTCCCTATGGTGTAATAATATTCCATTACAACCGCATACCACATCATTCCCCAAGCATTCATTCTCCAAGTGATGGGCAACTTCTTAGTTGCCAATTCTTTGCCACCACAAAAAGAGGTACTAAAAACATTTTGGTACAAATATGTCCTTTTCCCTTATCTCTGATCTCTTTAGGTTATAGACCCAGTAATGGTAGTTGGGGCAAAGGATATGCATAGTTTTGTGATCCTTTAAGCCTGGTTCCATATTGCTCTGCAGAATGGTTGTATCAGTTCACAGGTCCACCAACAGTGTATTAGTTTACAATTTTCCCACATCCCTCCGTTGTTTATTATTTTCATTTTTGGTCAAGTTAGTCAATCTTGTAGTTGTGGTATCTCAGAGCTGTTTTAATTTGCATTTCTTTAATCAATAGTGATTTGGAGCATTTTTTTCATATGCCTATGGATAATTTAAAATTTTTCCTCTCAGAACTGCATGTTCATACCCCTTGACTATTTTTCTTTTAGAGAATGTTTTGTATTCTTGTAAATTTAACTCAATTTTTTTTATAAATTTGAGGTATAAGTCTTCTGTCAGAGATATTTGCTATAAGATTTCTTCCCAAAATTTGTTGTTTTTCTACTATTCTCGGTTGCATATGTTTTATTTGTACAAAACCTTTTAAATTTAATGTAATCACAATGATCTATGTAATTTTGTTATATTATCTAAGTCTTATTTAGTCATAAATTCTTCCCTTAAGAGAGAAGGGAAAGAACATGAATCATGTAACCTTAGGAAAAAAAAAATTCTAATTAAATAAATAAATAAATGAAAATCCTTCCCTTATCCATAAGTCTGGCAAGTAAACTTTTCCATGTTACCCTGAAGTGTTTATGGTATCACCCTTTATTTCTAGATCAAGTATCCATTTTGACTTTTTCTTGGTGTGGGCATGAGATGTTATTTCATATCTAGTCTCTTCCATAATGCTTTCCATTTTCCCCAGAAATTTTTGTTAAATAGTGAGTTATTTCTCTAAAAACTTGGATCTTGTCTTGGTTTATCAGATACAAAGTTGCTATAGACATTGACTTCCATGTGTTGATTATCTAATCTATTTTATTGATGCATTACTCTGTTTAGCCAGCACCCAGATTGTTTTTGATGATTACCATTTTATGGTATAGTTTGAGATATGGTATAGCCAGACCTCCTTCTTCCATATTTTTTCATTAATTTCTTTGATATTCTTTGCCTTTTTACAATCATAACAAAGTTATGAACTTTGTTGTTATTCTTTCTAGTTCTATGAAATAATTTTTGGGTAGTTTGATTGTTGTGGCACTGAATAGGCAAATTAACTTAGGTAAGATTGTCATTTTCACTACATTGGTTCAGCCTATCTATGAGGAATTAAATTTTTTTTACAGTTAAGTCTGATTTTATTTGTGTGAAGAGTGTTTTGTAACTGCATTCATGTAGATGCTCAGTTTGTTTTAGTAGTTTACCCTCAGGTATTTTATATGGTCTAGAGTTATTTTGAATTGAATTTCCTTTTTTGTCTCCTGGTATTGAATTTTGTTGGTGGTAAATAGAAATGACGATTTAGGTAGATTTATTTTGTATCCTGCTACTTTGAAGTTGTTAATTATTTCTAATACTTTTGTTTTGTGGATTCTCTAGGGTTCTCTAACTAGTGATAGCTTAGTTTCTTCTTTGCCTATTCTAATTTCTTAAGTTTCCTTTTCTGCTCCTATTGCTATAGTACAAAATTAAATAATGGTGGTAATAGGGGGCATCCTTGCTTTACACCTGGGAAGGGTTTTACTTTATTCTTTTTTTTGCTTTTTTAAAACTTATTTTTTACTTATTTTTACTTATTATTTTACTTTACTCCCATCATCAATAATTCTTAATGAAGGTTTTAGGTAAATATCATTTGTCACATTAAGGAAGTTTCCCTTTAACACAATATTTTCTAATGTTTTATAGGGAATGGTTTTTGTCAAATGCTTTTTCTACATTTATTGAAATAGCCATGTGATTTCTATTGGTTTTGTAATAGATATGATCAATTATGCTGATTGTTTTCCTAATATTGAACTATGTCTGTATTCCTGGTATAAAACCCACTTGATCATGGTATATGATTGTTCTGATATAATGTTTTAATTTCCTTGCTGGTATTTTATTTTAAAAATTTGCATCAATGTTCATTAAAGATATTAGTCTATAGTTTTTTCTCAGTTTTATCTCTTCCTGGTTAAATAGCAATACCATATTTACATTATTAAAATAGTTTAGAACAGTGATGGGCAAACTACAGCCAGCGGGCCAGATGTGGCCCCCTAAAATGTTCTACAGGTGGCAGGACATTATTCCTAATCTGACGAATACAATGAGTAGGATATGATAAAATGAACTTTGAAAGAGTTGCCTTAGAAAGAGACTGACAGATGAGCATTTCCTTTCCTTTGGCCTCCTCTTTACAAAGTTTGCCCAACACTGGTTTAGAAAGATTCCCTTTTCCCCTATTTTAAAAAATATTTTATATACTATTGGAGTTATTTGTTCATTAAATGCTTGTTAAAAATTCACTTGTGAATCTATCTGGCCTTAAGGCCTTTGTCTTTGGGAGTTCTTTGATGATTTGTTCTATTTTTTAACATGATGTACTTATTTAATTACTTTATTTGCTCTTTTGTTATTTATATTCTTATAAGTATTCATCAATTTCACTTAGATTGTCAGATTTATTGGCATGTAGTTGGACAAAATAACATCCAATAATTGCTTTAATTTCTTCATTGGTTGTGATTTCACTTATGTTCATTTTTGATGCTTGAAATTTGGTTTTCTCTTTTTTATATCAAATTAACTAATCGTTTTTCTATTTTAATTAATTTTTTTCATTAAGCCAACTCCTCTTATTTACTAGATAAATGATTTCTTTACTTTAAATTTCATTAATTTCTCACTTTATTTGCCAAATTTCTAATTTGGTGTTCATTTGGGGATTTTTAATTTATTCTTCTTTCTATTTTTTTCATTGCATATCCAATTCATTAATCTAGTCTTTCTCTAAGTTTTTGATTAAGAATTAAAAGATGAATTTCTTGCTAAGTACACCTTTGGGTATATCCAATAAATTTTGAAACATTGTCTCCTCGTCATTTTCTTTAATTTTTTTCTTTGACTTATTCTTTGACCCATTTATCATTTTGGATAAGACTGTTTAGTTTTCAATTAATGCTTAAACTTTCTTATGTTGCCCTTTCTGGAGTATAATTTTCATTACATTATGACCTAAAAAGTACACATTTAATAGTTCTGCTTTCTACATTTAGATGTGAATTTGATGCTCTATAATATGGCCAATTTTTGTGAAAATGATATGTACTGCTGAGAAAAAGTGTTGCTTTCTAATCCCATTCATTTTTCTCCTGTGGTCCAGCCTTTCTAAAGTTCTCTTTACCTCCTTAACTTCTTTCATATTTATTTTTTATTGGAATTATCAACTTCTGTAAGGGGAAGTTTGAAGTCCTCCAGTAGTAACATTTTAGTATCTAGTTCCTCCCTCATGTAGCTTTTCCTTTAGACTCTGTTTGCTGTGCCATTTGGTGCATACATATTTAATATCGATATTGTTTCACTATCGATGGTGCATTTTATCATAATGCAATTTCCACCCTTATCTTTTTTGATTTATTAGTTATTATCTTTATCTGAAATCATGATTATTACCCGTGTTTGTTTGTTTTTTTACTTTAGCTAAGGCAAGTAGATTCTGCTTCAACCTCTTACTTTTACTCAGTGTGTGTCCCCCTGTTTTAAATATGTTTCTTTTAAACAGCAAATTATGGGACACTGATTTTTAATACAGTCTGCTATACTTTTCTTTTTTATGAGTGAATTCATCCCATTCATACTCACAGTTATGTTTACTAATTATGTGTTCCCTACATATTATTTCCTGTTTACTCTTTGCTTTCTCTCTGCCTCTGTCTCTGTCTTCCTCTCTGTCTTTCTCTATATATATGTCTCTGTCTCTGTCTCTCTGTCTCTGTCTCTGTCTCTGTCTCTCTCTCTCATATTTTACTCTTTCTCTGTTCATGGTTGTTTTGTTTTCGCTGACGGCTTCTCCCAGTTCACCCTCCTTTTTGTCTACCCAATTCCAATTATTCTCCCTCCCTTCTAACTTCTTTATAAGGTAAAGTAAGTTTCTATAACTGGCTGAATGTGAGATTTATTCCATCCTGAGCTACTTCTGCTGAGAGTAAGGTTCAAGTATACTCCACCATCTTCTCTTCCACTATATTTGCCTCTTATATGCCTCTTAATGAGAGGCAATTTACACCATTCTGTCTCTCCTTTTCTCTTTTGCCCATGTGTTCCTCTTTTCCATCCCTCTTTTTTGGAAGGATATAGGGTAAGAGGATATCAGCCATTTTATTTTTCTTCCTTCCTTCCTTCTAAGTGTATACCTTTATAGTGCTCTGATAGTGATATGGCTCTTAAATATCTTAGGTATTTTAAGTATCTTACATTCTTTAATTACTTTGCCTTTCTAAAGTATTATAGATATCTAATTATTTCAATTATTACGTTCCCAGATATGAATAGACACAATTCTACCTTATCAAAGTCCTTAAGATTTCATTTTACCTTTTTATGCATCTTTAAAGTGTTAAATTTGCTCTTCAGATTTCGTTTCAGCTCTGTTTTTTTTGGTCAGAAAAGTCTGAAATTCTACTATTTTGTTGAATGTCCATTTCCCCCCTGGAGGATTATGCTCAGTTTTGCTAGGCATATAATTCTCGGTTGTAATCTTAGGTCCTATGCCTTGTAGAATACCATACTCCATGCCTTTCAGGCCTCTAATGTCAACATTTTGCCTACTTTAATACAAAACTCTTATGTATAGTGTGAAAACCATTTAAATAATGCTATTTGAAAATACTTATAATTAGTGGAAATTAGCTCAGAGAAGGGAAGATAATCTTGTTTCATTTATTATAAATCAGTTTATTAAATTAAAATATTCAAATAACTAATTAACCATTCAATGTGCTGAAATAAATCAGAAAGGAAACAAACTTATATTTCTCAGTTGAAAACAAGTAGCCAATATACTTATTGGAATCTAAGATATGATTTATTTATTATCATGGAAATGATTAAGAATCTGTACTGAGTTATGCCACTGTTAAATGAAGAGTTATTAGAAAACATAACAGAAGGTATTAATACCTAATTATATAAAATTGATTTGTAATTAACTCAACAGGAGTATAAAAATAATTCCAGCAGAATTAATGAAGACAAAATTAAATAGGAAGATTTCTCTACTTGCTTTAATTAGTTTTGTTTACCAGGCCATATTCATGAAAAATATACAGTATTTGAATCCATTTAAATGTCCTTATTATTTCTTAACTATCTCCTTACAATTTTGTAGCTTTATTTTTCACATGACCTTGTTTTTTGCCCTGATGTTTTTATTAGAATGAAGTACTATTATTCAAGATAAAGATTTTAGATTATAAAATTACAAAGTTCTTTTTCTTTCTTTCTTTCTTGTGATCTCAAACAATATTCCTTAGGTGTCTAGTGTTTTTCCACTCTGCTTGGCTGACCCAAATCTATTATTCATGTCTGAACCCACCCCAGCACACAGTACTCTGCAGCTCTCTCACCTCCTCATCCCCATCACTATTCCACAACCCAAACCCAACAAAATATTTAGAATTTGACTCTAGCCTGTATTTCTAGCTGTTTTATATATAATTCTCCTTTGGGATTCTGTGTCAAAACTCAGCTGGTCTACATGGACTGTCTTCCTTACCTGAAATAGACACCCTCCCTTCTTCTGCTTCTCAGGATCCCTAGGTTCAGTTAAAGCTCAGTATAAACATTTCCTGTGTAAAAACCTTCCTTATCCCTTTGCTCCTAAATATCATCCCACTCCTTCAAAATAATACTTGTATTTACTTCATATACATATATATGTATTATTTACTTTTATATATGCATGCTTTTTCTACTAGAACAATGCTAGCTCTCTGAGGCAATGAGGCGATAATAATTTCTTTGCCTTTGCATTGGAATATAGTAAGTCTTAATAAATATTGATTGATTGATTAATGTATCTCATTTTTGTTAGATTTTACTCTTTCCTAGGAGGTAGAGTTGTCGGGGAAAGAATTTTAGACTTAAAGTGAAAATAAACCTGGATTCTAATCACACTTCTAATACTAAGAATTTTTTATTTTTCTTTTATTTTTTAATTTTCCACAGAAAAACCATTTAACCTTTCTGAGCTTTTAGTTTAATTATTACGAGTTTGCCTGTATCTCCCATATTGTCCAAGTTAATAAGAAGTGAATTCAAGGCTTAGCTTACTCTTTATTGATTATTATACTGAACATTTTGAACTAGATGTCCTATAGAATCCCCACCTTACTACATCCAAAGTTGAAATCATTATCTTTCTCCCCCAAACCAATACTCTTCTAAACTTCTGTAATTCTGTCAAGTACCACCATTACTCTGATCATGCAGTATCATATTCTTAGTATCATCCTTGACTCCTCTCTCCCCTTCACTCCACTTACACATCTATTATCTTAGTTCAGAACCTCATCCTCTCCCACTAGGATTATTGCATTAGCCTTCTAATTATAGTCCACACTTCATTAAGTACTTACTATGTGAAAGTAGTTTTTCATATGGAAAAACATAAGATTTTCTCTCTTTTTTCCAACCACTTCATCTATCACACAACTGTCGAACTGATTTTTGCAAAATGTAAATCTAAGTATGTAACTTCTCTATTTGATAATGGCTACCATTATCAAATACAAACTACTTTCTTTGTCATTTAACACAACCTAACCGTAACTTGACTATCCAGACTCATTTCACTTTATTCACCTTCATGCATGCTATGGCCAAGTCAAACTGACCTTCTTGTTCACTCACAAACACACATACCTGATGTCTCAACTTTTCTCTCCTTCTATTATTGTCAGGATACCAGCGAAATCATTAGATTGTTCCTCTGTTGTCACTCACTCTTGCATTGTGACTAGCCCTTCCATTTCTTTTATATATTTTCATAATTACATCTAGTTTTTCTTTAAACTTCAGCTTAATAGAAATAACAAGTCCCAAGTATATTTAGGCCTATTTAAGGGGAGTTATTATCAGAAATCCTTGAATTTTACTATCTTTTTATTTGTACACTAGTTCTATTCCATATTCAGATTTCTTCCTTAAAAGTATTTTTAATACTTTAAATTTTTGTTTCTACATATATATCTGTGGTGATTTTACATCTTTTAATGAAAACAAGCTCTAAGAGTATTGAATATGAGAAATGTAGTATTCTATTGTAATATGAAGGTGACATATCATTGGATATGAAAAAAAAACCTTTATATTTCTGCTTGTAGATAATATCTAGCACAATTTTCACATCCAAATCTTCACTCTAAATGGTGACTTTGTTCTACAACCATTTTTTCTCTTTAAGCTGAACTTTATACATTTAATTGTGTATTAATATGCATAAATATGATTACCTAATGTGGTTCATGTTAAATTCATAGGTGGGTAACAGAGGACCACTTATGATGAAGGATCATCACATGTATAAGGAAACTGCATATTTGTTGCCATTTTGAGAAGAAAGAATCAATATTCCAGATTTTAAAGTCGAGTATCAGCATTGCTTGTTTGTTTTTTTTCAAGAGGTGGTTGGGTTTTTTCTTTTTTTTTCTTTTTTGCAAGCTGTGAATATAAATTACTTTTCACAGAATTTTGTACTATTTTGGAAGCATTTACAAGAGAATTAGAAAATATTTTGAATATAATTTGGTGAAAGGAAATAAGAATTTAAGATATCTTTTACTTTTAGTCACTAATGATGAGAACAATATGCCTTCTGTTCTTCAAAATACATGCTCTTCAAATCTTCAGAAAAACATCAACAAATATGCAAAATGAACTAACATTTAATATGTTAATGTTTATAAAATGTTCATGTATATGTATACATATTTTAACACTTTTAATCTCACAAAATCCCTTGAAACATTATTATTATTATCTCCATTTTTATAGAAGAGTACATAGAGGCTGAAAGAGATTAAGTGAATTACTTAGGTTTACATTACTAGTAAGTACATGTACCAGGATTTGAACTTGGCTATTCCTAATTGAATCCAGTGCTTTATCCACTATAGCAAAATTTATAGACATGTGTAAGCAGAGACCTTTATATTCATCAAGGCAACTAATTGGAAAAATCGAATTAAAAGTCACTTGTTAAGCACTCAAAATTTGTTACTGTTTAAAGTGTTGAAAATAAAAAGGAACACAAATCATTGCCAGCTCTCAAGAAATTCAGTGGGGGGATAGCTGTTAAGAATTATGTATCTAGGGGGGCACCTGAGTAGCTCAGTGGATTGAGAGCCAGGCCTAGAGATGGGAAGTCCTAGGTTCAAATCTAGCCTCAGACACTTCCCAGTTGTGTGACCCCTGGCCAAGTCACTTGACCTTGGAACCAATACACAATATTGATTCCAAGATGGAAGGTAAGGGTTTAAAAAAATTAAGTATCTACAAGATATATACAGAGTAAATGGAATGGACTCTTAAAGGGTAAGGGAAAAAAAGTTGGGGGACTGGGAAAGATCTACTGAAGAAGATGGGATTTGATCCGAATTTTGAAGAGGGTGATTATTCCATTTATGGAAAAGAGATATTGTAAATATCTGGAGAACAAAAAATGAAGTGGAAGAAAAGTAAAGTTAGTCAGTATTGCTAGATCATAGAGTGAATGAAAGATAGCAAAACGTAAGAATACTAGAAAAATTGAAGATGATAGATTATGAAAAGGTTTAAATGCTACTGGAATTTACTGAATGTTTGTGTGCATTTGTGTACATAAATGTATTGCGTATATGTGTGACGTGATCAGATCTTGGCATCTGAGATGGATTAGAGTGAAGACTTAATAGAAGGAGGGGTTTTTAATTGATCCAGGAGAAAGAGGTTTAGGACTTTGTCTAAGTGGAGAGGTTATATATACCAGAAATTTTATGACATTAGAAACAAGAAGATTGGTGGCTAATTGGATAGGGGGGGGGGGGAGAAACAATAAAGTTATGAGCCTTGGTAACACTTTATATATTGTAGGGAAGTTAGAAAAAGAATATTATTTTGGGGAGAAAATCTTAGACATGTTGAGTTTGAGACTTTGAGCAAAATTCAGTTCAAAATGTTCAAAAATCATTTGGTGATATAGGGCTAAAGCTCTCTTTATTTCTGTCTTTCTTTGCATCTCTGTCTCTCTCTGTCTCTCTTTTCCCAGTCCAAATTTCCCTAGAGGGTATAATTCCTATTCCCCCCCCCCCCAGCACATCCTGCCTTTCATCACACATATTTATATCAATGTCATATTCTCCCATTGGATTTTAAACTCTTTAAAGGCTGTGACTGCATTGTCCTTCATCTCTAAATATCCCATTGTGCTTTTTGCATATCATCAAAGAACCATAAAACCTCAGACTTGAACCTCAGAGGCCAAAGAATATGATCTTTACTAAAACAGGAATTCCTTTAACAATATTTCCTGTAAACAGATTTATCAGAATCTTTAAACTGCAATGCCTTATAAATTATTGCATTTTTAAATTTATAAAACCCCCATGACTACTAGAAAGATACAATTGTAGTGAAATCTATTTCTCAAAAAAATTTAGAATCTATAATAATTAAAACTACCAAGTCAAAAGAGGCTATAAGGAGAGAAACATTGTCAGTTATGGATAGGGAAGGTGGCTTTGGAGTCTGGAAGCCCTCAGAGAAATTCTTTTTCTGATGCATACTGAATGTGAGACTATGGGTAAGTGACAACTTCTCAAATCCCCTGGCAACCATTTAAATTGTAAATTTAATTTTTAATTGTAAAATTTAATTTTAAAATTAATTTAAAATTGTAAAAATTAAATTTACAATTTAAATGGTCACTCTTAATTGATGTAGAAAGTGAGTACCTATGCCAATGAAATTAAATTTCTAGACCAACAACACATATACCACAAAGATATTTGCCTATATTAAAGTTTTATGTCTATTACCAAGGAGATATAAGTGAGAAGGAGAATTCCAAGGCTTTTTCTTAAGTATGTTATCCAGGTTTCCATTTGGCATGAATTATTCAGCTAATTCTTTAAATATATCCTACATTATGTCAGAAACCACATCGTGAAGACATTAAGGTCAATAAACAATTACTCAAATTATAAAATTCTGTAGATTATCTAGTCTGACTTTTTATCTGGAGCATAGATACACTCTATGACATTTCCAGCTATCTGTCTTCTACTCTCTCTATAAAGAGTCTAAGATTAGAGAAATCATTTGTTTCTTACATGGTCCATTCTATTTTCAGAATTCAATGATACTTTCAATCCTATCTTGGGTTTGGGAGGGCTTTGATTTTTAAAAAAAGATACTAATTTTACTCTGCCTGGCTATAGAGGAATCAGTGAATTAGCAAACATTTTAAAAGAAGCTACTAAATACCAAGAGCTATGCCACATTCTGGGAGATATGGGTGGGGGAAGGAATCAGTTCCTACACTCAAGGAGCATATTATATTCTATAGGCGATTATGATATGTACATAAATAAGTAAATGTAAAATAAATACAAGAAAGTTAAGGAGGGAAGTCAGTGCCTGGGAGGAGGGAAGGTGGAGAGGAAGTATAGAGTATGGTATATGAATCTTATCTCAAAGGAAGTAGGGATTCTATGAATGATGCAGCATAACAGATCTAGGGCAAATAAGAGAAAAAAATCCTGATATTTATGACTGTCTGAGCAAGTCACTTAACCCTGTTTGCCCCAGTTTCCTTATCTTTAAAATGAGCTAGAAAAGGAAATGGCAAACCACTCAAATATATTTAACAGGAAAACTCCAAATGGGGTCACAAAGAGTTGAAACCACTGAACCACAGCAAAAATGAATAAATTGTTTTAGGAATTATTGTGCTGTCCCTCACCAGTGTCTTCCAGTGAAGGTCAGAGGGATACATCATTTTGGACATCTCTCCTTCTATATCTCCATCTCCTTATTTCCTTCAAATTTTACCTAAAACTCCACCTTCTACAAGAAGCCTTTCCCAATCTTTTTTTGTGGTTATTCTAAAATTTAGGAGAAAGGAATTCACTTAGAAGTTCCTAAGAGATAATGATTAAAATTATTAGCAGCTTTTTTGTTTAGTAGGTCACATTGAGGAAAAAAAAGGTGATGATTTCTAAAATTAAAGAGCAAAGGGAGCATTGAGAAAGTGATAAAAAAAAAAAGTAGGAGCAAAGTAGAGCAACTGTGTAATTTGATCCAAGCAATTCTCGATTGGGTCAGAAGCTAGTAATCAAAAGCAATTTAGGTCATGTCATCTTGATCAGAGAGATATACTGGTTCCTGGGTGGCCATGTACCTCACTGGTTGTTTGCCTTGAATTTACATTCAACCTGAAATCTGATGTTTAAAATGAAGTATTTGGGAGTTATTTTCTCTGTAGGAAGAATTTTCTTCCTCTAAACAAAAGGCAATGAATACCCATAAAAATGATTTCTAAGAGGTAACCAGTGCCTTTGAAGGCCAGTGTTTTGATATTATTGATTGTTATCATTAAAATTCGAAAACTATATTAAACTTAATACCCTCAAGGTCTATATTGTACGACTTTCAACCATCCAATCTCATTTTAGAAGGGATATCTATCTCATCACATAGATTCAGAATGTTTCTTCTATAAAGTTCCAGTTATGGGACCTTGGATTATAGCTCAAAAAACTCTGAATCAATCTTTGGAAATGGAAGTTATCATCCAAACATTTTATAGGGCACTTCATTTTAGACCCCTTCAGAATTACGTGACTCTTCAAGCTTTAAAGATGGTGTCAATTTGTTGGGCCTCTACTGTCACTAAGGTGAAAATCCTTTCAAGAAACTTTTTTAAAAAATCACATAGGAAAATATTATTAGTTTCCAAAATCCTTGCTAAAAAGTTACCAGATTACTTTTTCTTAAGGAGGGCATTTCTTCTTTCCCTAGATATGCGGTTCAGACTTATACAATTGTAAACATTTTTAAATTCAAATAACACCTAGAGTATATCAGAGTGCTAAAGAATATATCTGAAAGAAATGCCCTAAGCATAACAATTCAGAAGCAAATTGCAAGAAATACACAATTCAATAAATTCCTTTATACAGCTTCAGATATATACTACTCTGGAGAAAGGGCCTGATGTGAAGTAATATGAGCAAGGCTCAAAGCAGTTCTAAAAATTATGTTCATAGTAACATAGGATTGTTTGTGATTACGCATGTGGATATTTGACCTAAAAATTGATTAAGAATGAAATAGCTTCTCTTCATATTTAATCTGGAATTACCAAAAAATTCCCCAAACTCTCTATGGGGCATTTCATATTAAACCTTTAGAGACCACTTCTCTTTTTTTCTCTCAATTTTGTTTTGCCTCGACCTTGTCCTGTAATTGTCTAAAAATTGTCAGTCTAAAAAAACTTGGACTTTCCTTATGAAGATGCTTACTCAATAAAATAAGTGAAGTTATTCCAAGTGATGAAGTATCTGACTACTTTCATAACTTCTATGTATGCATTGAACTTGTAGAGAAGAAAAATACCTTGGAGATCTCTACACTAACCCACTCATTTCACACATGATGAAACTAAGTTTTATTAAGTTATATAGCTATTTTGTGGTAGAGTTAAGCCTAGATTCCAGGTCTAAGGAAGAGATTTAAGTTCCTGAAAAAGATTAAAATAAGAAAACTATATGCAAAGGCCCATATTGAAAGAACAGCACAACATTGTGACTAGAAAGCTGAACTTGAAGTAAAAAATGCACACAGGGTAAAGTCTCACTTCTGACACATAAATAGTTCTGTGAAACTGGAGAAGTTACTTAACTTCTTAATGTCTCAGGAAATTCTCTAAGATTAAACATTGCAGTAGAGATATTAGTCTGAATGGTAGGTGGAGTTTTTTCCCTTAAAACCCCTATATTTATGAAATCACAGATTCAGTTCAAAAAGATATCACGAATCCTGATCTAAAAGTCAACCCATGGGGGGAAAGATTTAGAACAATATTCTCTGACAAAGGTCTAATTTCCCAAACATATAAGGAAATAAATCTAATTTACGAGAAATCAAGCCATTCCCCAATTGACAAATGATCAAGGGATATGAATAGTCAATTTTCAGATGAAGAAAATGAAACATTGTGGAACAATTGTAAGAATAATCACAGCCTGTTTTAACCAATTTTATGATAGAAGGGGGAGATAGAGAGTCTATGAGGTGAGACTCTCTTCTAGCTCTCCCCTCAGGGCCAAATATACACTGGGAGACTTTGAGTGTCACCCCAAAACTGGGTGACCTGGATGGTCCTGCTGCCCCACAGGAGTTGGGGACAAGGCTTCTCTATAAGATAAGGTATTGGGTACCCCAATCCGATTCTGAACGAGGGCAGGGTTCATGCAAGCCTCCTCTGAGGTCAGCCATCTTCACAGCAGGTGGTCTGGCTCCAAGATGGAGGCAGCCAGACCAAGCTGTGATTCCCCTCCCCCTCATCTCTCAGGCACTCAGGAACACTATCTGAATAATGAATGGCATTTATTAATATCAATATAGGGGTTGGGGAAAGGGGTGAAGGGCAGAGGGATTTTGGGGTACCCTCTTCTCTATTTCTATGGGGTCCATCACTCGGGTGGAAACCTTTAGGGTTCCCACTCGTAAGCGTCTCCCCCTTGTCCCTTCTCCTTCTGTTTCTATTTCTATACTTTTCTATAATTGCAAGTCAAACCAGAAAGGGTCTCTCAGCAAGGTTGGGTAATAGGGGAAGGAGCCTAAGAGATCGCTCCTAAAATGGAGTCCCAAACTTAGCTAACTCAATGATTGAAGTCTTGCTGGGTAAGATGCAATGGGATGCCTTTGACCAGGGAATCAAGGTTTCAATGTCCAAAGAAAGATCCTCAGGAAACCCTCAGGACTGGATTCGAGCTGAGATGTTTTCCTCCTCCCTCTCTCAGTCCTCCGCAGGAAGTCCTTCCTCTCTTCCTTCCTCTGGAGAATTACCCAGAATTCCCTCTCTGGTCCCAACTGTCAGTAACAGTCACCAATGGCCTTCTTCTGGCTCTTTTTGTCCCATCCCCCATCCTTACACAGTCAAATGTAATAGATTCTGAAATAGCAATGCAAAGATCAAGAACAATCCCATGGAACTTATGAAAAAGAATGCTATCCACATCTAAAGAAAGAACTATGGGAGTAGAAACACAGAAGAAAAGCATATGATTTATCACTTTATTATATGGGCATATGATTTGGGATTGTGGTTTTTAAAAGATTACTCTGGTACAAATATGAATAATACAGAAATAGATTTTGAGTAATAAGTCATGTATAAAACCAGTGGAATTGCTTGTGAGCTTCGGGGAGGAGGGAAGATGAATCATGTAACCATAGAAAAATATTCTAAAAAAATAAAAATTAAAAAAAAATAAATAAAGCCAATCTATGGTTATAGTTTAGTATTGAAACTTGTTACAACCTAGGGCAGTGATAGAGAAGCTTTCAGAGATGGAATGCTGTGCCCCACCCCCACCCGACCCCCCAAGACCAAGTGCCATGCCCACCCCCCTTGGCTGCTGAGTGGAGGGGTGGGTGAAGTGAGGAGCAAGTGTAAAGGGGGGAAGGGGAGGGGAGGGGAGTGGCTGGAGCACTCTGCTCCCTTCCACCTCTGCCACCTGTGAGCCTCCCACCTTCCCCACTGTGGGCTGCTGGGCAGAGGGGTGGAGGATGTGAAAAATAGTCATGAGGCACAGTGGAGAGGGTTAGGGACCTTTCTAGTAATGAAGTGGGAGGGTTGGGAGGTGGGGCCTGGGAGGAGGGTGGCAGATGACTGCTCTGAGCTGTCTTTGTCACCCATGCCATAGGCTTGCCATCGCTGACCTAGGGAGTGGGGAAAAAGGTGGAATTCATTTTAGGAGATAATTAATCTCTCTGAGCCTCACTTTCATCATCTGTAAAATGTAGAAAACTATATTTGTATTACCTCCACTAGATTTATTTCAGCAAAGTGCTTTTTAATTATTAAACAGTTATAAAAGTGAGTTGTTATGCTTTTATCATAAACATATTACTCATAAAAAAAGCTGTCTCATATTTAATTGTTTTTGGCACATAGTAGGTTCTTAAAAGATGCTAGGTGACTGATAATGGGTAGGTGGTCTTTAAGCAAACAATGTATGAAAGTCTAAAAATTTTAAATTCAGGGAGTCCCTATTCACTTTATAAAAATATTCTATAATATTTTATTTAATAATGATCTTCCCTTATGCATTTTGAACACCATTTATTATATAAAAATTTGATTTAAAGTCATTTGAAGAAGTAAATTTCTTGCCAACTCTATACATGTGGCCAATTCAGTGAGTAGTGAGGAAAACCAAAGTCTCTGAATTTCAATGTACAAATCTTAGGTTGGTAAAGCTGCAGAAATAATTAAAGAATCGCATTTAATTTTATGTCATGTTTCCTGCCATGCAGAATAAAAGATAATCTCATCATCTTTCAATTAGGTTAAAAAAAATAAAGCTGCTCTCTCAGAGACACTGATAACATTCTCACCTAACTGTTGAATGAATGAACTATATCATTGAAGGGGGGCAGTAGAGGAGGAACCTGTAACATACCATTTGGTTTTCAAGTTTTAAGGAAATGTCCAGAATTAATTGAATAGTCTATATTATATAATAAATCAAATAATGCAATCCAGGGTTTAAAAAAAAGAGAGAGGAACTTGAATGTGGGAAAATAAAGACATTTTCTGATCTGTTTTATCACTAAAAGCTTTAGAAAGATCCCAATTGGGATAACCCTTAGTTCTTTGCCTTTTGAAATCCTATACATTTTTCACCTCTGCTCAATTGCTACCTCTCTCATGAAATTTCACATTCCTGCAGCTACAAGTGATACCTCCCTCCCTCTAGTCTCTGAACTGTATACACATTGTTTGGACTCCTTTCATATGCACTTATAATGTGTGCAAGGTCTAGCTACTCAAATAGATTATAAGCTCTTTAAAGTGAGGATTCTATTTTATATCTCCCAATGCTTAAAACATTGTCTTTTACAAATAAGTGATAGAGATATTTGTTGAATAAAGTTTGGAGAAATATGGGGTGAGTCAGTGAGGGAATTAAGATGCATTATTTTTCAGATAATGAATGTTCTGTATTGTGGATACAGGTTAAGTTCACTTTTTGCTAAGTTTTATTTTTTTGAAGACAAACTATTAAGAAACCACCATTAGTATCTCCAGTGAATTATTGTTTGAATATAAATTAATATCAGATTTTGTGCAAAGACAAAGAAATGGATGATGTTTCAAAAATAGAATTTTCTTTAAACTCTTTAATCAGACAACAACGATGATGCTCATTTTTATTAATTGTAGAATTTTAATAACTTATATTTTTGCTGAACTTTACAACTACCAAAAAACTATGGTACACCCAAATAAGCCATAATGATTCTCTATTACTTGGGGGAATTGGATATTAACTGTACTTCTTAGCATTTAAATATCTTTACTTCCTAACTAGTTTTCACCTTTCCACTCATATCCTCTCTCTATTTTCTGTGGTTCATTCATGGGGTTCTACTTTATGTTCTATACAGTTGAGAACAAATCTTTCATTTCCTATCCTTTGTATTATCTGTTCCCTTTGCCTGGAATGTATTCCCTCCTCATTTTCATTTTTCAAGACTCCTTCAATGATCTTTCCTTCAAAACTCCATTTACATGTAACCATCTTTTAAAGTCTTTTCCAATTCAGCCTCTTACCAACACTTTCTAATATAGTCCTTCCTAAAATTGCTTTATATTCATCTTTTGCATGCTGTGTGTTTACTCTCCTCTTCGATTGTAAACTACTTGAGGGGAGATAGTATTTCACCTTTGCCATCATATTCCCCAGTACTTAAAACAATACTTGTCACACAAATTATTAATAAATACTTCTTGATTGATTAAAATCCCAAATAGCAATGTGCAAAGGAAATTTTGTATAGATGTGGAAACTGAGGCTTAAGGAGGTTAATTAACTTGTTCAAATCTCCTTGGATTAATAATTTTCTGATTGCTAAACACGGATAATCTTCATAACTCAAGATTATAGGCCACCCTCCTACCCTATTCTGTTTTTAGTGATACATTAGCTCTCAAACCAAGCAATCCCAGGCCCAGGGCCTCCCAAATGCCTCACACTGTCCTGAGATGCAGTCTTGAAGATCCAGTTCTTTAAACTTCAATGATTCAGGGTTTCTAAGCCCTAAAAAGTGGAAGATTGAGCAAAACTCCAGGAGACCCTGGGTGAGATTAAGCAGTTTAGATCTTCCCACCCAAAAGTATAGCAAGGGGAGGTCTTTAGCCCTGGAACAAAGCCCCAGTAGGAAACTAAAGCTAGGGAGGTTGAATAAATCAATCCATATCAATAATTATTGTAAATCTAACTATGACAACTATAGGCAAACACTCAATAAATTTCCCACAAATGCTACATGAATACCTAGAAGAATTGAAGCAATAGATTTTTAAAAAATGAAATATAAGCTTGTGACAAATTGGATGGTGAAAAGAGACATAGAAGGAATAAACGTAATCCAAAATAATGAAATTCCTTAAAATTATAATAGAACAAACAAAAACTAATGATTCCATGAGACAGCAAGAAATAGTCAAATAAATCTAAGAAAATTGAAAAAATAAGATATCTGATATCACAAATAACTGATGTGAAAATACTTTAAGGAGAGATAATTTATGAACCTTTCATGTAAGTCATGAAAATAAAACCCCTGAACTCTATGTTTGAAGAAATTATTAATGAAAACTTCCTAGATTAATTATATCCAGTGAAAAATATCCACTAATTATCTCACTAAAAGGAACTCCAGAAAGAAAAGACCCTTATGTCTAAAAGCCAGAATTCTACCATGCAATCTCCTTACCCCCAAACTTCGTGAAACTAGAAAGAAGTTCACAAACTGAGGATAACATATGGTCTGGCATCTTATAGCTAAAAAAAAGGAGATTTTTGAATATGATATTCCAAAAGGCAAAATAGACTTAAAACCAAGAATAACTTACCTTGAAAATCTAAGTAGAATCTTACAGAGGAAAAATGAAACTTTAATGGAATATTTTCAAATATTTCTGATGAACAGACCAGGCATTTAAAAATATAAATATGGTTCACTGATACCTAGAAAGGTCAACTTATTTGAATATTTGAAAGAAACAGAATAATAACATTCTCATAAGATGAAAAGAAATGATTGTCCTTTCAGAATCATAATATTCTAGAGGTAGATTAGTTTTATTTATAGGATTTTCAAGTTGGAAAAAGAAGGAAATGTAGAAAGAGGAATATACTAAAAGGAAGAATAGAATGGTAAAACTCACTAATTATCATAGTAGGCAATTATAATATGAGAATAATATATAAATATATGGAGTGATATATTCTACATGGGTATAGAAGTGTTCATTAGATGAAGTTCATTTATCTAAAAGGGATACTGAAACTAAAGATTCTCTGTGTCAAAATATATCAAATTCAAAGAGAGAATAATCAGGGATAGTATGTGTATGAGGCAAATGAGAGGAGTAGCATGGTGGGAATCATAAGAAACTTGATTCTGAAAGGGAGACTTAAAGGTGAAGGTAGGGGAGGGAGTTAGCAACAGTGATACACATTCCAAAAAGAAGGCAGTTGTAACAATTTTTAAAACTACTGAAAGAATTCAAAAAGAAACACAATAATATTTGGGAAGTAAAATATAGAATCTGTGTGGGGAAGAAGAGGGAGGAAAGAGAGAGACAGAGAGAGTATTAGTGGTGGTACCTAAGAGGAGATTCATAATTTCCTATAAAATTCTTTATTGGTGTCCTGTTGTGTGTACATGGATTTTTATATGTTTATTTTTCAGATTTTCTTTTTAAATATAAGAGAAAGAAGAATGAAATCTCTTTCAGGGGAAGTACTATTTAACTTCTATCTTTATATCCCCAAAAGCTAGTATAGTGCTTTGTACATAATTGGCATTTAATAAAAACCTATTGATTTATCAGTATAATAAAATAGAGCCCTATGTGGATTCTCTGTCTCAAGTTCCTTCTTCCAAATCACAATATTACTTCTCTACTTAAGAAATGGTACTGTTATCTGGGATCAAATTAATAATTGGCCTCAACTTACCTTTCAGGGCTTTCTCCTGATGCACTCTTTTCTAGTCAAACTTGCATTCTTATCGTTGCTCAAACCTTATTACATTTCATCTCCTATTTCCATACCTTCATACAGATTGTTCCTCCATTCCTAAATTTCATTCTTTTTTTTTTTAATCTTTCACCTCTTAGAATCTGTCAGAGCACAATTCAAGTTCCTACAAAAGGACTTTCCTGATCTTTCCAGTTGCTGATGCTTCCCTTCTATACCCTGAAATAATATTTTACTTATTTTTAATCTATTTTTATATATGTATACCTATTGTTTTCCCTGATAAAATGCTGAACTTTTTGAGAGTAGGAATTATTTCACTTTTGTCTTTCCCTCCCCATCACTTTAAGCATACATAATAGGTCATTGATAAATGGTTATTACTTGTTAATTGTGTAATGAGATTTAAAGATAAAACTTGATACAGTTTTCCTGACTCTAAATCCATTGTTATTTATGCTGTACTAGGAAACATACACAAATAAATACTCCATGAGTAAATCAAAATTATAGTAGACCTGCACTAGAATAGAACTCTGAATAACTACATTCTAATTCTGAATTCCTGAACTATCCTGCTGCATTGCTTTGAACAATTTATTTAATCCATCTGTACCATCATTTCCTCACAAAGAAAAAGAAGATTTGGGCTTAGATAACCTAAATGGTCTCTTACTGCTCTAATACTACATGGCATGAGTCTATGATTCTCTGATATGAACTCATTATGGTGTTTTATGTGGTATCGCTTATACTTCTATTCAATTTTTCAGTTTAGTGTGACAAAAATCATTTAAAAATCAGAATATTCGACTGCTGCAATTTTCCATATTCACATTTAAGTGACTGTCATGGGGTGGGATAAAGAGAGCTCTGTCCACTGTAGAGTGGAAAATAAAGTGCTCTGAATAGAATTTGCTTTGTTGGAAGGTGAAATAAAATTGGCTTGTATTAAAAGTCATGTAAGGGTAAGTTGTTTTTTGTTTTTTTTTCCCTAATAGCTTGTATTATCCTTCACTGGAACACATACAGAGTTCACCAAATTATCAGTGGGAAGAATTATGCTCAGCCTAAGAAGGAGGATAAAGATTAGAATGCCCATTTACAGAAGCAGGTATCTCTGTAAACATATACTTTTTGCCCTACAAAGAGAATAGTTTTTTTTTATATTTAAGTGGGAAAAAACTCATTTGATATAGATTAGAGATGTTATTGCAATCAACACAAGTTATGAATACCCATTAGCACTTTTTAACATTTCATCTAGAATATGTATGTGAGATACCTAGAAAGATCTTGCTCTTTGTTCTCACATGAAACATAAAGTGTTGCATAAAGATAAAGAATGAATGCATAAAAATTCAAAGTAACGGGATTAACTGAAGGGAAAGAGTTCCTTTTCCCTCTTGAAATTTATAACAACGTATACTAACTTGTCCTGCCACTTCATTCTCTCCATTTCAGCTACAGATTTCAATCAGCAGAGTGCAATAAATAGAACTTTAAGCTTCCCTCCTAGCTCTCTAATCTATATGGCTTTTGCTTCTGAGAGACTCTGCCATTATCCATTTAGATTTCAATAAAAGCATCTGGTACAACAAGATTAAGGTTACAAAAAAAGTTCCTTTGTCTTCTAGTAGTGACCAAAATTGTTCTCATTTCATGCAGAGATCTTTTACTATGCCATGGAAACAAGAATACTACCCTGTTAAAATGAAAATCTTAAAAAAGTTATTGACCTGAAAAATGACAGGCTTCTTTTTTCTATTTTTTTCCTATTTTTATCTTTGACTTCTCAAACAAAATGGCTTGGGATGAGGGTAGGGGGTGGTTAAGAGGATACTGTCTCAAAAACATTTTATCTTATTCCACTCATTTGGGCCCTAAAAATGTAACCTCTTTCATGAGTCCCCTAAGCAGAGAAACCTTTCTTCCTCCAGATGCTACTACTGTTTCCAAATATAGAGTCCCATTGATTATTTCTCCATTTATTTGCCACCACTAATGGTAATCCTTAACAAATATTCTTAATACCTTTGTAGATTTTAATGTCATATTGATTCAGGCTGCTTTGATCATATTTGGGCTTGTCCACCAAAGATGTTCTTTCCCAATTTTAATATCATCAACAATTTTGAAGTGTATTTACATTCATCCAGAACAAAGATTTTTTTAGTCACCTATACATACATATTTCAAAATTTTATTGACAGAGATAGAATAAATTTATCTTTAACTCCAAAATCAATCAATAAACATTTAGCATTTAGTAATCATGTATGTTCTAGGAACTGGACTCTGGGAATACACTTTTTTTTTTTTAGCAAGGCTGTCTGTGACTTCAAGGAGCTTCCATTCTTCTGTAATAAATATAGTAGGATCAAAAAAATTGAGGTGAAAATTGCATCAAATCAGTTTTACTAATCACTAGAAATCTAGTTTTACTTTTATAAATTCCTATGAAGAGGTAGCTGGATTATTTTAAATTCCTCATTACTATAAACAATAATTGTACTTACTTTGATGGATCCCTGATTTCAGCAGTGTGGGTAATCTCTGTGCTAAAAAAAGTCCCAATATTTCCATGCCTTTTTATACCTTGAGGATTCTTATCTATTCTATCCATAAATATTCCAAAAATGATTCATCCAGAGTCCTGGAGGCACTTGTTTCATTTTTTAAATATCTCAAGGATACAAGTACAGCATTCTCCATTTGTTGTCTCTCCTCATTACATTGCATGACCTCCTTTCCCATCGTATATATCACTGATAATGTCTTTTAAGTCACTTCTCAAGAACAAATTATCATTACAAATATTCTGTAGCCTACCTACAGTTTCTATGAGTAATCCCCTTACCCTTTAGGTTATTCGTAGTCTTGATTACTCTAGGATCTCCATGATTGGCACATTGTCAGGAAAATGTTGGTCTTGAAGAGTTTTACTATAGTAATGCATTGGGATTTTTGAAGTTTTTTTCATTTTCCCAAATTTGATTCACCTGGTCATTTTCCTAATTATGTTTTACGCATTGTTGTACAGTGGAAAAGAACACAGACTCTGGAATCAAAAAACTTCAAATCCTTCTCAAATGATGTACTATATAATATTGACCAAATCATTTAACCTCAGTTATAATTGTCTCTGATATATCCATCTCAAAAATAATAAACCAACAAAGATAAATGAGTATATTCAATTTCTTTTTTCCCCATTGTAATACTGTCATAGACCAGTTTGGTCAGTTTATTCATTATATTTAAAAACACCTTTTAAATACATACTATTTGCAAATTGGATATTAGATATTGATCGAAACTTTATTTTTGACCTTTAGAAGGCAAAAGTACTATGCTAATATAATTTGTGTTCTCTGATATGAAGTGAAAGCCTTCTGTCATTAGATCTATGACTTTGAGGTTCTGTGGTATCTGGTTGACATATATTTACGTAGACATATTATATAAAAATATGTATTTTGTATATTTACACATTTGTTTGTATGAGTGTACATATGCATGCATATAATATATGCATGGACACACATATTTGTATATATTCTTTCATTTTGTTGCTATTCTTTTCCAACATAGATCTTGATCCTCTTCAATTCAGTAAGTGATTATCAAGAGTTGTAACTTAAGTTTTATTACTCTTTAGCCAATCTAGTGAAGAGCCTCTCCAAATTTAGCCATCCTGGCCTTAAAAGAAGAGAAGTCCATTTGTCCTTAAGCACACACTCAAAACCATTTCACTCTGGTAAGAGTAAGCCTGAGCTACTGCTTTGCCAGTCGCCCTTCTAAGAAGGCTTGATTATCAATATACCTTAATGAGGGGAAACGAGTATCCTGTAGTGGAGAGAGAGGATGAACTCTGAAACTATAGAACATGGGTTCAAGTGTTATCTCTAATGCTTACCACCTGTGTGATGTTAGATTAACTCACTTTTTTTCCTAGGATCTCAACTTTCTTAATTATAAAATTAAGGGTGTTGGACTTGATGGCCTCTGAGTTCCCTTTCCCATTCAAAATGTGTGGTCTTCTGATAGGAATAGGACTCAAATGGAAGAACATGCATATGTGTATCTGAACATATATACAGAGAAGTATAGAGATGGGTTAACTTGGTGATGATGATTAGAAGTATATTTTGGTTTGAGAAAAATGTGTTTTCTACCTTCTTTGCGTTCTAGTATAGATACTTACAATGATATCTTTTGTAGTTGGATTTTTATTGGTTTATCCACTGAGTGGTGCCTATGTAAATAGAAAAATAAGGATTAATCTCTAATAATAAGACAATAGCTTTCTAAATTTTAAAACATCCTTAGTTGTTGGATTTGGACTAAAGATAGAAACAAATAGCTTAATGAAAAGATTATCTAAAAAAAGACAAGGATAAATGAGTAAATATAAATTTTTTTAGTGTTATCTTAGGCACTTTGACAAGTTTGGTCAGTTTATTCATTCAATAAGCATCTTAAAATGCCCACTATTTGCAAGATGAGATGCTAGATAATGATCAAGTTGATTTTTCTCCTTTAGAAGATAAAAGCACTATGCTGATAGAATCAAGGTCATGGATGTGATTGCCATTTGGGAGAGATAACAATTTACTTCCAACAACATACCCTAAGTCTTTAATTTTGATTATTTGTATTTTAGTCTCAAGGCATTTCAGGCAAGAGAATGAAAGAAGTAACATAATACTTTTACCATTACTATAAAATAGGGATTTTAATAAAATAATAAATAATTATAAAATAAATAATAATAAATAAAATCTAAGGATATGCCCCACTAATTATGGGTCAATAACTTTTGCATGCAAAGGACAGCACATTCTTATTCTATATCCTCCCTTAAGATATGAATCTGCTAATGAATGACTCTCCTCACAGTGACTTAGAATGATAAACATCTGACAAGAAGTTTTTGACTTCTTTTGAAAGAACTTCCTGCTTGTTGTCCATAGCAGAATAATACAAAATCAGATTATTTTATTCATGAGAAATATAACCCTTAGTTAGATTTTAAAATATATTTCCAAGAGTTTTGCTAGTTTTATGATTCTAAACCAAATCAGGATTATCTAAAAACAGATGTCCACATTCATTAGGAAAAATTGCTTCTGAGTTATTTGAAAGCCTAAGTATTCCATAATACTTCCTGGGTCTATACAAGCATCCATACCTATAATTTAAAATGCTGTATTGTTTCAAAAATAATCACTTTAGACATGAAGCACATAATTATATCCAACAAAATAATATAAATGGACCCACTTTAAACAGAAATGGACTGCTAAAGACATTCAAAAATATGCTAAGAATTCTTGATGTCCCAAGAACAACTAAAGGCAAAATGAATTCATCATATCATAAGAGAAATCAATTTACATTGTCACTTTTATTATGTTGCTCTTGATAAGTATTTTAAAGACAATGCAATTACAAAGCCATTTTAAATATCTGGATCTTACATAATTTACCTATCTTTATGTATATAATATATTTTATCTATGTAGGAAAATATAAATCTATACATTATATTCTTAATATATAATATTATATGTATAAAAATTTAGAGAATATGTTAGGATTTAGAAAATGATTTGCTAAAGTTCTACTCGTCCCCAAATTTCATTCTGCTATTTAAATGACTAAGAATTCGCAAAGGCTATGCCAGTAAAGAACAAGATCAAACAAGTACTATTAAACCTTGGAACAAGGTTCTAGTAGCTACATTTTATATAGAACTTTAAGATTTGGAAAGCATTTACAAATATTATTTCATTTTATATTCCCCAAAACCACAGGAGGCAGGTACTATTATTACCTCCATTTTACAGATAAGGAAATGTACTCAAAAGTTAAACAATTTGTCCAGTGTCACACAACTAATAAATTCCTGGAGGATTTCAACTCAACTCTTTCCTTTCTCTAAGTCCAATACTTTGACTACTACAGATCCTGACCATTAGAAGCTGGTGATTTTTATCATCTATAGTAAATCATGAATATCATATGCTAAAATCACCCTTTAGTGAAGCTGCAACCTGCCCTGGTGGTAACCATAGTAATGAAAACATAAGTCCTTAACATGTTAAATTATCTTAAAAATCAAGCAAACCTTTTCTCCCACACCCAGGCTCATTAGTACCATAAAGACATGATAACAACAGTAACAAATATAACCATTAATATTGAGAAATGAGTTACCTTTTTAAAAAGTCTTAAAACATGTACCTAGATTTAAAAAATTAAGTTACAGTCTGAGAAAAAATAAAATAGATGCATCTTTACTTGCAAAACAATTCTAATAAAAAACTCACTTAGAAAATCAATTTTTATTTTAAGAATTCAAGTCATTCCTCAATTATTAAATTGTCAAAGACTATGAATAGGCAGTTTTCAGATGAAGAAAGTTATCAATAATCATATAAGAATGTTCTAACACCCTTTTGATTAGAGAAATGTAAATTAAAACAACTCTGAGGTATCACCTCTCATCTATCAGATTGGCCAAAATGACAGTAAATAAAAATGATAAATGTTGGGAATGTGGCAAAATAGGAACACTAATGCACTGCTGGTGGAGTTGTGAATTGATCCAACCATTCTAAAGGACAATTTGGAATTATACCCAAAGGGCTATAAAGAAAGCATATTTTTTGGTCCAGTAATACCACTACTGTGTCTATATCCCAAAGAAATAAAGAAAAAGGGGAAATTGGGCAGCTGGGTAGCTCAGTGGATTGAGAGTCAGGTCTAGAGATGGGAGGTCCTGGGTTCAAAGCCGACCTCAGACACTTCCCAGCTGTGTGACCCTGGGCAAGTCACTTGACCCCCATTGCCCACCCTTACCACTCTTCCACCTAGGAGCCAATATACAGAAATTAAGGGTTTTTAAAAAAAAAAGAATGATAAGCAGGATGATTTCAGAAAAAGCTGGAAAAACCTATGTATACTGATACAGAGTGAAATAAGCAGAATCAGGAGAACACTGTGTATAGTAACTCAAATATTGTGGAACAATCAAATGTGATAGACTTTGCTACTAATGGCAGTACAATAATCCAGGACAATTTTGAGGATTTATGAAAAAGAATGCTATCCATCTCCAAAGAAAGAACAGTTAGAGTAGAAATGCAGATAAAACAAGATTTATCATGTGTTTATTTGAGTATATATTTGAGGGTTTTTGTTCTATAAGATTATTCACTTATAAAAATGAATAATATGGGAAATGTTTTCATGATTATACATATATAACCCAGATTGAATTGCTTGTCAGCTCTGGGAATGAGGAGAGGAGAAGGGAAGGAGACAATATGGATGCTATAACTTTGGAAAACTTATGTGGAAATTTGTCATTAAAATTAAAATTTTAGAAATTAAAAAAAAGAAAATCCATTTTTAAACGATGAGGTCAAAAGTTGGGAAAGAAAAAAAACTTAATCAGCAGTTATTTGTACTTTAATATTTTTATCTTTAAGCTGAATTCTCATCTGTTATTCATGGATAAATAATATAGATGTCTTGAGCTATCCCTTCAAACAATTGCAAGTCATCTTATGGTGCTTACCCATTTTAGTCTGCATTATAAGTATTCTTATTCTTTTTCTTCCTTATAAATTGCAAGTTTCTTGTACAAGTTGCTTAGTCTTTATAACTCTTACACATTTGACATAGCATTTTCTAAATTTTTAACAAATATAAGGGAATGAAAAAAAACTTTTAAATTAAAACTAATAATTTGATAACCAACTAGTAATGAAAACATAGAAAAACAATAGAAATAACATAGAAAAACAAAGTGAAAACATATGCTTGAAGACTAATGTATTTTGTTTTTGTTTATTTCTTATCCCCCCAACCCATTTTATAAAGGGACATTATAGTCAGAGTCCTTGAATTTCTGCAAGAAGTAAAATTAGTTGTTGAGCTTCAAAATAAGACTTAAAGCACTTTTTAGAATAAATTTTGGAAAAACAGACTTAAAATTAACTGACTTTGCTACTTTTGGGGAAAAAAATCTCATACAATCAGCTACATATTCTTTAGACAGTTAAAAATTATTCTGCCAATGCAAGCTTGAATTTATAACAATGATATATTTTAAGTGGTTCTATTGGTTGAAATCATTTGTTGTCATCACTTTTGATATACCAAGGGAACCTTTGCATTCTTGCTGACATCTAGAAGGAATGAATTTTGATCTTTTAAATATAAATCACAATCACATTTACATAGCATTTTAAAGTCTTCAAAATACTTTATTCACCACAAACCTGTGAATAAAGTTGTTCAAGCAATATTCCCATTTTACAGATGGAAAATTGAGCATCAGAAAGATTAAATGACTTGGCCAACATGAGGGGACTTATGGTACTTACCCATTTTATTTTACATTATAGTATTCTTGTGCTTATTCTCCCTTACAAATTGTAAATTTCATAAATAATGTGCTTTGTCTTTATTTTTTATTTTTAAATATTTTTACATGTTTACATAATTCATTTTCTTTCCTTCCCCTCTTCCTTCCCCTCTCCCAGACCTGACAATCAATTCCACTGGGTTGAACAAATGTTCACTTGATACCTATTTCCATATTATTCATTTTTGTTACAGAGCGATTTTTTAAAACCTAAACCCAAAATCATATACTCATATAAATATGTGATAAGTAATATCATATGTTTTCTTTTACATTTCTATTCCCCTAGTTCTTTCTCTCAATGTGGTTAGCATTCTTTTACATAAGTCCATCAGGAGTGTCCTTGCTTGTTGCATTGCCATTGCTACTAGTAGCAAAATCCATTATATTGGATCATTCCACAATGTTTTATTTTCTAGGTACAGTGTTTTCCTGGTTCTTCTCATTTCACCCTGAATCATTTCATTGAGGTTCTCCCGGTTCATATAGAAATCCTCCAAATCATTATTTCTTACATCACGAAAGTATTTCATCACCATCATATACCACAGAAAGTAAAACATTGTGGAACAATTGAATGCAATTGGTTTTACCTTATTGAAGTCCTTAAAATTTTACCCCCTCTTTCTTATTTACCTTTTTATGGTTCTCTTGAATTTTGTATTCGGGCATCAAATTTTCCATTTAGTTCTGGTCATTTCTTTAGAAATTCTTGGAAATCTTCTATTTTATTAAATGCCCATACCTTCCCCTGAAAGTATATAGTCAGTTTTTATGGGTAGGTGATTCTTGTTTGTAAACCCAATTCTCTTGCCTTCCTAAAATATCATATTTCAAGCCCTAGGGTCTTTTAGTGAGGAAGCTGCCAGAGGCTGTATAATCCTGACTGGGGCTCCTTGATATCTGAATTGTCTCTTTCTGGCCCCTTGCAATATTTTCTCCTTGGTCTGGAAACTCTTGAATTTGGCTACAACATTCCTGGCATTGTCTTTTGAGAATCTAATGTAGGGGGTGATCTATGGATTCTTTCAATGTCTATTTTGCCCTCTTCTTTAAGAATACCAGATCAGTTTTTTTTGGATAATTTCTTATAATATGATGTCAAGGCTTTTTTGATGTAGTTCCAGGCTTTCTGGTAGATCAATAATTCTCAAATTGTCTCTCCTGGATCTGTCTTCCTGGTCTTTTCAACAATACATTCATTTTCCTTCTATTTTTTTCATTCTTTATATTTTGCTTTATTAAATCTTGCTGTCTTGTGAGATCATTAGATTCTACTTGCCTAATTCTAGTCTTTAAAGACTGATTTTCAGCTATGATCTTTTGATTTTCTTTTTTGGTTTGTTCTATCCTGATTCTCATGGCTTACAGCAGGTTATTTCTGGTCTCCAATTTCATTATTACTTCATTTGACTACTGTGCCTCTTTTTCCACAAAGGCAATTTTGTCTTTTATGCTATTATATTCTTTTTGTATTACTTTTCATTTCTTTTTCCTACTTTTCTTCCCATTTTTCTTCTACCTTTCTTACTTGGTTCTTGAACTCCTTTTTCAGTCCTGTTTGGAATTGATTGCTTATTTGTCACTTTCTGCTGTTGCTTCTGTATTTTGCTCTTTTTCTCCATAGTTATTATGCAGGGTCAAGAGCTTTTTTTGCTATTGCTTATTCCTTTCGCCACTAATGGATTGTGGTTCCTGCATGTTGGTGGTCATTGTTTTCTTAGCTTCTGTCTCACAGTGCTTTGCCTTGGTAGTATCTTCCCTTCCCTGTCAGAAGCCTGAGTGATGTTAGGTAGATCTGTGATGTTCTTGTTGTAGTGCCTGCTTTAAAGCATTTTGCCATGAGGCTATCTTCCTTAGCTGCTGCTGCTTATATTTCCAGCTGCACCACGAGGCCAGCTTGGTTTCTGCCCAAGCTCCACGTTCTTCAACTATGAGTCTCACTGCCAAGGCCTTGAACTACTGTGGTGCTTTCACCCAGCTCCCGAGAATTTAGAGATTTCCCTGGCTTTCACTCTAACTCTGGGTCAGTAGGTAGTGTGGGAGGGGTGATCAACTTGAGCTTTGTTTAGTGCAGTTTCACCCCCTTATAGAGTGGGAATCACCAGTCACTGCCTACCTTTAATGCTGGATCCATTGGGAGAATCCTTTTACTCATCCAGTTTTGATTTCTGTCCTTTTGAGATGATTTGTAATGATTGGCTGGAAGGAGATTCAGAAGGCTCCTGCTACTATGCTGCCATCTTGACTCTGCCCCCCTATGCTTTGTCATATGGCAACAAAAGGGAGGCTAAAGAATAGCCTTTTTTTGAGAATAACATTTTTGGAGGTGGGAATTTAATCTCATATCTAGTTTCTTTTCAAATAGTTTATCTCTATGTTTGCTCAGCCTAAACTTGACTTTCCTATATGGAATATTCTAAATTTTTTACAATTGAATGGGATTTATTTTAAGAAGTGGAATTGCTGAAAATAGAATATCTAGGCATACTGACACTAATACCATTGCTCTGTCCACTGAATCATACTTTTTGCAAAATCCTATTGATTTGGGGGCAGCTGGATAGCTCAGTGGATTGAGAGTCAGGCCTAAAGACGGGGATTCAGAGCTGGCCTCAGACACTTCCCAGCTATGTGACCCTGGTCAAGTCACTTGACCCCCCCATTGCCCACCCTTACCACTCTTCCATCTATGAGCCAATACACAGAAGTTAAGGGTTTAAAAACATCCTATTGATTGGTATAAAAATGAAAATAGTAGGGGGCAGCTGGGTAGCTCAGTGGGTTGAGAGTCAGGGCTAGAGACGGGAGGTCCTAGGTTCAAATCTGGCCTCAGATACTTCCCAGCTGTGTGACCCTGGGCAAGTCACTTGACCCCCATTGCCTAGCCCTTACCACTCTTCTGCCTTGGAGCCAATACACAATATTGACTCCAAGACAGAAGGTAAGGGTTTAAAAAAAATAAAAATAGTGAAATCTTAACTAACTCTAATAACTAACTGCATGTTATAAACCAAACCCCTCATGCACAAGTTTGTAAGGTATATTGAATTCACATGGTGGTGAGTATTCTTTGAAATTTTGATAAAATAAACCTCCACCTGTTTCATAAACATGTAGTCAGATAGAAGAAGTTGCTCAGTTGCTATCAGAGCCATATCATCACATAATTTACTCATTATTTCACTTCCATCCTACTTATACACACTATGTCTTAATAGTAAAACAGTAGCATTTGGGTTAGGAATAATAATTGTATCAGTATTGTGGTATATTTGAGTTGGAAATAAACATATCTTTAATGTTTGAAGTATATGTGTGTGATATGACAGAAATTCACAGTATATCAGATTAGACAAATTTTGAAAATCCACAATATAAAGATGTGGAAGCTAGATATTCTGATCTATTGCTGAGTCCCTCGTGCTGAGGACAAACAAATTGTGTTGACAAAGAACCAATCAATGCAGAGTTGTCCTCTACATAAATTACTATATTTATCACTACTTTCCTAACTAGCAGGAGAGATAATTAAGTATTTAATTTAAAAGGAGCTTACTAAACTCTTCAGGCTTTATATGATTATCATAGTAAACAGATGTAGTGATGACATCACCAGAAAAGTTTGAAAAATAGAGGAAGTACTTTGAAATTAGATGATCAATATAGGTTATAGAAAAGGAAGCCATACAGTACAATGAATTTATATTCAGAGAATCTGGATTTAAATCCTACCTCTAATATGCAAGCACTCTGTTACCTCAAGTCACTTTAACTCCCTGGAATTCATCTGCCTCATTTGTAAAATAAGTTGGCCTCTGGAGTCACATATTATAGCCCTAAATCTATTATTCTATAAATAATTAATGCAAATTTCATTATAAATATGTGGACATATAGTGCTATTTTATTGTAATTATACACATCAAATTTTAGTTTATTTTTTTTAAAAAGAAACTATGTTACAGGAAGTTAAAAACAGAATGCACTATCAATGAAAGTTGAAAAATCTGTGACTGGCGATTATAGAATAAAATTCTGATAAAATCTCATAAATTTTATGGCACAAGCTGAAGAAATAGAAATGAACTTGGAAATATTAAAATAACATTGGTAACCCTAGATATGATCATATAGCATATGAAAGTCAAATTTCTCTCTAAGTGCATTTATCATTTATTAATTTCTGTGTACTTGATCTCTCACTAACTTTAAAAAAATCCCCTTAATTTTACATTGAAGCTTTATTCAGTTTTTTGGAAGTTGTCAGTGCAACTGACTATAACACAATACTAATTCAAGATTAATATTGGGCCATTCAGTTAGCTCAAGTTTTTTAAATAATTCATTTTATATATTTAGGATTTATAATTTACCCTTTACAAAAAGTCTTTGAAATAGTAACTGTATTTAATTTGGTATTTTAGACTTTCTAAACTATTGCTATGAGAGGTTGCATGGCATAGTGGTTAAACAGCTCAACCAGTGACACATTCAGGATGTGCGGCCCTGGACAAATCACTAGTATCTCAGAGTTCTAGGCAACTCATGATGACTAAAGTTGTTGAGAAACTCCCTGTCTTCAAGGGGAGAAGGAGTTTCCTCACTTATGAATTTCCTGAAGTTCTGGTTCCTATGCTTATCCCATAATTCTTGCTAGAGTGGGGAAAACAAAAATAAAAATAAAAATAAAACAAATAAAAAATGAGCATAGGAAAGTCAAGTTTAGGCTGAGCAAACATAGAGATAAACTATTTGAAAAGAAACTAGATATGAGATTAAATTCCCACCTCCAAAAATGTTATTCTCAAAAAAAGGCTATTCTTTAGCCTCCCTTTTGTTGCCATATGAGAACCATTCAAAGGACTTGAGGATGCTTAGCCAGAGGAGAAAAGAATTGAGACTAGGTAAGGGTTAGTGGAAATCAAAGGCTTCCATGTGAAAAAAGGATTTGTCTTATCCTGTGTGGCCTGAAAGAAAGAAGCACGAGTGTATAAATTGTTGTGAAGTAAATTAACTGTTTAATACAAAGAAAACATTTTATAAACAATTAAGAACTATAAGTAACATGGGTTCTCTGAGAAAGTATTAGAACCTCATTCATTAGGATTCTTCAATGGAATTTGCTTGATTTGGTGTTAAGGGTATTGCCAAGGATTTCCTGTTCAGATATAATTGAACTAGATGGAGTTAAAGGTTCAAATGCTGGTTCTTCCATTTACTATCTATGTGACATTGGACAACTTATTTCACCCTGTAGTTTCCCGATTTGTAAAATGAGTATTTTACTGAATGACCTTAGAAGTCCATTTCAGCCTTCTATCTGTGTTCCTCTGAACCTATCTCTCTTACAGGATTTTTCTGAGGAATAGATGAGAAAATGATTATATATGAAAATGCTTTGATTAAATCATCCAAATGAAAATTACTGCTATTTAAGGAGTAAAACTCAAGATTAAAATCACAGTAAACAAATTATTTTAAAATATTTATCAGAGAGACCATTTAGCTTTTAATATCCTTCTTTCCTTCTCTTCTTCCCACCTTCCTTCTTTCTTCCTGTCCTTTCTTTCTTCCTCTCTCCTTTCTTTCCATCCTACCTTTTCCCCCCTCCTTCCTTGATCCGTCCCACCATCCATTCTTTCCTCCTGTCTTCCTCTCTTCATTCCTTTTATCCCTCATCTTACCCAAGCTGGGAAACACAGTGGTCACTTATTGTTCAAATCCACTACTGATCAATGCAAAGTCTGTGACCTTCTCCACATCCCAGGCAGGTTTGCCACCCTTTAGTGTCACAGATCTCTTATTCATAGTTAATAGAGAAACAGCTTGGAATGCCTGAACTCAGGGGATCCCCCACCCTCAGAACTTCTCACTATCAGGGACAGTGATCACTGTGCATTTATTTTTCTTTAAAATTCTGGACAAGTTGTGGCATTTAATTGAATTAGAGTATGATTGTGACATAAATTATAAACAAGATTATCACTAAAAAAAAAAGTTGGAAAAACTTATATGAAGTGATTACAAAGTGAAATGAGCAGAACCAGGAGAACATTGTACACAGTAAAACAATATAATGTATGATGAATGACTATTAATGATTTAACTATTATCAACAAGGATTCATGACAAAAAGAATATCCATTACCGTAAAGAGAGTTCAAATGCAGATTGAAACACACTATTTACTTTATTTCTTCCATAAATTTTCCTCTAGTGTAAGCAATATGAATCTAGTTTCACAACCCAAGGAGGGGAATATGCATTATGTTTAAAATTCTCTGTGCACTATATATTAATTTATAATTATTTATTAGCAAAATTTAGAGAAAGAGAAAGAAAGAAATCATATGATCAACTAGCAGCTCCTAATTAATCTACATTTGTTAAGCTGTCTCAGTTCATCCACAAAGCGACTGCTGCCAGCAAGTGTCCTCAGTCCCTGTGAGCAAAAGACCCACACCCAAAAAGAGCCTCTGCTTCTTTGTCATCCTTTCTTATGAAGCCAGTTTTTGTCATTTGTCCTGGGACTCTTGGTTGGACAGATTTCACCTAAGTCCTGGCCTGAGTCCTGTCTTTTTAAATGCTATCAGTCGTGCACAGGGACTTAAGCCAGCCCCTTCCAGTCAGCCAGGTAGCCACAAGATACCCAATCACAGGGTGAAAATAGATTTTTCAAACAGAACAAGGAAGGGGCACATTTTATATTAAATTCACTCAATTCCCTTCTCTGATTCTTTGGCAGAGAAACAATGCTAGTCTCCTCAATGAATCATCCTATATATATAATATCTATACATTGCAGGATTGTCTCACCAGGGTGCATAAAGGCTCAAAGATATTATTATACATATCATGGAGGGTCCAATTACAATTGGAGTATTTCTTACCATTAAAAGATGACTAATAGGAATGTTGACAAGGAGCCATTAGAGGGCATTCCCATTTTTTGCACAAGGCTTTTACAAGCAGGATAAAATAACAGCACATAGAAAAAAACAAAGAGGACTCAACCTCGCCCCGCCCCAGTTCAGTTCATTATATCCAAAGGTTCACTGAGAGTCTTCTGATGTAGTGTATGATTTCTGGGGACATCCTCCATTGCTGTCATCTTTTTTAGTCTGTCTGGAATCATGATAGTCCTGACAAAATCTTCTCCAGATCTGCTGTCTTGGTCCAGGTTACCTGCAATATATTTCCCTAAAATTCCTTTAAAAAGATATTAGTATATGAACCTTTAGGATAACTTCAGTCTCCCCCCCCTCAGAAAAATGAGATACTACCCAGGATCTGATCCTAACATAAAATGATTGTAATACAAAATATTGTTCCAACATTGTGAATTTTCATTTACAGCAACAACTGATATGGTAAAGAATGTACGGCTAGGTTACTAGGTTACTAATTTTAAAATGAATTAAATAGTATACGGAACAGCTCTCCCAAAACCAAGAGGAGATATAGATATATGCATACGTGCATACACATATATTTATAAAATAGACAAATTAAAATCTTAACATAATAATATATATACAATCTATATCATATTACCTGCCTTCCTGGGGAACAGGAAGAGGAGAGGAAATGATGAGAAAAAGATTTTTGGACATAACTAATATGAGATACTGTTTTTCTTAGTTTTTTTTAAATTATGTATTACATATTTTATGATAAATATGCATTATATTCTTATATATTATCTTATATATAATAATTTTTAAAAATGTACAATAAAAATAAGATAAAATACTTTTTATCTTCAAATTATTTTTTATAGAATGGGAAGAAAATGTCATAAACCTCACCCTATTGGCTAAAATATTTTCTTTTTTGATTGGAGAACATATACATCATAACCTCCTTGTCTTTTTCTTCAAAAGTTTTAAATATTTCTTCAGTTCGTAGAACAATGCTTGCATCATATTCTAAACATGATTACACAGCATTTTTCTATTTGAATCATGAAGTAACACAACTTTAAAATTAAAGCGTTAAAGAAACTTTACATAAGCATCCAAACAATGTTGCCTATAATTTCCTTTTAGTAAATTTTCTCTAAGGAAACTATCTAACAATTCAAATCAGCACTAGTTCTTCAGTTAATCTGAAGGATGTAGCTGGAGGTTAACATGAGTTGTTATCTGACTGACCCAGGATTCTACAATCTGCATCAGAGGCAGAACTGAGACCTCCCTGAGTGTTAAACTGGCTCTCTACTACTACTGTATTCTGCTTGGATGGATATTGATCTTCAATAAATTACAATTTTGGGTTTAGGAGGAACTTGGAATACTTAAAAATACCACATGAATCAGCAGATATAACCTAGTCTGTTCTTTTCCTAGTATAAACTCCTCTGGATTCATCTCATATTCTGATTTTGATGACTGTCCAAGATGTGTGTAATAAGATATTTACTTGGTTTGGCTATAATAAATGAATTACATAATTGAAAATATTTACATAACAGTTACTAAGTGGTTTAAGATGATTTGTAAGAAAAAAAGGGGAGATGAAACCAAGAGAAACTTGAAGGAATAAGAAAAATAGAATTAATTATAACACATAAAGAGGTACATGGGAGGGGGAGAGGGAAGAATACTATTATAAGAAGGGGAGGAAGAGAGTGCTAACAAGTAATATGTAAACCTTACTCTCAGTGGAAACAATTCTGAGAGGGAAGAGCATCTAGATTCATTGGGATATCAAATTCTATCTCATCCTACAGGAAAATTGAGAGGAAAAAACCAAGGGAGGTAGTGGGGAGGAGAATACCAAAATGGAGAAAAGAGAGGGGGGGGAGAATTTGATAGACCCTAAGGAAAATAAGAGAGAAATAAGAAGGGAGGGAATAGGAAAAAAAGTAAAATAAGGGTGGGTATTAGGGGGGCTGATTAAAAGCAAAATACTGGTGAAAGAAATGGTGAAAAAAGAAAGGGCAGGACTAGTGGAGGAAATAAAAATGATAAGAAATACACAGGGAGTATTCATAACCCTGAATGTGAATGGAATGAACTCACCAATAAAATGGAAGCAAATAGCAGAGTGGAGTAGAAACCAAAATGCTACAAGAAACACACATGAGGCAGGTAGGCACACACAGGGTAAAGATATGAGCCTGGAGCTAAATCTATTGAGCATCAACTAAGAAAAAGAAAGGAGGAGTAGCAATCATGATATCTGACAAAGCCAAAGTAAAACTAGATCTGATTAAAAGAGATAGGGAAGGTAATTACATCCTGATAAAATACAGTATAGACAATGAGGAAATATCAGTACTCAACATGTATGCACCAAATGGTATACCATCCAGATTTTTAAAGGAGTAACTATTGGAGCTTAAGAAGGAAATAGTAAAACTATACTAATGGGAGACTTAAACTTTCCTCTATCAGATCTAGATAAATCAAACCAAAAAAACAAATAAGAAAACCGTAAGAGATATGAATGAAATCTTAGAAAAATGAGAGTTAATAGCTATATGGAGAAAAATAAATAGGAGCAAAAAGAGATACACCTTATTTTCAGCAGCACATGGTATATTCACTAAGGTTGACCATGTACTAGGGAACAAAAATGCATAAAAATTTGCAAACAAATACAAAAAAACCCCAGAAATAATAAATGCAACATTTTCAGATCATAAGGCAATAAAAATAATAATTAGTAAGGGTACATGGAGAGGCAATTCAAAAATTAATTGGAAATTAAGTGATATGATTCGCTAAAATTGGTTGAAGACCAAATCACAGAAACAATAATTTCATGAAGAGAATGACAATGAGGAGATGTCATATCAAAATCTATGGGATGCAGCCAAAGCAGTAGTCAGGAGAAAATTTATAACCCTGAGTGCATATGTCAATAAATCAGAGATGGAAGAGGTCAATGAATTGGGCATGCAAATTAAAAAACTAGAAAGAGAACAAATTAAAACCCCCCTGATGAAAACTAAATTAGAAAGCCTAAAAATTAAAAGAGAAATTAATAAAATTCAAAGCAAAATAACTATTAAATTAATAAATAAGACTAGGAGCTGGTATTTTTTTAAAAAAATCAATAAAGTCCTGGTGAATCCAATAAAGGAAAAAAAAAGAAAATCAAATTAACAGTATCAAAGATGAAAGGGGCAACCTCACCTCTAATGAAGAGGAAATTAAGGTCATTATTAGGAACTATTTTGCCTAATTAAATGGCAACAAATATGGTAATCTAGGTGATATGGATGAATATTTACAAAAATATAAACTGCCTAAATTAACAGAAGAGGAAAGAATATTTAATTCCATGTCAGAAATAGAAACCAAACAAGCCGTCAAAGAACTCCCTAAGAAAAAATCTCCAGGGTCAGATCAATTCACAAGTGAATTCTATCAAACATTTAAAGAACAAATAATCCCAATACTTTACAAATTCTTTGACAAAATAAGCAAAGAAGGAGTTCTACCAAATTCCTTTTGTGGCACAAATATGATATTGATTCCAAAGCCAAGGTAGACCAAAAACAGAGAAGAAAACTACAGACCCATCTCCTTAATGAACATAGATGCAAAAATCTTAAATAGAATACTAGCAAAAAGAGACTAGCAAATATTAGGAAAACCATTCATATAATTGACCATATTAATAACCAAACCAAAAGAAATCATATGATTATCTCACTACATGCAGAAAAAAAGCTTTGACAAAATATAGCACCCATTCATTCCTATTGAAAACACTAGAAAGTATAATAGTAGAAGGACCTTTCCTAAAAAAAAAAAACAGATATATTTAAAACCATCAGCAAGCATCATCTGCAATGGGGATAAATTAGAAGCCTTCACAATAGATCAGGAGGGAAACGAGGATGACTATTATCACCTCTATTATTTAACTTTGTACTAGAAACACTAGCAGTAGCAATAAGAGAAGAAAAAGAAATTCAAGTTATTAAAATAGGCAGTGAGGAAACTAAACCATCACTCTTTGCAAATGATATGATGATCTACTTAAAGAATCCTAGAGAATCAATTAAAAAGCTAATGGAAATAATCAACAACTCTATCAAAGTTGCAGAATACAAAATAAACCCACATAAATCATCAGCATTTCTATATATCTCCAACACATCTGAGCAGCAAAAGTTAGGATGAGAAATTCCATTTAAAATCATCCTACACAATATAAAATATTGAAGAATCTATCTGCCAAAAAACATAGGAATTATATGAACAGAACTACAAAACACTTTCCACACAATTAAAACTAGTTCTAAACAATTGGAAAAACATAAATTGTTCATGGGTAGGATGAGCTAACATAATAAAGATGACAATCCTACCCAAATTATTTTACTTATTCAGTGCATACCTATGAAACTACCAAGAAACTTTTTTACTGAATTAGAAAAAAAACTATAACAAAGTTCATTTGGAAGAACAAAAGATCAAGAATATCAAGGGAAATAATAAAAAAAAAATGTGAAGGATGGTGGCCTAGCAGTACCAGATCTTAAACTATACTATAAAGCAGTGATTATCAAAACAATATGGTACTGGCTAAGAGATGGAAGGGGAAGATCAGTGGAATAGACTTAGGGTAAATGACCACAGCAAGATAGTGTATGATAAACCCAAAGAGTCCAGCTTTTGGAACAAAAATCCACTATTTAACAAAAACTGCTGGATAACTTGGAAAACTGTATGGGAGAGATTGGGTTTAGTTCAACATCTCACACCCTACACCCAGATAAATTCGGAATGGATGATTGATTTAATTATAAAGAAGGAAACTGTAAATAAAGTAGATGAACATAGAATAATATATCTGTCACATCTATGGGAAAGGAAGTATTGTAAGACCAAGCAAGAGATAGAGAATATTACAAAATGTAAAATGAATAATTTTGATTACATTAAATTAAAAAGGTTTTGTACAAACAAAACAAATGCAACCAAAATTAGAAGGGAAGCAATAAAATGGGGAAAAAATTTATAACAAAAACCTCTGACAAAGGCCTAATTGCTCAAATTTATAAGGATCTAAATCAATTGTACAAAAAAAATCCTCCAACTGATAAATGGGCACGGGACATGAATGCAATTTTCAGATCAAGAAATCAGAACTTTAAATAATCACATAAAAAAGTCTTCTAAATCTCTTATAACCAGAGAAATGCAAATCAAAACAACTCTGAGGTATCACCCAGCACCTAACAGATTGGCTAATATGACAGGAAAGGAAAGCAATAAATGTTGGAGGAGATGTGGCAAAGTTGGGGCATTAATGCACTGCTGGTTCAATTGTGAATTGATCCAACCATTCTTGAAGGCAATTTGGAACTATGCCCAAAGGGCATTAAAAGACTGCCTGCCCTTTGATTGAGCCATACCACTGTTGGATTTATACCCCAAAGAGATAATAAGGAAAAAGACTTGTATAAAAATTTTTATAGTTGCTCTCTTTGTGGTGGCAAAAAATTGGAAAATAAGAGCATGTCCTTTGATTGGAGAATGGCTGAACAAATTGTGGTATCTGTCAGTGATGGAATGCTATTGTGCTAAAAAGAATAATGAACTGGACGAATTCAATGTGAACTTGAACAACTTCAGGAATTGATGCAGAGTGAAAGGAGCAGAACCAGGAGACATAGAGACTGATACACTGTGGTAAAATCAAATATAATAGACTTCTCTAATTGGAGCAATGCACTGATCCGGGACAATTCTGAGGGACATATGAGAAAGAACGCTATCCACATCCAAAGAAAAAACTGTGGAAGTAGAAATGCAGAAGAAAAACAACTCCTTGATCACATGGTTCAATAGGGATATGATTGGATATGAAGACTCTAAATGATCACCCAAGTAGAAATATAAATGATATGGAAATAGCTCTTGTTAATGACAATGACACATGTAAAACCCAGTAGAATTGCTCATTGGCTATGGTAGCAGGGTGGGAGGATGGGAGTGAAAGAACATAAATCATGTAACCCTGGAAAAATATTCTAAATTTATTAAATATATATAAACACATATATACCTTCTTGATTTGGAAAATCACCAGAGAAGTGTCTAAATAAGAACATTTTATGTTTGGAATATGAAAGAAGAAAAACATTTTTATTTTGCAAATATGGAATGTGAAAAAGCTCATGAAAGTGATGGGATATGTCTGAAATCAACATAGTTTTGGAGTAGTAGAGGCAGAACTTCAATTCGACTCCTCTGCTTCTTTTAATCAGACTCCCAAATGTACAACTTTTTTTTATAAGGTTTCTTACAGGAAACAAGTATCCTTTTACATATGTATATGTTTACATGTGTGTACGTCTACGCACAAGTAATGTGTAATTCATTCAATATTCATCTCTATAGTTATATACATGCAATACTTCTCAGGCTGGAAGTGAAGCAAACCCCTCACTGACCCCAGCCCTCTGCTGATCAGCATCAAAGCTTTAACTTGCTCCATCTGGGCCAGTCATCTACTTAGGTTGCCTATGGCCCTTTACTGTTTGCCCTACTGATGCTGGGCTTAGTATAGGAACCTGATTTGCTTCTCTACTGAAGCTAAGCACTCCTTGATACAAGGGATTTAGCAGCTTCAGCCTTACTAGTATTAAGGATTACACTGGTGTACCACTGTGTCTGGTACTGTATATTTTTATTATATAAGATATTTTAAGATAGGGTGAGAGAAAAGAAAAGAATTGTTTCAAAATCAAATTAGAGTTATAATGTAAAAGGAAGCTATTATCTAATAAATAAATGCTGAATCTATATAGTTATACAAAAATTCACTTAGCTTCTTATAATGTAAACATAACTAGTGTGAGTGCAGGATACATGGCATTATGAGGCATCATGATTAAAAACTGAATCTACATAGGTTATCAGAGTCATGGCAGATTTTGTCATCAGATTGCCTTCATATCCAAGAATATAATCTTTCAAATAAACTTCTCATTTTGACGGTCAAGTCCTTGATGCATACATAGACAGACTCATGTTTTCTCTTTCTTCTCTTTATCTCTCCACTGCTTCTACTTTAAGGATCTGCACACAAGGGCACTCAATAAATGGGCTCCCTGGCAGTTACACAGATTAGGTTCTATAGCAGGTGTTGGCAATATTTCGGAAGTGATAATAACAAGGTTTTCAGTTATTCACTCTATGTCCAGTAAAATGGGGCAGAAGAGGTGACATTGATAGAGTTCTTGGTCAATGACATATGGAGACACAGTCCAGGGAACCTAGTACTTGTCAGTATAAGAACCTGGGAATAATACCAGATAATGAGTAGTCTGAAGGAGAGATAGAATAACAGAGTCCATATTTTAATAATGCCCTGAAAAGAGTCATCTGAAATACTTATCACTTATATTCATTTTGTAACTGTTTCCGAATTCATATTTTTGTTAATTTATAGATCAACCTGATATGGAAACTCTCTCCATTGACATAGATAGACTACATGTCACAAATTAATAGTCTTAAAAAGTCATTTGTAACATTGAAGACTTAAATATCTTGGTTATGGTCACATCACCAATACATGTCAGAGGCAGAACTTGAATCCAGGATCACCCATCAAAGGGCAAGTCTCTATTCATAATGTAAAACCACATTTCAGTTGACATCTTAACAGGTATTGCCAACCCTGTTATTCAGAATAATAAGTCTTTGAAGGAAATCGAATGGTTGGCGAATGTAAAAAATAATGATTTAATTGACATAAAATTTAAGAAATTACAGTATTACCTGGTACTTCAGAGGGGCAGCTAGGTGGCACAGTAGATATAGTGCCAATCCAGTTTTTCAGGAAAAAATCTTCTTCCCGAATTCAAATCTGACCTCAGACACTTATTAGTGTGTGCCCCTGAGCAAGTCACTTTACCCCTTTTGCCTCAGTTTCCCTTGTTGTAAAATGAGCTGGTGAAGGAAATGGCAAACTACTCCAATCACATATGGGATCACAAAGGGTCCAATATAGCTGAAAAATGACTGAAGAGCACTTACCATCTTATAAGTATATGTTCCTATGAAGTAATAATGAATAAAGTTCTGAGGATAAATATAAACAATTTAAAAGAATCCCCACCCTCTGGGAACATATGTTGAAATAAAGAATAAGAATGCATGTAGGGAAATGGAGGCCAGGGAGGGATTTTTGTTGTTGTTTAAAGAGTTAGAGGAACAGTGAATAGAATAATAGGGGAAAAGACTGTTATATTTGTACCAGAAATACTGTCATTATTGATTTAATTATGATTTCAGAACTGGAAAAAGATAGGGAGAGAGGTAAGCACAAAACAGCATGGCACAATGGGTACGGAACTTTCCCTTAAATTAGGACAACCAAGGGTTAAATCTTGTTTCTGATATATTATGCACAGGCTGCATAACCATAGGTAAATCACTTAATCTGTCAGTATCCCAAACAATACTCTTAAGGATAGAAGTGGATGAGTAAGTGCTTATCTGTATTGCTGGGAGTTTTCCTTACTAGAAAGTCTCTATATAAATGAAATTATAAAAATTGTCCACTATGATTCCATTACTATAAAGACTTCTTGATCAGCAATATCCCTCTACTGATATAGGCTGATACCTTCTCTGCCATTTAAACTCTTAAATAACTACCTAGAACAATAAGAAGTTGAATAACGTGCTCAGGGTGACAGTCAATACATGTCAAAAGTAAGTCTTGAACTCATGTCTTCCTCACTCAAAAAGACAGGCTCTCTCTCTCTTTCCTTCTCTCCCTCCCTCTCTCTTTCTGAATTTCTCTAACTCTGTCTCTCCCTGTATCTGTCTATGTCTCTGTCAGCCCTGTATGTCTGTTGAAATGTAAAACATCAGGGACAAGCTTGAAGTTAATTAAATGTCCTTCAAGAAACAAACTTTACTCCTTGATTTAGTTTATCTCACCAACTGAGCATTCTTGATAACAGAGAGACTTTTTCTCTCTGGATCTCTTCAATACCATATTCTTAGTGAAAAGCCAAGTAACAACGACTAGAACATGGCGAATCACCAGTTTCCTTTATCTTCCATGAATGCCTTTTGTCCCTGAAATTAAGCACACACATCACAAATACCCATCTGCTTGCCTTCTGGTGTGCTGTCCCAATTTTGAGTCTAACTTACCAGTATCTCTCTTCTCCTCGCTTTCCCCTCTTGAAATTCAAAATCTAAATAGAAAACAAGGCATTAGCAGCTCCTAGAAACTTTGTTTTTCTAGACTTATCTTTTTTAATTAGGATGATTTATATAAAGTGACTGTCTTTTAAATATTTTTAAAAGATTTTAAACATTATAAAAATGTTAAATAACTAAAAGAACCCAACTTTTTAAACATGTGATAATGAGCTAATAGTTTCCATTTTAAAAAATCTATAACTATGGCATAAAGAGCATGATTTAGTAGTGAATACAAAGCTGGCCTCAGAACAAGACATGGATTCAAGTCAAGCTTCTAATATATGCCATCTCTATGATCCTGGACAAGTCTGGTATTCTGGGTATTCAAGGCAAATCTGTAAGTCTATAGGCTGCAAAAAGATGCCAACTTTCATTTCTTTCTCAATATAGTTCGTCTTCCAAGGAGATCAGAAGTGTACGTGTAATACTATACCTAGAGCAATTTATTCCCAGTATTTTCAAAATAATTGGAGTTTTTTGTTGCCATTTACTTTTATTATTTATAACTTAAAATCTATCATAACTATAATACATATGATATAAATAAGTAATAAATATGCTCATCCAAGCAAAACAAATTCTCACATTAATTATGTTAAAAAGTCTATATCTTATTCTGTTTTTTCCTTCCTCTCCATTTCCCCCTCCTCAAGAAGGCAGGTAATAAGATATAGATATATATAGATAAGTACATATAGATATATATATAGATATAATAAGGTATGTACACATATTATCATATAACATATTTCCATGCTCATCATGTTATAAAATAAGATACATACTGCTTACACTGTAAAAAAATTCATAGAGAAAATAAAGTTAAGAACGGTATATTTCAATCTGCATTCAGATTCCATCTGTTCTTTACAAGGTCGTGGATACCCTTTTTTTTGTCATGAGTCCCTTGGAGTCGTCCTCAGTCCTTGCCCTCTTGATAATAGTTAAGTTGTTCCCAGATGATCATCATTACTGTGTACAATATTCTCCTAGTTCTGTTTGTTTCACTTTGCATCACTTCATATAAGTTTTTCCAGGGTTGGTTTTTTTTTGTGGTCATTTGTCATTTCTTATGACACAATAGTATTCCAATATAGTCATATACTGCAATTTGTTCAGCCATTCCCCAAATGAAAGGCATCCTTTCATTTCAAGTTGTTTGCCACCACAAAAAGAGCTGCTCTAAATATTTTAGACTATATAGTTTATATTTTTCTCTGATCACCTTAGGAAATAAATCTCATAGTGGTATTACTGTGTCAAAAATTATATACAGTTTTATTACTCTTAAAGCATAATTCATATTGCTCTCCAAAATGGTCATTTTAAAATTGTTTTAAATATTACTCATTTCTACTTTTCAGGTTTCCTTTTATGAAAACAAGTTTTATCACTATGAAATATAATAAAAAAGTAGTCTGTTGAAACCATTAAACAAAAATTTGAATGAAAACTTGTATAATGTCTATACATGAACATTGCATTGGTTACGTGGTGCCATGACACCATAGGAGGTAGAGTCTTGAAGGACAGTAAGCAATAAAATATGAACTTAGTCCTGAAGGCAAGATATATGCATTTTAAAAAAAATTAAATACTTATTCTCTGAAGCTATTTGCGTCCTAAATATTAAAGAGACTAAAATTTCTTTCAGTGCTTTTGTCACAGGAAAGAAATCTTTTCAATAAAAGCACAATGACTCTCTCCAAGTTAAAATATGTTAATCTGATGCTCTCTTAAATTAAAGTATATCATAAAGAAATATATTCCAAATTACTAGCATTTGTTTTAGATATTAAAAAAATAACTCCTACCTTCTGTCTTAGAATTAATACAAGTATCAGTCCCAAGGAAGAAGAATGGTATAAGGCGTAGGGAATTTGTAGTTGACTGACTTATCCAGGGCCATACAGCTAGGAAGTGACTGAGTTCTGATATGAACTCAAATCCTCCCAATTTGAGTCCTGGGTATGTATCCACTCAGATAACTATCTGTCTTGACAATTGTTTGTTTTTAATGGCTATGTTTAATATACTGAATACGTTTTGCTTATTGTCTAAAGGAAAATGCAAAACAAAAAAGCCTCAAATTCAAGTTGTTAAGCTTATGCACATGGTGCTTAGTAATTTTTATATTACTTAAAATATAAAAAAAAATTAAATATAGAATTTTGGCATTAGTAAATTCTAGTCTCGTCTTTAGTTATTTTTGACAATGTGCCTTGCATATTCCACATTTGTAATGATAATCATCTGTAAAGAAAATTTTCTAAGCTGGAGGGACTAAGAAGAAATACATCAAAGATGCATTTGATGCTTTATGATGCAGAGAATGAAGGCTGACAGTAATAAAGAGTAAACAAAATTTACATTGCCAAAACAGTTTGATCATTCAATTCATAAATATTACATAAGAGAAAAAGTAATTTTCCTTCTGTAAGGGAAAAACTCTTTTGCACTTTATACCTTTTTAGTATTCTGGAAAAATACTAATATGAGCCACCACTAAATTCTATATTTTTCACCTAAAATAAAATGCATAAAGTTGAGAATTTAATCAATCAATGAGCATTTATTAAGCACATATTATGTATATTAAGGATATGTTGTGCTGTGAAAAGGAACATTCTCTCTATAGCTGTCATCTACACTGCTTTCCATTATGGATGCTATGTCAATATTATGCAGTCCCTTTTTATTTAATATTAATCACACCAATTGGAAGAACTATTGAACTATACCATAGAAATCTCTAGTGTGGATAAGTGCTCATGCCTGCATCAAAAACCAGAACTTGTTCTTATTTTTATCAGGTATTTAATATCGGCCCTTTGGAGAAGATTTATAGCAGTGTTATTTTTTTACCTCGGTCGATTAAGGTGACTGACAGTGAGGTTATTTGCCACAACCTCCACTTTTTACAGTACTATATTTAGAGATGTAAGGAAATATGGTTGAAATTATGATAACTAAAGAGAAGATTTAAAGGAGGACATGGTAACTGTCTTCATAATTTCAACTGGAATGTCTTAAAACATGTCCCTGTACACCTGTTGAAGTTAAAAGATTGAGAATGATCATGTCTGAGAGACTCATAAACCACAATAATGGCCAACCACAATCAATAAACAGTATCAGTATTTTATTTAAAGTTTTAAAATGCTTTAGAGTAATTTAAGCATTGTTGGGATATTTTTAAAGTAAATAAATATTCTTGAAACCATATTTTATCTCTTGAAGGCAAGTATCTGATTTGGTTTCCTAACTTGTACTCTAATTCTACCCGGCTTACAGTTTTATCTTCCCCTTTCCTTGTCCTTTGAATGAATAGAGTCCTTCCCCATACTCATTTTCCTCTTTGGTGGTCTTTGCTACCCACTAACAAATATTCTTGGGGAGATAGGAGGAAAAGTGGATAGAGTGCTAGACCAAAGTCAGGAAGACTCATTAATTAATTAATTAATTGATTGATTAATTAATTAATTATTAAACTAACCCTGTATCTTTGCCAAGAAAACCCCAAATGAGGTCAAGAAGTATTGATCATGTCAGAACAACAAGTTGTCCCTGATATCTTTTGCCTTACTAGATAGACCCTTAAAATAAAATTGAACTTTTTCTACCTGCCTAAAATCTATACAGGATGACTGAATCATGTTCAGTCAATCAGCAGTCTGATAAGAAACATTTCTTAAGCACTTACTATATGTTAAGCACTATGCTAGGTTCTGGTTACACAAAGATAGTTTCTGCCCTCATGGAGCTTAGTTTATAGTGGAGGAAGAAAATATGTAAATAACTTGGTAATAGAAAATAAATATATAGTTGATAAAAGGTAATATGAATAAGTGAAGGTCCTAGGAAAAAATGGAAAAAGAGAGACCTCTTAAAATGAAGAAAATAAATAATGAATTTGTTCCTTATTTAAAGAATGTTTATTTATATAATGCAGTAGTGATCCCAATGCCACTTCTAAAATATTATAGCATTTACGGATTGTAGTTGGTCACTATCATGTTCTATGCATTACTCAGACATGGTTACTCTCTACTCTTTTAACTTCAACATTGGTAAAGGGACATTTTGCTAAGACTTAGAGATTTGGAGGAAAAATCAAGGGAGAATAAGCCAAGATAGTAGAATTTATAGCATTTTGTAGACAATTTTTTTCTTGCATTTTCATACAGGAAAACCAAAATGAAAATGTTTGACTAGGTATGGAAAAGGCTAGGTTTTATCTTGTGAAATATCTGTTCCATCAGATGAGAATGAGCCAACTAATTAGTGTGCATAGAAAAAAAAAGGAGAGGGAAGCAATAAAGAATGATAGGACAAAAGGATAGAAAGAACAGAGAAAGAAACAAAGGAGTTAATAGAAACTTGAGAGAAAAGAACAACTAAATTAGCAAATTGTAGATAATATAAATTTGGGCAGCATGGATTAATAAAGGAAGGACGTGAACAAAGACAATGTAAGAGAGTATGACCAGGTAAGAAGCCTCGGTTTAAATAAAAATATTCATTTCCATGATGAATCAAACTCTCATATTCAGACTCATAATCTCATTGTTTCTTCTTTTTGTCAAAAAATAGTATTATCTACTATACCTAAGCTATTTAATATAAATTCTATCATTGGTACAAGGAATGGAAGCAATATTAAAGTTATGGACACTAAAACTGACAGAGGACTCCATATATAGTAGAGTGGGCAGCTAGGTGGCACAGTGAATAGAGTGCCAAGCCTGTACCAAGGAAGACTCATCTTCCTGAGTTCAAATAAGGTCTCAAAAATTTGCTAGCTATGTAATATTGGGCAAATAATTCTATTTGCTTCAGCTTCATCTGTAAAATAAGCTGAATAATGAAAATGCAAACTTTTCCAAGATCTCTTCCAAGAAAGGTCTAAATCAGTGGTTCCCAAACTTTTTTGGCCTACTGCCCCATTTACAGAAAAAATATTACTTAGAGCCCCCTGTCACATACTATCATCTCCCCCTTACAGTTACTCACTGCACCCAAATGCACCTGTGGCCATCACCGCTCTCCTGGATCGCTGAAGCACCCACCAGGGGGCAGTGGCGCCCACTTTGGGAATCACTGGTCTAAATAGTGTTATGAAGAGTTGAACATGAGTGGAAAGCAAATGAACAATAACAAAAACTATGTAGAGTCCTAGAATTTATATATTAATTATATATTTATATATAATTTTCACATCATTAAATAAATTAATAAAAAAATCAGTCACACAAAAAAAATTAGCATGTGACATAAAGATTGGTAATAACATAGTGACACAAATTTGTAGATCTTGATGAGCCGACTTGTCCGAGAGCAAACCTCAGTAGAATGCTGTTATCCTCAGATGATTTCCTGTTTTAGAGATACTTAGGTGAATTTTTTAGATTCCTCACCAGTGTTTCATTTCCTTTTTAAAAGAACAGTTAATTTACACACTGATATGCTGGCCCATTTGGAACTGGCCCATGAGAGCCATTTGTTAAATTTTCAGTATATACATTTATACCTTGTAAATCTCTAATCACTACAAATATCATTTTCATTTATTATTTTATTAATTATCCATATTTAAGAAAATAATGGATAAAATGCCTTCAATTATTTTATTATATTTTATGTTCCCCAATTACATATAAAAGCAATTTTTAAATTTTTTTTATTGAGAGTTGCAAATTCTCTAACTCTCTCTCTCCCCCTCACTCTCCTCCTCCCTGAGATTGTAGTAATCTTAAACACATCTTACATGTGTTATCATGTAAAACATTTTCCCACATTAGTCTTTTTGTAGAAGAGATCTCAAAAAAGGAGGAGGAGGAGGAAAGAAGGAAAAAATTCAAAATATCAGTTCTGGAGGCAGATGGTATTTTTCTTCATAACTCTCTGGAATTATGTTGGATCACATTGCTGAGAAAAACTAGGTCATTAACAGGTGATCATCAAAAAATTTGCTGTTACTGCGTACCATTCTGTTTTGGATCTACACATTTCCCTTTTCATCAGTTCATGTAAGCCTTTCCATATTTTTTGAAATCATCCCACTTGTCATTTCTTATAGCACAATAGTATTCCACTGCAATCATATGCTATAATTTGTTTAGTCATTCTCTAGTTGATAGACATTCCATCAGTTTCCAATTTTTTGCTACCACAAAAAAGTTGCAATAAATATTTTTGTACAAATAGGTCCTTTTCCCATTAAAAAAAATTTCTTTGCAATACACACCTATTGGTAGTATTCCTAGATTCCAGGGTATATGCAGCTTTAGAGCCCTTTAGGCATGCTTATAAATTTTTCAATGAGCAAATTATTAATACAAATTAAATTTAAAAGTTTAAGTGTGTTTTGTTTTGCTAAAGAGTTTGTTGTTATACATTTACCCACACCCTCTGGTTTAGGTCCAAACATCCTAGAAAGAATAGTACAAAAAAATTGACTTCTTAGACTCAAAATAGGACTCTCAAAGAACAATAAACTAAGATTGAGGGATAGACTATAGAATCATAATTCATAGCTCATTCTATAAATGAATTACCTGAGACAGCACAAGTAGGTGACTAGTTCTATATTATAACAGTAAAAAGTAGCAAAGTTAAGATTTGCCTCTCAGAGCATAGACTACAAATTTACTGTCCTTTCCATTAAGCTACACTGACTTTCTCAGTGATTCTTATCACTCCCCAAATCCAAAACTTCTAGAGTAGATTTAAAACTTCATAAATCCACCATCCTAACATCAATAAACTTGGAAAATCCTTTCCAAATGACATATTCCTTTTAGTCTCAAGCAAAGCAATCTTAAATTCTTCTAGTAATATTAGGGGAAATACATTGTTAGAAAACAGAATTGCTGCTTCTCAAATGAAATATGGTGACTATTTAAAGATTAAGAGGCTATAGTTTCTTGAAATGTGACATATTTCTCTTGATTGTACAATAAACAGATGGAATTAATAAGTAGTTAAATTATTAGGCTAGCTATGAATAATTCTGAACTAGAATCTACAAGCAAAATTTACATGAAATTGTTGATAAATAATAAGTTTTCAGCTTAGTTGGTGGTAGGATAAATTACTTCATGTGGTATTTTAGTTTTGATAAAGCATTTACCTTCATCTCTCCTATTACTGAAAATTTTAAAAGCACCCTGAAAATAATAATATTGATTCTTGGAAAGAGAGTACCTGAGACAGCCTTAGAGTAATGGATTCTAGTCTTATGCCATAGACAAGGTTGGAGCATGTAGGTTAAAAACAGGTGCCAACACCAAAAGTTGAGAAATGGACATCTGAAGTAATGAATAATGATGCAAAAATTATTCCAGTGGGACAACTATCAGGATGAACCAAAGCGTCAGGGTTCCATTTCTATTTGCCATGAAGGAATAATACATGAAATACCATTTCCCAATTACTTGAACATGAATTTAAATATTAAAATGTATGGAAGATCATTAAGAAAGATCTAAATTCCCATCTCCAAAAAAAAGCAACATTAATAAAGTATTGGCTCTTAGGGAAAAGAGGACATGAAATTGTGATAGCTACAATATAGTAGAGAATAATATTAAATATTCAGAATGCTTATATTATCCTTCTATAAAGGTAATTCAGTATATTTGGAAGGGCATCTTTATTTTATAGAAATTTACTATGTTCTCCAGCCCCAAAGAGCTGGTGAATATAACTCAGGAAAAACCCTAAATATTAAATGAAAACTCTAAAATTATATTAATACTTAAATAATATATAAAGAACTGATTCACTACAGATCTCTTGATAATACTTCTCAACATCTCGTAGTATAGTCATGTTCTGAATTTGACTTTTAAAAATGTTAACAGTTTATCTTCTCCATGTCATGTAAATTATTATTAATTCTACAACTTTTCAAAGAGGTGCTATCACAAGATTGTTTAAAAATATTTTTCATTATAAACATTTGCTCACATAAATATCACTGTCATAATTGTTTTTCACAGGTTGAACTGGTAGATAATATGTTGTAATTCTTCATTTCTGTACATTCAGTTAACACCTGAAGTTTCTAGGACTTCATTCTATTACTATAAATACTTTATGACTCTTTGCAACTAAAATGTGTGTGCTTAAACAAATAAAAGCAATTCTTCTTCCCTAGGATTATCTAGTCTGACAATGGTTCTGATTATAGATTATAAATAAAAATCACAAATGTTTCTTAGTGAGCTTTAAATAAGGCAATTGAGCTTCATATAATTCCTTTTTTAATGAAGTAATGCCAGTTTATATAAAAAATCTGGAATGCTTTTAATGTGTTTTATTTAACCAAGTAATATTTATTACTCAAGAACATTAAGTGGCATGAAGGAAAGAATTTTGACATTATCTAGAAAGCTAAAGTTTAAAACTCAGCTCTGACAATATTACTTGTTTTAAACTGGATTCTGAGCCTCAGTTTCTTCATATCTATAATAGAAATAATATTTCCTGTACCACTTCATAAGATTGTTGTTAGAAAAGAATGTAATAAACCTTGAATGTTCTGTATAAATGTGAATTCATGATGATAGTCATTATCATAATTACTTGAGTGCATATAAACCATTCTAGATGCTCACATGGGAAATTCTGATGAAAATCATTGGGAATTTTATCAATGATCCCACTATTTTGGATTAGCTTTAATCATATTCAGAGAATGTTTATCAAAATAATTAATTTGACATCCCTTCTCCCATCTCCATACATCTTATATACAACCTTCCTCCTCACCCTATCCCAATGGCAGGAATATATTCCTTCCTCCATCTTCGAATACGATACTTCCTTCAAAACTTGTGTTGATTTTCTGTGATCATACCCTATCCTAATGTTACTAATACTTTCTCTTAAATTTAAATTACGTATAATTCTTCCTCACACTTGATGTTGTTAAGTCATTTTTCAGTCATGTCCAACTCTTTGTTATCCCATTTGGGATTTTCTTGGCAAAGACACTGGAATGATATTACCATTTCCTTCTCCAGGACATTTTATAGATGAAGAAATTAAAGCAAACTGGGTTAAGTATTCACTCTGATTCACATATCTAGTAAGTATCTGAATCTGGATTTAAACTCAGGGCTTTATTACCTGAGCTACCTAGCTGCCCATCTTTCCCCAACAAAGCATAATCAATTGGAATAAGCTCTTGAATGGCTGGAATTTCTTTGCTTTTGTCTCTTTATCTTTAGACCCTGGCCCAATTCTTTACACATAGGTATTTAATAAATGTTTGTTGAATTGAATTAAATTGAACATAGCTGTATAAATGTGTATGCATAGTTTTAAAAGTATACTTCACAGTGTAATTTTTAAAAAATTTAATCTAATCAAATCAGTTGTGAGAATCAGAAGAATAGCTTTGATAATATTCAAAGTGAACAGCAAAATATTTTGTTGGTTTGAAATTATGTTCTACTGTCATTGAATTTTATTGGTACTATATTCTTCCATTGTCAAAGTGCAATATAATCTACAATTACAGATTCTGTATTAGAAGCAAGAATAATGGTCACCCATAATGTAACAGAACGATTGTTAGTCAGTTTGGGATGATAATATTGAGAAGCATGACTTAGTTCTTTTGAAACCTAATTTACATGTAAAACAAATTTATTTGTGGACATTTTTTAGAAAGCAATAAACATTCAAATCCAGCATTAGACACTTACTGGCTGTGTGAGCCTGGGCAAGTCACTGAACCCCCATTGCCTAGCTCTTACCACTCATCTGCCTTGGAACCAATACACAGTATTGATTCTAAGATGGAAGGTTTTATTTTTTTAAAAAAGGTAAAAAAGAAAGAAAAAAGACAGTCATAAAAGGAATGAAAATTAAATTTAAAAATTAAATTGGATTTTACCACTGCCAATTTCTCCTCTCCAAACCTCTTCCTTTCCAAACTCCATTATTACAATTGAGGGCACCGTTATCCTCCCAGTCACCCAGGTCTTATCCTTAACTTCTTACTATCTCTTACTTCCCAATTTGCAATCTGTTGCCAAGTTCTGTCAATTTTACCTTCATGACATTCCCAAATATATCTCCTTAATTTCTTTCCATACTAACACCACCTTAGTTCAGGCCCTTATTTTCCTTCACCTAATTATTTCAATAGCCTGCTAGATGTTTTTCTTGCCACAAGTATCCCTATTGTAGTCCATTCTCTGCTCATTTGACAAAGTACTTTTTCTTTGTCTATTTACTCTTCTAGGGCAATATCTTTTAGGAATTTGGATGCTATGTCATTTGGTGCATACATATATGTTTAATAGTTATATTACTTTATTTCCTGTGGTTACTTTTATCGATATATAATTCTCTTCCTTATCTCTTTTAATTGAATCACTTTTTACTTTTGCTTTGTCTAAGATCATAATTGTTAGACCTGCTTTTTTAACTTTAGCTGAAGCATAGTAGATTTTTCTTTAGCTCTTTACCATCACTTTGTGTGTTTTTCCCTGCTTTAGATGAGTTTCTTGTAAACAGCATATTGTGGGATTCTGGCTTTTAATGCACTGTTTTCCACTTCTGTTTTATGGGTGATTTCATCTCAATCACATTCAGACTTATGATTACTATATGTTTCCCTCCATCTTATTTTCCTTCTGTTTATTATCCTCTTTCTCTATTTTCATTCTTCCCCTGTTCACACATGTTTTTGTTTCTGCTTACCTGCCTCCTCAAGTTACTCCTCCCTTTTGTTTTCCCCACTCTTTTTTTCCTCTCCCCTACCTTCTTACTTCCCTATTTGGCAAGATAGGTTTCTATCCATAATTGAGTATGGATGTTATTCTCACTTTGTACCAATTCTTTTTTTTTAATTTTTTAAGCATTTATTAATATTCATTTTAACATGGTTACATGATTCATGTTCCTACTTTCCCCTTCACCTCCCGCTGTCCCCCCACCCATGGCCGATGCACATTTCCACTGGTTTTAACATGTGTCATTGATCAAGACCTATTACCAAATTGCTATTAGTTGCATTGATGTGGTAGTTTCGAGTCCACACCCTCAATCATGTCCACCTCAACCCATGCGTTCAAGCAGTTGTTTTTCTTATATGTTTCCTCACCTGCAGTTCTTCCTCTGAATGTGGGTAGCGTTCTTTACCGTAAATCCCTCAAAACTGTCCTGTGTCATTGCTTTCTGCTGGTACAGAAGTCCATTACATTCGATTTTACCATAGTTATACCAATTCTTATGAGAGTAAGGTTCAGATATTGTATCTCTCACCCCATTTTCCCTTCCATTGTATTAATTCTTACATGCCTCCTCATTTGAGGTAATTTACCCCCAACTTTCTCTGCTTTTCTCTTTTCCTAATGTAGTTCTCCTTCTTAACACTTGATTTTCTTTTTTTAAATATCATCCCATTATATTTAACTTATTCCCTAGTCTCTATTTATGTTCCAATTCACTACCCTAATAGTTACAGAGTACTTAAGTATCCTAAACACTTTAGTTATCTTTGTTTCTTCAAGTGTCAAAAATATAGTAAACATCTTAATTAACACCTTACTAGTAAAATAGTAAATTTAATCCCATTCTTTCTCTTGATTACCTTAGATTGTCTTAATCATCTTAAATACCACATGTCATAAGTATTTTAAGTATTCTAGTCATCACTTTCACATACAAAGAATGTAATCAGCTTAACCACATTGTTTTTTTAATTATTATTTTAAGTATATTAAATTCTTTAGGTATCTCTTATACTATAAAAATCTTAATTATCCTATTTATCCTTTTCCCATTCAGTGATATGATTAGTCTAACCCCAGTGATTCCATTAAGTATTTTGTTTACCATTTTATGCTTCTCTTGAATGTTGAATTTGCTTATAGAATTTTCTTTTTAGCTCTGATTGTTTCATCAAAAATGCCTGGAGGTACTCTATTTCATTAAATACCTATTTCTTCCCCTAGAGTACTATGTTCAGTTTTGATGGGTAGGTGATTTTTGGTTGTAGTCCTAGATTCTTTACCTTGCAGAATATGTTCCATACCTTTTGATTCTTTAATGTAGAAGCTACTAAGTCTTATTTAATCATGACAATGATTTCAGAACATTTGAATTTTTTTCTTCTGACTACTTGTAGTAGTTTCACTTTTGGCTTAGGAGTTTTAGAATGTAGTTCTAATAGTCTTGGGGTTTTTTGATTTGAGATTTCTTTCAAGAGATGATCAATGTATTCTTTCATTTTCTATTTTCCCCCTCTTGTTCAAAAATACCACATCAGTTTTCCCTGATAATATTCTTTCATTATAGAATCCAGGTTCATTTTTTGAACATGACTTTCAGGCAGTCCAATGATTCTTGTATTATCTCCTCAATCTATTTTCTATGTCAGTTGTTTTTCCCAGGGAAAAATGTCTAATTTTCCTCTATTTTTTTCATTCTTTTGAATTTGTTTTGTTTCCTGCTGTCTCATTCATCAGCTCCCATTTGTCCAATTTTAATTTGGGGAGCCATTTTCTTCTTTGAGGCTTTATACTGTCATCCATTCCTCATGAAAGGGAGTTATTTTCCTCTTTAAGGTATTGTATTTACTTTTTTGGGAACTATTCTCTTTATTAAGTTTTTGTTCTAAACTATTAATTTTTTCTATCATTTTCCTTTCTAAATTGTTCTTCCAAGTTGCTTCTCATTTGTTTTTCTTTCTTTTTTTTGGAACTCTTTCAGTGTTTCATTTTGACCTTGGCATTCTTTCACATTTTCCTTTAAGGCTTCACATGTTTTCATTATTTTTGTATTGCTGACTTCTTCTGAGCTTTTGTTTTGGTCATCTTTCCTTTTGAAATATTTTTTTCTAGCATCAGTCCTTTTCTCTGACTTTTGCTCATTTGGGGATTATTTTTCCACTTGACTTTGTCTATATGTTGAAACTTATCTCCATTCCTTGTGTGGAGAGAGTACTGTCCCACACCTGGAATTTGCTTAGCTGTTTCAGTATCAGATTGAACACTTTGCAGAGATGTCCTAGATGGCCTATTTTGGAGAGGTTTACAACTGCTCAGTTCAGCTGGTTTGAATTGGGTTCTGCCCAATCCTACTGAGGCTAGACCTTGTTGGGCTGAGTTTCTCCCACTGATGCCTGCACTGGATTGCACTCAGCCTCTCTTCTGGTTTGATTATAAAAGCTTGTTTGCTTCCCACTGCTGCTTATTTTGCATTGTGTTGATTTCAAACATTAATACCTTGCTGAAACTGGCCTGAGCTAACCGTGTTCTTTTCCCTCAAGCTTGGGGTGTATCATTTCCAGTTCTACTAAGCTTATTCAGTGTTCTGTCTTTGTGCAGCAAAGAGATACATCTTCCTTGTTGTCTCTCCACATTGTTCTGGGGCAGAGTGCTGCTTCATCCCTTCTTTTGTTGGTTCTGCTTCTCCAGGATTCATCTTGAGGTATTTTTCTTCTTCTGTTGTCATTTAGTGGGTGATTGTCAGGCTTCAAGAGTTTCTGACTTTGCCTGATCTCTTCAGTATTTACAAATCAGCCCAGGATCCATAAATTGGGCAATCCAGCACTCACGCCCCAGTCATAGTGCAACTCCAGCCCTCTTGCCACAACTCCCAGTATTTTTTTCTATTTGAAGGCCCAACTATATTACTCCCCTACTTACTAAACTTCAGTAGCTTCTGTCTCTTCCAGTATCAGATACAAAATCCTTTCTTTGATATTCAAAGCCTTCCATACCCTAGCATTCTGCCAACAAAGTCCCACTTTTCTTATACTTCACACCCCTCCAACTACTCTTTGATTCCATGACATGGACTTCCTTGCATAAGACAGTCTATCACTGACTCTGGGCATTTTCATAAGCCACCTCCCACTCTTGTAATGCTTTCCCACTTCCTCAGTTCCTGACTTCTCTGGTTTTATTCAAGTCTGAGTTTAAATCCTACTTCTATAGGAAGCCTTTCCAAATCCTTCTTAATTCTAATGTCTTTCTTCTGCTGATTTATTCCCATTTATCCTGTATGGAACTTATTTGTAGATAATTGTTTGTATGATGTCTTCCCTTTAGATTGTGAGCTCTTCAAGTGCAAAGGCTCTTCTCTCTTTCTTTATATTGCTATCACTTAGCACAATGCCTGACACATAGTAGATGCTTAACAAATGTTTATTAACTGCCTGACTTATTTTTTTTTCTTTTAAAGAAGTATGGGGCCAACAACTAGTGTATACATGTCAGGGAAAAGCAACATTCTGTTCATATTTAACCAGGGAGTTTATAGAAGCTTTTAAATCAGTATCATTTTAGCAAAAGAAAAATTAATAAATAAAGCATGTTGGATGTTTGAACAATAGGGGATTTTGCATTTAATCCATGAGATGATAGGTAGCCACTGGAATTTATTGATTAGAAAAGAGACATAATCAGACCATAATAAGATCACTTAGGCAGCTGAGTAGAGGATAAAGTGGAGTGAAGGGAGACATGGCAGGGAGGCCTATTAGCAGGCCATTACAGTAGTCCAGGTATGAAGTGATATGGTGATAATCAAATCTTTCACTTTGAAAAATGACTTAGGTCATTAATTAATTAAGTATTAATTAATTAATAAGTGAATTTTTTTGATGCTTCATTTCTTCTTGCTATGTTATTGTAGTATTCCTGAAATTACTCCACTCTCACTCCCTCTGTCATGTTGAGGATCAAGGGGACAACTGAATATCATCTTCAGGACTCTTAAAACAATGGTAAAGGACTAGGTTTTTAGTATTATTGTTCATGGACATCTTTCTCATTAAAATCAAATGGCCATACTTTATTTAACTTTTTTTGAAGTGTTAGTATAAATAGCTGTTACAAAACAATCCATTTCCAAAAAAAAAAAAAAAGGCACAAGTGGAGACAGTCTTCCCTCAAATACAATATTGAATAGAGTAGCCTCAAATATTAGTGAAGGAAAAGTATAGAGAACACAGGTGGTCAAAGAGTAACTCAGTCTCTGGCTATTGGGAATCCCTTTCCTCCATCCATAAAAACTTCCCCTTTGGTTATTCTCTTTCTTCAGGGCTTCAGAATTGTTTTATGGTACCTTTGTGAAGTTGAGATGATATTTATTCTATGCCCCACAGGGGTCACACTCTTTTGAGTGATAATCCTTTTCCATGTTTCTTCTCAATATATCTCTCTGGTCCAACGTATAACATCACCTTTTTTGGATAATGCTATTTGGTGTCTGTCTCTGTTTTTGACAGAATATCTTATCTCCTATTGATTCTTTTTCTCAGGACATAATCACTTTATGTTGTATGATGGGGAATATGAGAGGGAAATGAGAGAAAGAGAGAATTTTTTTCCTTAGGGGCTTTACTTAAATTGAAATCCTTAATTTCAATATTAAAATCTACCATTGCACTGAACCCTTCTGGACCAGGGTACTAATGAATTTCTCCACTACTTACAGATTCTAGAGGTGTGGTGAGCTGTCTAATTAGCCAATAATTCTTTTTTTCCTTCTTGAATATATCTAAAAGGATCATGCTGAAAGATATAGCCAGTCTTATTTTATACTTCGTGTCTATTCATGGATTCTTTTTACTCAGTCAGAGTCATTCTCAGATAAATGGATTAAGGTTCCAGAATCAGTGATTAGCACAGTGCCTGGCACATAGTAGGTAATGAATAAATGTTAATTGATTGATTGATTATTGTTACTTGAGATTTGGTAGTGGCAATTCAACATATAATTGCCAACTTTCCCTGAATAAATTTCCTCATTAAACTTACATAACATTTAATTTGGCAGCTCAGAATTGCACTTATTATTCCATTTTATGGTTATCTGTTTTATCCTTTTATTCATATAGATATATTTATATATTCATATTTATATTCATCCTCTTGGCTTAATAAATATTTACTGAATTGGATTGAGGTAATTATATTAGAAAAGTAAATATTATAGCAAAAACAGTTTAAGATGATTGTGGAGATATATATATATATGCAATTGTGTGTGATATTAGTAAAATAATTTAACAGTCAATCAATAGGCATTTGTATTTATCTCATAAGCACCAAGGAGACTAAGTAGATGAAGCACTGGACCTGAAGTTAAAAAGACCAAAGTTCAAATGTGTCCTCTAACATGTATTAATTGAATGATCCTGTGATGTCACCTAACCAATGACTGCCTCAAATAATAATAATAGTACCTACATCCTACTAATATTGAGGATCAATTAAAATAAGGTTTGTAAAATATTTTACAAACTTTAATATGGTACCTAAATAATAGATACTCATATTATTTGTGAAATGCTATGTTCCAGGCATGAAAGAAGGTCCTAAATATATAGGTATAAAAAAAATGAAACAAGCCTTACTCTTCTTGTGTTACTCTGCCATTTTCAGTTGTGTCTGATTCTTTGTGACCTCATTTGAGTTTTTTTAGAAGAGATACTAGCATGGGTTGCCATTTCTATCATTTTACAGATAAGGAAATTAAGACAAATGGGCATAAGCGTCTTGCCCAGGGTCATATAATCAGTAAGTATGAAAGGCTAAATTCAAACTCAGTAATATGAGACTCAAGCCCCAGTCCTCTATCCACTGCTCCAAAGAGTTACTCTGATGCTACCCATATCTGTGTGTGTGTTTGTGTATGTGTGTGCAACTATGACTATATTACCAGAAATAATGTAGGTTTGGTTCCAGAGTACTGCATTAAAGCAAATATCAAAAAAAAAAAAAAAAAAAAAAAAAAAAGGAAATCACAAGAATTTCTTTGGTTTTCCATTGCTTTTAAGAGTTATGTTTATACTCTACTGTAACATATCATGTGCAATAATATTATGCTAAATAAACAATGTATATACCTTAATTAAAAATGCTTTACTTCTAAAGAATGATAACCATCCCCTCATCCTTCAATGAGTTGTTATCTCTTTGCTAATGGAGGGCTTTGCCTCAGTGTTGATGGCAGCTGCTTGATGAGGGTGGTGGTTGCTGAAGTTTGGGGTGTTGTGTCAATTTCTTAAAATAAAATATCAATTGACTCTTTCTTTTAAGAAACTCTTCTCTGCAGCATGCAATGCTTTTTGATAGTATTTTACCCATAGTAGAACTTCTTTCAAAATTGGAGTCAGTCTTTTCAAATTCTGCTGCTGTTTTATATAATAAATTTATGTAATGTTATTCAATATCATTGTGTCTCAGAGAATAGGGAGGCTGGAGGAGAAGGGAAGGGATAAGTCAGTGGCACAATCAGAACACAGGACATTTATCAATTAAGTTTGCTGTTTTAAATGGGTGCAATTCATGGTGCCCTAAAACACAAAAATAACACCAAAGACCACTGATCGCAGATCACCACAACAGAAAAAATAATAATGAAAAAGTTTTAAATATTGAAAAAATTATCAAAATGTGAAACAGAGATACCACATAAACATATGCCATTGGAAAAAATGGCATGATATATTTGTTTGATACAGGGTTGTCACAAACCTTCAATTTGTAAAAATCATAGTATCTACAAAGTGCATTAAAACAAAGTACAAAAAATTAGGTATGCTGGTCTGGATGTGTTTATATGTTTAAATTCATATATATATATATATATATATATATAGTGTGTGTATATATGTATAAATATACATAGATGTATACAGATAAGCATATGTTCCTTAATCTAGAGCACCTTAAAGACTCATTTGAGATGTAAATGAACCATGATTTTCTGCCTCCTCTCCATTCCTTTTTCATGTTCCTTCTCTCTCTCTCTCTCTCTCTCTCTCTCAGCTTTTGCAGAGACCATGTTGCAAACAACTTTATCCTTTAGGTGGCAGCATTTGAGAACAGTTATAAGTAGGAACGTGCTACTTATCTGTGATTCAATTGCAGGTCAAAAATAATATAGATAAAGAAAGAAAATTAAGACTCAGGAACAATACTCATTATGAATTTTATTATTATTTTAATCTTTATGATATGTGATCATTCACCAAAACAAAGTTTGATTTCTGAATTTATCTTTCAGAAAATGTTCTTTATGCCCAGAAAAAAAGAAAAAAATCCCTATTAAGGTTCCATCATATTTTTTTCTTACTCTGTGACTCTCAGGGTCAAGAACTTAAGTTTCAAAGTGTTATTTTCCTAATTTGCTTGCTTAACACCCACACAAACATGTATACAGTATGCATATATGGGTCTACATCTATTATACTTATATGAAGCAAAGAAACATAAAAATCATTGATATTTAAATTAATTTTGAGTATTGAATTACTATTCAATTCTGTCTTAACACTTACTATATGGATTGTCTCCAATTTCCTGAAATAGTCCTTAATAACATCCATCCATCTATCTCTCCATTCGTTAGTTTATCCATGCACCTATCTTTTTTCTATCTTGAACAAAGAGAGAAGAGAGAAAGAGAGACAGAGACAGACAGACAGACAGTGACAGTCAACACCAACCAGTATGCTTTCAGGACTCAAAT